>NC_060071.1:54807575-55110605 GCF_922984935.1 Meles meles
ACAGAAAACCTTAGGTTTTGCAATAGCGTTATAACCTTGTGTAATTTGTAAGGTTAAATACAAATAAAGAATGAGAGGCTGAATTCCAAGATGGAGTGCATCTCTGAGATTCCTTATAGCCTTATAAATCCAGGAAATAAACTTTGGTGTATAAAGTTCAAAAACAATATAGACAATTTTCTGAGTGATGTGGGTCTTCCTTTTAACTAAGAAATTAGAAACAGATTCTGCCCTAAATCTTTTAAACCAAGACTCTTACTTTTAGGCTCCCAATAATTTCGTTATAGCATGTTTCATATCTTTGTTCCTCAGACTACATATTACAGGGTTGATGAGTGGAGTTACTATGGAATAAAACAATGTCACCATCTCCTGCATCACAGCTTCACGCTCAGTTGTTGGGCTCACATACATGACCATCACTGAGCCATAGAAGAGTGAAACTACAGCCAGGTGGGACCCACAGGTAGAGAAAGCTTTTCTTCATCCAGCTGCTGAAGGGACCCTCAACACAGCTCTCAGGACCAGAGCATAGGACCCCATGATATAGAGAAAGGGAATAAATAAGAGCAGAGAACTTAAGGTGGACATAGTTAACTCTATTACAGGGACTCTAGTACAGGTGAGGGCCAACAGGGGACCTGGATCACACAGGAAGTGTTCAATGATCCTGGATCCACAGAACGACATTTGGGAGATGATGATGATGGGAATCAAGAACCAAAAGAAACCAAGTATCCAGCAGGTGACCACAAGATTGGTGCAGAGACGTCCTGTCATAATGGTTGGATAATGTAGAGGCCGGCAGATGGCAAGGTACCGATCAAATGCCATAATAGCCAAGAAAAAGCATTCTACAGCACCCAAGGAGAAGAAAAAGTAGAACTGGAGAAAGCACCCAGAGAAGGAGATGACCTTGGTATCAGAGAGGAAGTTGGCCAACATATTGGGGACAGTGGAGGTGACATAGCAGATCTCTAGGAAGGAGAAGTTGGCGAGCAAGATGTACATGGGAGTGTGGAGTCTCTGATCCCAGTACACAGCACAGATGATAGACCCATTTCCCATGAGGGTCAGGAGGTAGACAACAGAGAAGAGCAGAAAGAGGAGGATCTGCCCTTCCCTGGGGGAAGGGAAGCCCAGAAGGATGAAGCCAGTGATGGTGCTGGAGGTGTTGGGGGTGTCGGAGATTTTCATGGGTCTGGGAGCTGTGAAAAGACCATCACATTATTGAAAGTCTGTGTAGATGGGGACCCAGATATGTATCAAAACCCCCTTGTGGAATGCGATAAACACTTATATCTCAGTACTTGCTATTTTTGTCTAATCCTGAAATACTGTTCTAGTTTTGTTGTTGGACTGAAAGCCACAAGAAGTAGGTGAATATCAGTGGATAGATAGAGACATTTCTTTTTTGTAAAATATACACCAAAACACGCTTAATACATAGATTATAACTTTAATATTATACATAAACCTCTGTAGTAACTACCCCTGAGGTCAAGAAATAGACTATCATTTGCACCCTGGAATCTTCCCTCATATTCCATCCCAATCAGTATCCTCTGCCTCTCTATCCTTCCAACTGTAACATTCTCCTTTCCTAATGGTCATGACTTCCTTGTTTTTCTTTATCTTAATAACTAAGTATGCTTCCTTATAGGGAAGTATTTGGTTTTGCTTATTTTTGTACTTTACATAAATGGAATTATACTTTTGGCTGGCTTCTTTTGTTTAACAGTAGGCTTGAGAAATTAATGTTATTGCATTCTCTGTAGTTTCCCCATTTTTACTTCTCTATATTATTACATTCTATGAATAAACCACAAGTATGAATTATGTCCACTTTGGAGCTATCAGGAATGATTCTACTATGAATGTATAGTTCATTTTTCTAGTTCACACTTGCACTCATTTCTGTAGGCTGGACCATAGAATGTGTGTATCTTCAACTTTATTAAAGTAAACAGTGTTCTGTCATTGTTGTGCCTTTTTTTACTTCCATTGGTTGTATATGAGGGCTCTGATTGTCTACGTTCTTTTCTAATGTTAAGGTCAATATGTACCAGGGCCTGGGGAATGCTATATAGACTGTGTTTTAACAGCTTCACTTTTTTTTTTCTGGTGATAATGGACAGAATAGTTGTCTTCTTGTCAGTATTTTTTTTTTTTCCAGAGTAGGTGGTCATATCAAAATTGTCCTACAGTAGTCCAGCAGTGAGGAAAAGAAAGAAAAGAAAAGAAAACCGTTCCCAAACTTGATTTATGAAACTATTGTAATGCATGATGTAATTTATAGCCACATCTGGAAAGTTTGTTGTCCATCTTACATGACCACTGAGTCTTGTGATCAGCCTTGTAACTTAACTAAGGCATTCTTTTCCGTACCTGCTTTTCCGATGCGACTCTCCCAAGGGAAAATTCTTTGAAGTGGCTCACTCAGAAGTATCTTCCTGAAAAGGAACTTTTTCATAGGCTTGAAATTAGTTTGTGTAAGCTAGTTTACCAGAAGTAATTGGGAATTATCATAGTGTTTTGCATTTAGGCAGCTTTTAATAAATACTCATTAAATGAATGAATAATGTATTTTTCTCAGTTCCCAGAAGGAGATCACACCAACAGAGCTACTTGTAGGCAAAAGTGACTCAGATTGAGTGGCCTCGGAACAGCAACACGTGGGACTATTGGCATCACTTTTCTGTTTTGAGGGAGTTAACAAACTCACTTATTCTATTTGGGAATGCTTCAGGAGTAAACATTCGAATTATAGGAAATAGCTGCAGCTCATCCCTGTTAATACAGTTCGCCAGCTGTCTAAGGCAGATAGAGTTGAGGGATAGGATGAGCATTAATGTGGTTTTGTAGGAAGAAGTCCTTGATGGTTTTGGTTGGGGATATGACTCTACAAAATTTTCTGTTTTGTAGAAGTGTTCTATTTCTATTCTGGTGATATGAACTGTGGAACCTGATACTATTGCTCCAATGTTAAGGTACATGTCGCAGGAAACTTGAAAAGAAGAGAAAACTAATATTTTTTGCTCCCTTCTAGTGACTGCTTGGGAGTGCCTCAAGGCAGAATGAGCTTGGATGTTCATACATTTGCATAATGGCTTTATGTTTTTCTGAGTTAAAAAAAAAACAATGCAAATAATCCCTCAATCCTGGGTCTTGGTTATGGGAGCCCCTGTGAATGAGAGATGTCTGAGGAACATGAAAAATATCCATTTGCTTTACGTGGAATGTAGTATCAGTTAATCAAATTATTTCTGGGAGTTGGCATAGTTATCCAAGGAGTCTGACAGTGGTCTATTGGAGTATTCAAAAAGAGTAAGATTTCTTTGAATAAAATGACAGAAGGTGTCAGAGGACAAGTAGTTGATGACAGTATATTTTTGTGTTGATTTGAGAGGAAGATTTGTGATAGGGACCAGCAAAACTGAGTAGCAGTTTGGAACTTGTAACCTGTGTACAACAGCTTCCCTCTCTGAGCCACATCTATTTCTGGATTTTATATGATTTTCATGACATGGGGAACTCATGTGCCCAAGAAAATTTCCAGGATCCTGCGAATTTATGTCTTGTATTTCAGTGGGTGTTAATGCCTCAGCTGTGGGAGGAACAGGTTCTGGTTCTTGTACCATAGACTTATACTTTCTAAATGCCCTTTCTTCTCTGATTTTAAGAACATGTGACTTGGAATGAGGTTAAGTTTCAGATACCAAGTATTCATCTTTTGAAGGCAAACTTAAACCAGACATAAAATAACTAGTATACATTTGCATTACTTTACCCTATTCTCATTGAGGATGAACATTTTCAGAATGTAGTCTTTTCTGAAGCAACCATTTTTCCAAATGCCCTGTTCTTTGAATGGGGCTGTTAACAAATGTTGAAGCTATGACAAGACATGACTGCTAAGGAATGGAAGGAGGGACTTGAAATGAAATTTGCTTTAATATGTGAGAGCCGCTTATGGACTCTAAATTCCGTAAAGTTAAAAAAGGTCTTTTTTAGGCTTAACAGTTTTAGTACCAACTCAGAGAAGTCATTCAGTTTTCATTAGGTCAAAATAATTTATTAATAATTGTGGTTGGGGCCTTTCTTTCTTCCTTTTTCTTTTTATTCTCTCTCTCTCTTTTAAAGTAGGCACCATGCCCAACATGGGGCTTGAACCATGTTGATGAGATGGAGACCTAAGCTGAGATCAAGAGTCAGATGCTTACCGAACTGAGCCAGCCAGGCACCCTTTTGGTTGGGGCATTTTTAATCAAAGTGCTTTGCAGGCTGTTTCTAAGGTTATTTTTTGTAATAACCACTTTGTCCATCACCTGAAAATATTTTCAGCACTTTGAATGGCTTGATGTTCAAGAACTTACTTTTCTTCGTCTAGTCTAATATTGCTTCTCTTCCTTTCTTTTACCCCTCACATCCAATTCATCAGCAAGATGTTTCTGCTTCTGAACTATGACTCATGTCAGACACTTCTCTTTGTCTTCATTGTTGTCTCCCAAGTTCAAATAGCCCTCTTCCTTCCTTGGACTTCTGCAGCACCACCTAACAGAACTCCTTGTTTCTGCTTTTGTTCCTCTCCCCTCCGTTTTCTAAGCAGCAGCATATTACTTCTTAAAAACATAAAAACCAATCATGTTAGACTTTTGAGTAAAATCATTCCCCCTCGGGGCACCTGGGTGGCTCAGTAGGTTAAACCTCTGCCTTCGGCTCAGGTCATGATCTCAGGGTCCTGGGATCGAGCCCCACATCAGGCTCCCTGCTCAGCCAGGAGCCTGTTTCCCCCTCTCTCTCTGCCTGCCTCTCTGCCTACTTGTGATCTCTCTCTCTCTGTCGAATAAGTTAAAAATAAAAATAAAATAAAATAATTAAAAAATCATTCCCCCTCAGAGCAGCTCTGTGTCAGGAAGTCTCACAAAGCTGCTCTAGAAAACAGGAATGGCCATCACCATTTTATGCTCAATCTAATATGTTTAACAGGACTGTACTGCTACTCACCTTTTATCACTTAGCTCTTCTGTATGGAAGAAACTATGATGTTTACCTGCCACAAGTCTGAGCAGGAGCTGTCAAAGCGAAGCAAAACTGGTTATTCCTGCTGCATCGACTGCAGAGGGCGCCATGAATGTCAGTGTGTTTATGACCCTAGGTTGAGTTAGTGGACTGAGTTAATACACAATATCATATGGTTTCACTTATTGGTGGAGCATAACAAATAACATGGAGGACAAGGGGAGATGGAGAGGAGGAAAATTGGATAGGGAGGTGAACCATGAGAGACTATAGACTCTGAAAAACAACCTGAGAGTCTTGAAGGGGTGGGGGGGAGTGGGAGGTTGGGGGAACCAGGTGGTGGGTATTAGGGAGGGCACGTGTTACATGGAGTACTGGGTGTGGTGCAAAAACAATGAATACTGTTACGCTGAACAGAAATTAAAAAAAAATACATAACAGTTGCTGACTTGTTAAATTAGTCTACCCGGGAAAGGTTAAGATGGACTGAGTGAGTGAGTGAGCCAGGTCATGTGATACACAGTTCAAGGAAGACATTTCCTGTCCTTGATGTGTCTGTGTGTTGGCCCTCTCTCCACAGCCAGTCTGGAGATGACTCATGACAGCTCAGTTCCCTCTAGCTAGTTTGTGTAGTTTCACTGAGGGTGCTGTCACATCTGTCATACTGGGTCATCTAGAAAATACTGAAGAGTAAGGATAATTTTCCTGATTGGGTTGAGTGGTAAGCAGCTGTGCATAATGGGAAAAAGCACTATATTTAGGGTCAAGAGCTTTTAAAATGAGCCATAGGAAATTAATACTCAGTTTCTTTAGTGATAAATTGGGCCTAATAATGCCCTTTGGAAAAAAAAAAGATTTTATTTATTTATTTGACAGAGAGATAGAGTACAAGTAGGCAGAGGGTGGGAGAAACAGGCTGTCTGCTGAGCGAGGTGCCTGATGGGGGACTCGATCCCAGGACCCTGGGATCATGACCTGAGCCAAAGGCAGCCACTTAACCAACTGAGCCACCCAGGCATGCAATAATGCCCTTTCTAAAGGGCTGTAGTAAAGATTACTGGATGAGATAAATGTCTGTAGCAGTACCTTGACCCATGCCTGACCCGTAAAAGCTTAAGAACTAACTGGCTGTGGCTAGAAGCTTGTAGATTATGACTTTGGCTCTTCTAAATACTTCCTAACCTCTTTACCTGGATCAGCAAGGGGAATTCCAAACTGAAGCTTCTCAAAATCTGCTTTTTTCATTTCCTTAGAGAGATGGCAGTGACCAGAGAGGAGAAAAGGAGTGGAAGTGGTTTGTGGAAGGATGAAGGGGTTATAAACAGAGTCTGTCAGGAAGTAACCCAGTTTTTTTGATCCTTGAGGATCCATTTACTGCTTCTGAAAGGAAAACAGTGTCAAGAGACATCTTTCTGCTCATTATGTCCTTCCCTTGGGCTTCCACCTTAATTTCTGTGTGTGTGTGTGTGTGTGTCCTATGCAAGTTGAAGTATTGTCTTTGTTTTAAATCTCATATAGGTAGAATGATATATTAACAAATCAATTAATTGTCTCATTAATTAGCCAATCCACAAATCTATCTCTAACTTCCCTAAGTGTGCCTCTTTGCAATTCCTACCTTCTATCCCTTCCTGACATCACTCCCCAGGTAACCACTGATCTCTTACTGCAGATGTTTGCACATTTCATATGTATATATGTGTATGTAATCATACCGTAGGTTTTTTTTTTTTTTTGTTTAGTTTTTTTTCACTCAGCACAAATATTTTGAGATACATTCATGTTGTTGTATCTATCGAGGCATTATTCCTTTTTATTGCTGAGTCATATTCTGTTGTATAGACAGACAGGAATTTGCTCATGTGTTTGGGCTTTTGATGGATGTTTGGGTCACTTCCAATTTTGTGTCATTATAAATAAAACTGCTAGGAACATTTATGTGTAAGACTTTGTATGTCACATGCTTTTTTCTCCTAGGTAAGTAGCTAGAGGTATAACAGCTTTATGAAATGGTAGATACATGCTTAACATTTTAAGAAATTGGCAAACTGTTTTCCAAAGTGCTTGTACCATTTTACATTCACACTAGCAGTGTGTGAGAGCTCTGGTTCCTTTATATCACCACCAACATTGGTATAGTTGTTCTTTTTAATTGTAGTGATTCTGACATATATATATATGTGGTAGCATATTGTGGTAGCACATTGTGGTTTTAATTTGTAATTCCCTAATGAGAAGTGATGTTGAATAGATTTTCATTTGCTTATTTTCCATCTGTATATGTCTGTTCTGTGTGTGCTCAAATATTTTTCCATATTTTAATTGGGTTATTTGCTTTCTTATTATTGATATTTTGTGTTTTTTTTAAAAAAGATATATTCTAGATGCAAGTCCTTCAGCAGTTATAAGCTTTGACAAAATTTCCTCCTAGTCTGTGGCTTGTCTTTTCATTCTCTTGATAGTGTCTTTCCAAGAGGAGATATTTTTAAATTTGGTGAAGTCCAGTTTACGAATTTGTTGTTTTAATGCTTTTGGTGTTGTACTTAAGAAGTTTGCCTAAGCTGTAGTCAGAAAGATTTTCCCATGTTCGTCTTTTATGTATTCTATAGTTTTAGGTTTTATAATCGATGACACATTTTGAGTTCATTTTTGTGTATTTTGAGAGGTATTGAGATACTAAGTTTATTTTTGGATATGGGTATTCAGTTATTCCAGCACCATGTATTAAAGTTACAATTCTTTCTCCACTCAATTGCTTTTGTTGGAAATCAGAACTATTTCTGGATGCTATTTTCTTCCATTGATCTGTTTGTTTAATTTAATTTCAATGGCGCATTGTTTTGATCATTTGTAGTTTTATAATATGTCTTAAACACATTACTCCAACTTTATTTTGTCTGGTGTAAATCCTTTGCACTTCCAAATAAATTTGAAAATTAGCTTTCCAATTTCTCCCAAAAAAGTCCCACTGGGATTTTGATTGAGATTTCATTGAATCCATAGATCATTTTGGGAAGAATTGATATCTTAACACTACTGAATTTTCCAACCCATAAACAAGTTGTATCTTTACAGTTAAATACCTCTTTAATTTCTCTCAAAAATGTTTTGTCATTTCCATTGTATAAATCTTTTGCATCTTTTATCAATTCTGTCTGTATTCAATATATTTTGATGCACTGTAACTGGCATTATTAAAAAAACACAATTTCTGATTGTTGCTAGAACTTGCTTATAGAAATGTAATTGGTTTTGATTTCTTTATTTAGTTTTTTAAGGATTTATTTATTTATTTGACAGAGAGAGAGAGAGAGAGAGAGGATGCAGAAGCAGGCAGAGCTACAGGCAGAAGGAGGGGGAGAAGCAGGTTCCCTGCTGAATAGAGAGCCAGACTTGGGGTTTGGTCCCAGGACCCTGGGATCATGACCCGAAACAGAGGCAGATTCTTAACTGACTGAGCAACCCTCTGCTTAACAGACTGAACCAACCAGGAGCCCCAAACAGTTGATTTTTATATTTAGTTCTTATATCTTGAAATCCCGCAAGACTTGCTTATTAGTTATAGTAGCCTTTTTTGTTGATTCCACTGGATTTTCTACCCAGATGGTCATGTCATGTCTAATTAAAGACAGTATTCCTTCTTTTTTTCAATCAGGATGCCTGTTACTTTTTTGCTTTGCTTAAGTGCACTAACATTTCCCACATGATGTTGAAAAGAAGTGGTAAGAGCAGAATTCTTGTCTTGTTTCTGCTTTTAGGGAGAAAGCATTCACTTTCACCATTAAGTATGATGCGAGATGTAGGTATTTGAAAGCCTTCTTTACAGATCAAAGATGTTCTGAGCTTTGCGCAGTGGCAGTATCATAACTGGTGAGGTTCATCTGAGGTGCGATTATTGCTAATTGAAAGCTGTTCACAGGTCAAAGAGGTTTCTCTCTATCCGCAGGTTGCTAGAACTTTTAACAGGAATGGGTGTTGGCTAGAATGTAGTTCAATATGGGCAGGTATATTATGTATTACCTAGACTCTTATGTGCCAAACTTGGGCATTGACTAGCAGTGTTTAAATGGGAAAACTAATGTCCAATTTCAAACAACTCAGTTCTGAGAAAAGTTTTGCCTGTACATTACAATTGTTAGTTGAGAGTTTCCTGTATTAATGTTTCATTTTTATTATTATTACTTTTTTAATTTTATTTTTTTATTTGTTTATTTACAGCATAACAGTGTTCATTGTTTTGGCATCACACCCAGTGCTCCATGCAGTACGTGCCCTCCCTATTACCCACCACCTGGTTCCTCAACCTCCCACCCCCCCCGCCCCTTCAAAACCCTCTGGTTGTTTTTCAGAGTCCATAGTCTCTCATGGTTCATCTCCCCTTCCAGTTTCCCTCAACTCCCTCTCCTCTCCATCTCCCCATGTCCTCCATGTTCTTTGTTATGCTCCACAAATAAGTGAGACCATATGATACTTGACTCTCTCTGCTTGACTTATTTCACTCAGCATAATCTCTTCCAGTCCTGTCCATGTTGCTACAAAAGTTGGGTATTCATCCTTTCTGATGGAGGCATAATACTCCATCGTCTATATGTACCACATCTTCCTTATCCATTCATCCATTGAAGGGCATCTTGGTTCTTTCCACGGTTTGGTGACCGTAGCCAATGCTGCAATAAACATTTGGGTACAGATGGCCCTTCTTTTCACTACATCTGTATCTTTGGGGTAAATAGCCAGCAGTGCAATTGCAGGGTCATAGGGAAGCTCTATTCTTAATTTCTTCAGGAATCTCCACACTGTTCTCCAAAGTGGCTGCACTAACTTGCATTCCCACCAACAGTGTAAGAGGGTTCCCCTTCGTCCACATCCTCTCCAACACACGTTGTTTCCTGTCTTGCTAATTTTGGCCATTCTAACTGGTGTCAGGTGGTATCTCAATGTGGTTTTAATTTGAATCTCCCTGATGGCTAGTGATGATGAACATTTTTTCATGTGTCTGATAGCCATTTGTATGTCTTTGTTGGAGAAGTGTCTGTTCATATCTTCTGCCCATTTTTGGATATGATTATCTGTTTTGTGTGTGTTGAGTTTGAGAAGTTCTTTATAGATCCTGGATATCAACCTTTTGTCTGTACTGTCATTTTCAAATATCTTCTCCCATTCTGTGGGTTGCCTCTTTGTTTTGTTGACTCTTTCCTTTGCTGTGCAGAAGCTTTTGATCTTGATGAAGTCCCAAAAGTTCATTTTCGCTTTTGTTTCCTTGGCCTTTGGAGATGTATCTTGAAAGAAGTTGCTGTGGCTGATATAGAAGAGGTTACTGCCTATGTTCTCCTCTAGGATTCTGATGGATTCCTGTCTCACATTAAGGTCTTTTATCCATTTTGAGTTTATCTTTGTGTACGGTGTAAGAGAATGGTCGAGTTTCATTCTTCTACATATCGCTGTCCAGTTTTCCCAGCACCATTTATTGAAGAGACTGTCTTTTTTCCATTGTATATTTTTTTCCTGTTTTGTCAAAGATTATTTGACCATAGAGTTGAGGGTCCATATCTGGGCTCTCCACTCTGTTCACTGGTCTATGTGTCTGTTTTTATGCCAGTACCACGCTGTCTTGGTGATCACAGCTTTGTAGTAAAGTTTGAAATCGGGTAACGTGATGCCACCAGTGTTGTTTTTGTTTTTCAACATTTCCTTAGCAATTCGGGGTCTCTTCTGATTCCATACAAATTTTAGGATTATTTGCTCCAGCTCTTTGAAAAATACCGGTGGAATTTTGATTGGAATGGCATTAAAAGTATAGGTTGCTCTAGGCAGTATAGACATTTTAACAATGTTTATTCTTCCAA
The DNA here is from genome assembly GCF_922984935.1 of Meles meles. Lineage (NCBI taxonomy): Eukaryota > Metazoa > Chordata > Mammalia > Carnivora > Mustelidae > Meles > Meles meles. The sequence goes on from NC_060071.1 coordinate 54,818,444, forward strand.
TCCAAGAGCATGGAACAGTCTTCCATCTTTTTGTGTCTTCTTCAATTTCTTTCATGAGTGTTCTGTAGTTCCTCGAGTACAGGTCCTTTACCTCTTTGGTTAGGTTTATTCCCAGGTATCTTATGGTTCTTGGTGCTATAGTCAATGGAATCGATTCTCTAATTTCCCTTTCTGTATTTTCATTGTTAGTGTATAAGAAAGCCACTGATTTCTGTACATTGACTTTGTATCCTGCCACGTTACTGAATTGCTGTATGAGTTCTAGTAGTTTGGGGGTGGAGTCTTTGGGGTTTTCCATATAAAGAATCATGTCATCTGCGAAGAGAGAGAGTTTGACTTCTTCCTTGACAATTTGGATACCTTTTATTTCTCTTTTTTGTCTGATTGCCATTGCTAGAACTTCTAATACTATGTTGAACAAGAGTGTGAGTGGGCATCCTTGTCATGTTCCTGATCTCAACGGGAAGGCTGGGAGCTTTTTCCCATTGAGGATGATATTTGCTGTGGGTCTTTCATAGATAGATTTTATGAAGTTTCATTTTTAAAGGAAGTATCACATAAACATCAGCAGTAACTACGTCTCAGGAAGATCCTGATAAAATAAAAAGTCATTCTCTGCATCTGGCATTTTCTTGGCAGCATACACTACTCATGCCAATGACGTATGAGTGTTTTCCTAGGAGAAGACAGAGGGTGTATGTATAAGCTATCAGCAGTGCAGCTGTTAGCAGCCTATGGCATGTGATCTCAAGTTGGTTCAGTTTGTCAAGGTGATTCTCAGTTTCACAGATTACTGTTCTTCTGTGGAGGGTGATTTGTTCCCATCAGACTGTGTGGGAGAAAACCACAAGCAGGAAGTAGTTGGTCTCTGTGGATGCTGAATATGCTTTTACTGTATTTTAATTTTCCTCTTTTTCTGCTTCCAGCATCCTGAGGGCACTGTTCTCTCACTGCCACTCACCTCAGGATCTGCCCTCTAGTGTCCTACAAATTCCACTCACTATCCTTTTAGGGTTAAGTTAGAGAAATGAAATATACTCTCTCCTTATTAGCTGAATAAGCATTTTATCTTCTTCATTTAAGAGGAAAGTTTCTAAAGAAGTTAAAAGTACAAAACCAATGAAAAAGTATTTCTTCAGAATACAGGTAATTAAATTATTTTCCTGAAAGTTTGAATAATAATACTGGATTCATGTACTCCTTCCCACCAGTAACCCTGTCTCCTACATCTCAATTATATGAGGAGTATCTTTGCCCTAAACTTTCCACCTATTTTTTTGTTCTCAGTCACTCTTTCCTTCAATCTCTCACTTTTCTTTGGTAGCAGATGTGACAGCCCTGTATAGGTAAATTAATTCCAGTTCAGAAAGAATCTAATAAACTTTTTTTTTATTGTGTTATGTTAGTCACCATATAGTACATCACTAGTTTTTGATGTAGTGTTCCAAGATTCATTGTTTACATATCTTAAGACAATTATTGCGATATCAACAATTCCTTCCATTCTTGTGAATAGTCATTGAAACTCAACTTCTATATCACAGACGAGAACTTTGGTATCCAAATAAGAGGTCATTAATCTTTGATTTGTGTGAACATGCTATTAGCTCTAAATTTTATTATGAGGGTATTCTGGGTCAACTTCTGGATTAAGGCAGATCTTCAGAAAGCTAATATGTGGATCAAAATGATTAGCTCTGGGAAGAACTGCTACTCATGAATTACACTTCTATATAATGCTTTTGCTTCTTATTGAGAATGTTATAAGAACATCTATATTGACCATAATATATGTATGTATGTATGTATGTATGTATCTTTCAGTCATTATCATCATCATCTATCTGTACCAGATACTTTTGGGGACCAATGTTCACTGTATTTCTTGGTTTTCCTAATGCAAATACCCATGAGAGAAATTATTATATGATTAAGAGCCAGTAATTTAACTTTCCCTGTGAACCCATTTTTTTTTATACTGAATGAAAACCATGTAACAGATAATTTTCCCGATTTCTTACTTTGTTTCCCCATTCCTCATAACACATTTCGAGGCTTGACTTTAATATCAGCATAAGATCTTATCCAAAAAGTATCATTTTATTTTTTCTTTCTAAGTTCATATTTCTCTTATTCTTTCTTTTAGTCCTCCTTTGGTATGTCAGATTCTTAATGGAACAAGGTGGAATATAGTATAATAAAGGCACATATAAATAAAGGTGTAAGTAAATAAGTAGTTCTAAGATAAGAAGAACTTATGAAGTGGTAAATATTTTTATTAAGATGAGGTTTTTAATCCTTCCTTTATATTACTAGGCTGGCTTTCCCAGGAGTTCAGATAAAGCACTGTGTATTGTGGTTTAGAAAGTTCTAGAGATCTGATCTTTCCTACCTCTCCAGCCTCATACACCATCTAGCCTCTGGATAGCCAAATAAACTCACATTCTTTGAAAATCCCAAACTTTTACTGTATTTACATGGACCTTGGTTCTCCTAGAACTTTGTATGGCATTTTTTCTGACTTTGAATGATCACCTCCTTATAATGGCATTCTCTAACCATCTCATGTATATTACCCCCATCTACCCTAACATTTTCTATATTCATATATTCATGTTTTATTGAGAGATAGTTGACATACAACATTATGTTAGTTTCAGCTATACAATGTAAAGATTTGATATATGTGTATATTATAAAATCATCACCCCAATAAATCTAGTTAACATCTATCACTACATGTAGTTACAAATTTTCTTTCTCCCTTATTCTTTGTTATACTACTATGACTAACTGGAATTACAGACTTAATGTGTTTATTGGATTATTAATTCATCTCCCACACTAGAATGTAAATTTCATAAAGACAGGGACTTTATCTTCTACATTGATGTAATTCAGGGCACATCACAGAGATAATTAAATGTTTATGGAGTGATGAAAAGTGTCAATCACAGACATTAGCAGAACAACTTATTTTTGACTATAGTTGAGTCAAAGAACAAGGATTGGTCATTAAATTTCTCTGCATCTGTCTTTATCTCAGTCTCTTAGAATCACAGGCTTTGGTCTTTGTTTGCCTTTATCTCTTTTGGGTTGTGAACTCTACTCAAATTTCCTTCACATAAAACTAATCCAAACTGTAATGCCACTACATGATAGTTTTCTTTTAAAATGTGGACTCTGAGAAACAAACTGAGGGTTCTGGAGGGGTGGGGGGTGGGAGGTTGGGTGAGCCTGGTGGTGGGTATTATGGAGGGCATGTATTGCATGGAGCACTGGGTGTGGTTCATAAACAATGAACCTTGGAACACTGAAAAAATAAAGTTAAATTAAAAATAAGATTGAAAAAAATAAAAAAATGTAAACCTATTTCCAGGTACCTTAATTATCTTGCATAGGTAAGAAAAGTTAAGAAGAATATAATCTAGTCCTTGTTTTTTAAATGGAGGTTATCAAAATTGATGCAGGAAAAGAAACTAATGCTAATGTCATGGATGTTTGATTCACCTATCATACTCACTGCAGCTTTTTCACTTTTCCCAGCTAATGTAGGATTTTATTTTTCTGCGTCATGTATTTATTTTAAATAGTGGCTCTGTAAGATCAATTTGTGAATTGGTGTTGGTGTCATTGCATCAGAACCACCTGAGTAACATTAAAATAAGGATTTCCAGGAGTCCACTTCAAAGATTCTGATTTAGATTTGGAGAACGGACTGGGAACCTGTCCCTAAGTAATTATGAAACAGGTTTGGGAAACAGTGCTAAAGATCATTGTCAGTCTTTTGGATGTAAATTAAATAAAAATTTTGGCTAAATTGTGGTTGGATTCTCACTAGTTTCTTTTTATTTGAGCTACAAAGATATGAATACTCTTCTATGGAGTAGAGTAGAGTAGAGTAGAGATGTTTAAGCAAGAAAAACCAAGTGTAAGAATGAATGAACTTAATAGAGGTCAGGAAGGCATGAAGCTAGGGACTGTGATAATAATCATAGATAAATGGGCAAGCAGTTATAGGAAGTCAGGATAGAAAAAGATTCTGAAGTCCAAACATCCACGTCATTTATTCAAATTATGATCTATGAAATCCTGATTTGAGGGAAAGGTATGATTTAATTTGTCATACTGTGTTCCATTATGTGACCTGGCAGGAACAGATGAATTTGAGTCTGTGTTTCAAGGGACAAATGAAAAAACACCTACTTTTTAGGTGGGAATGGAAATAGGGAAAAGAATTAACTGTGATTTTGACCAACTCATGAACTCTCATTTGCTTTGACTAATTCCTGTGCACATATGAATTTTTCTCAAGGCAGCTTTCATGTCTTTGTTTCGGAGACTATAGATCAGTGGGTTTATAAGTGGGGTCACCGATGAGTAGAACAAGGTTACAATCTTCTGTATCCCACCTGGATTTCCAGAGGTTGGGCTAATGTACATCACCATGATGGATCCATAGAAGAGAGACACCACAGCCAGGTGGGAACCACAGGTGGAGAAGGCCTTACGTCGGCCAGCTGCTGAAGGGACACGCAGCACTGCTCTGAGAACCAGGGTATAGGACCCAAGGATGAAGAACAAAGTGATGAAGATAATAAGAGAGCTCAATATAGAACAGGAAAGCTCAATTCCAGGGGCAGGGATGCAGGACAGGGCCAGAAGAGGCCCAGGGTCACATACAAAGTGGTCAATGGTGTTGGGGCCACAAAAAGGGAGTTGTGTGATACAATAGATAGGGATCGGATAGCAGAGGAAAGCTGTGATCCAGCACAGGGCCACCAGGTTCATGCAGAGATGGTTGTTCATAATGACAGGATAATGGAGAGGCTGGCAGATGGCCAGATAACGATCAAAAGCCATGAGGGGCAGTAAGAAGGTCTCAGTGGTGCCCATGGAGAAGAAGAAGTAGAACTGGAAGAAACAAGCCGTGAAAGAGATGGTTTTGGTCTCAGATAAGAAGTTCTTTAACATGTTGGGAACAGTTGTGTTGACATAGCAGATCTCCAGGAATGAAAAGTTGGCCAGCAGAATGTACATGGGGGTGTGAAGCCTGCGATCCAGCTTCACTGCACAGACAATGGCCCCATTCCCCATCAGTGTCAGGATGTAGGACACCAAGAACAGCATGAAGAGGATGACCTGAACCTCCCTGGAACACAGAAAACTCAGGAGTATGAATTCAGTCACTGTGCTGACTCCTGACATATTCATGGCTTCCTAAGGGGTGGAGAAGAAAAGTGACAATGACAAAGATGGTCTTATTCTTTCATCTTCAAGATTATTTCCTTTGTGGAGATCCCTAGCTCCCTTAGATTCCTTCTATTATTCCATTAGATAAATAAGATAACTGTACTGCTGAAGTCTGTGAATTTCAGAGTGCTTGGTATGATCAGACTTTGGAACTTTGTATTCGTTCATTTCTCTTTCAGAGTTTTCTCACGGTAAAAGACAGGATGTTCAGTGATAAGCAGCTTGGAGAAGGTTGATGACAGCACTCATAAATGTAAGTAGGTATGAATATCATGTATTTTTATCTATAGATTAAGAGCTATAGACCCTTGTTATTGGACACAGAATTTCAATTACTTAAATCTTTGGAATTAGAGACACAAATGTTACGCATCAGAAAAGGGAGAAAGGTAACAACACACAAATCTTTATGCATTTCACTGTTATTCTGGATTAGTGTTGGTGTCTTAAGGTCATCTGAATAGCTGGACAAAAAAACATTTAACCTACCATCTATTCTTCAGTGTTCGTTGTAGTTTGTTAACTCAATGAAAATTTGAACTCCCAGAAACCTACATAATGGCTTTCATATCAGCTCCGTCTTCTACCTGCTGAATTAAAATACTTCTGTAAAACCTTGGTCTAGGTTAAACCTCTATTTATAGGCAGAAAACCTGAGCAATATATCTGGTCTATTATTTAAGGATTTTTGAGGGTTTTGCCTGAAGTGTCACTAAGTGTCCTAGAAGACCTCTGTTCTTCTGGTTATGGATAGATTCAGAGGCTCACAAACTCAGATACTCCTAAGCAGAGGTCTCTGGGAGCCAAGAACAGTGCTAAGAGCCATAAACTGTCCCTCTGGACAAAGATTCCCCTTCCACTCTTCACCCCCTTTGTCACTCCCATCCTACTCTAGATGTGGAAGATTAGCGTTGTGGGAAGTTGAAGGAGAATCTTTGTGAAAACTTGCTTGTCTGAGACTTAGATGTTGTTTAATTTCCATGGTGAGAAAAGCAAAACAAAGCCTATGAGACTGCCTACAATTCTACTGTTAGTAGTTTGGTCTTACTAATTTATTTTAGGATCCCTTCCATTAGTGAGGGGCAGTTATCATTTGGGCCTAAATGACCCAAGTGACGTGACTGAGTGATGATATTGGTTCATAAAATATAATGCAGAATAGAGATCCAGATGCCTTCAATAAAAGTATTCTAGCTAGGAATATTTTTTTATATATGAGTTATAAAATGCATTTCTTTCCTGTGTAATGCCCATAGCTGTTATGGGCATGTTATGTTATGTTATATGCATAATGTGCGTAGCTTTGCGAATGATCTCGATGATTGCAATTAGTGACACAAGGCATTGGAGTCATTCAGGATTTTTCACATCACACTTTGCTGTAAGGCTCCTCTTTGTGACTAGATCATGATTGGCAAAACCAACCTGTGAGTTAATTCATCTGTAGCAGGAATTCAGAGAAATACAGAAGCCAAGGAAACCACCAGGAAAGAGAAGTAAAAGGAGGAAGTATTCGTTGGTCATTGTGTATGAATGAGACTTACAAGTCTTTGTGAGCCATGTGGGAGTGAACTCACCACCCTGGAGTACTCGGTCATGTTTTCCCTCCTTGAGATAAGTGGATCATCTGCTCTGTGGCAGAGCCGAACATGGCTAAAGTCAGGGAGAGCTGAACTGCCCTGCTCTGCACAGCCACTTTGTCAGTCCTTTCCAGATGTCACTTCACTCACATGCTATTTCCCCCACAGACCTGGTTCTGACTGGATCCACCTCCTGGTTAATAAGGACAGACTTTTCACTCTTCCTCATCTTCATCTCTCTCACTTCCCTGATTGCCAGCCCTCTCAGCTGTAAAGATGAACCTTCTTACATTCTTCACATAATGGGAGGTGCTAGTTTTTCCACAACCACATAAAAGAAGGCGGAGCTAAAAGGGACCCCTAAGAACTGTCCTATACTTGTTTGTCTTCTGAACCTACCTCCTTACAGATCTGGCAGGCGTGACTTGAATCTTCTGTTTTCACTGCAGCAGAAGGCAAGCACGATGGAGGGCATGACATCCTGGATAGAGAGCAACCCAGAGAAAGTGCTTACATTGCTGTACATACGATACTGCTTTGGAGAGAAATTGGCATATTTGTTGTACAACAGGACACTTATCTGTGTTTCTCTGAAATCTGTGTCTGATTCACCCTAAGGGACATAGTCTCCTGTGAATTCTAAAAATGAGAATTTATGAGAGGATTGTCAGTTATTTCCCTAGTGTTCCCTTCCCTCAGGAGCCACTTGATTGGCCTTTGGGGCTCAGTTTGTCTAGTGGTGATCAGATAGATATTCTCATGCTTTTCCTAGAACAGATGTTTATTTTGTTTGGACAGGTTACTCTTTTGATGGTGCAATCACTGTAGCGACACCAGTTGAGCTGGGACATGAGCTTTTTATTTATTTTTTGTTGTTTCACATTAAATTTTATTCATATTTTTGAACCTGCTACAAGTTTTAGATTCTCGTGTATGTCAGTATCAGAGTCATGTCATCATATTTCTCATTCTCATTCCTATTGATTCACTCCATGGGTAGAAAGGAGTCATTCCTTCTTATAATGAGAAGTTTTCTCCCATGTTCATTCTGTGCTTCTAATATGACACTGATAAATAAATTCCATTTTGTGGTGTTAGAAGTCCCAGGAGGAGAGAACATGGGGTATGGGATGGAATGCCAAAGTTCTAGAAGACACCTCCCCATGTAGCCCTAGGTTATTTCAGACTGTTTTAACAGATGGCTCTAAAGGTTGGCACGATTAAAAAAAAAAAGTTGGCATGATTGTTGAAATTATCTTTCTTATTTCAAGTGAGTTATTGCTGAAAGAGATGAAGCAAACTTTCAGACCCTTTCATTTTTATTACTTTTATGTCTATGTGTGCATGTGTACATGGGTATGAGTGTACCTAGATGACATATTTCATGATGTTTTCCTTCTGTTACTGGTTTGGAGCCATCTGTAATGAGACGGCACTCTTGTTAATAATTTGTTGTTGTCTACACAGCATCAATGAGCAAAAGTTTCATGAGGGTTTATGACTTGAGGTTTGCTAATTCTCTCAGCATCATTTCTGTATGGTGGAATTTTTTTTTTTTAAGTGGATACAACACTTTTTTTTAATGTACTTATTTATTTATTTATTTATTTGTTTGTTTGTTTGTTTGTTTATTTACAGCATAACAGTGTTCATTGTTTTGGCATCACACCCAGTGCTCCATGCAGTACATGCCCTCCCTATTACCCACCACCTGGTTCCTCAACCTCCCACCCCCCCGCCCCTTCAAAACCCTCTGGTTGTTTTTCAGAGTCCATAGTCTCTCATGGTTCATCTCCCCTTCCAGTTTCCCTCAACTCCCTCTCCTCTCCATCTCCCCATGTCCTCCATGTTATTTGTTATGCTCCACAAAGAAGTGAGACCATATGATACTTGACTCTCTCTGCTTCACTTATTTCGCTCAGCATCATTTCTTCCAGTCCCGTCCATGTTGCTACAAAAGTTGGGTATTCATCCTTTCTGATGGAGGCATAATACTCCATCGTCTATATGTACCACATCTTCCTTATCCATTCATCCATTGAAGGGCATCTTGTTTCTTTCCACAGTTTGGCGACCGTGGCCTTTGCTGCTATAAACACTGGGGTACAGATGGCCCTTCTTTTCACTACATCTGTATCTTTGGGGTAAATAGCCAGCAGTGCAATTGCAGGGTCATAGGAAAGCTCTATTCTTAATTTCTTCAGGAATCTCCACACTGTTCTCCAAAGTGGCTGCACTAACTTGCATTCCCACCAACAGTGTAAGAGGGTTCTCCTTTGTCCACATCCTCTCCAACACACGTTGTTTCCTGTCTTGCTAATTTTGGCCATTCTAACTGGTGTCAGGTGGTATCTCAATGCGGTTTTAATTTGAATCTCCCTGATGGCTAGTGATGATGAACATTTTTTCATGTGTCTGATAGCCATTTGTATGTCTTCATTGGAGAAGTGTCTGTTCATATCTTCTGCCCATTTTTGGATATGATTATCTGTTTTGTGTGTGTTGAGTTTGAGAAGTTCTTTATAGATCCTGGATATCAACCTTTTGTCTGTACTGTCATTTTCAAATATCTTCTCCCATTCTGTGGGTTGCCTCTTTGTTTTGTTGACTGTTTCCTTTGCTGTGCAGAAGCTTTTGATCTTGATGAAGTCCCAAAAGTTCATTTTTGCTTTTGTTTTCTTGGCCTTTGGAGACATATCTTGAAAGAAGTTGCTGTGGCTGATATCGAAGAGGTTACTGCCTATGTTCTCCTCTAGGATTCTGGTGAATTCCTGTCTCACGTTGAGGTCTTTTATCCATTTTGAGTTTATCTTTGTGTATTGTGTAAGAGAATGGTCGAGTTCATTCTTCTACATATAGCTGTCCAGTTTTCCCAGCACCATTTATTGAAGAGACTGTCTTTTTTCCATTGAATTTTTTTTCCTGTTTTGTCAAAGATTATTTGACCATAGAGTTGAGGGTCCATATCTGGGCTCTCCACTCTGTTCCACTGGTCTATGTGTCTGTTTTTATGCCAGTACCCGCGTTGTCTTGGTGATCACAGCTTTGTAGTAATGCTTGAAATCGGGTAACGTGATGCCACCAGTTTTGTTTTTGTTTTTCAACATTTCCTTAGCAATTCGGGATCTCTTCTGATTCCATACAAATTTTAGGATTATTTGCTCCAGCTCTTTGAAAAATATCGGTGGAATTTTGATCGGAATGGCATTAAAAGTATAGATTGCTCTAGGCAGTATAGACATTTTAACAATGTTTATTCTTCCAATCCAAGAGCATGGAACAGTCTTCCATCTTTTTGTGTCTTCTTCAATTTCTTTCATGAGTGTTCTGTAGTTCCTCGAGTACAGGTCCTTTACCTCTTTGGTTAGGTTTATTCCCAGGGATACAACACTTTTTGAGTCATGAGAATTGATATCCTCTTATGAATAAGAGCCAGTTTTTTAAGTGATTCATTCATTGAAAGTCTTCAATGTTTGAATGCACAAAGAATTTTCTTGACACTAAAGTCTGCCCAAGGACACTAAGGTCTGTCACAATTATGATTTGGAAGCCAGGATTTATCTCACTTTTGTTGGATGGATGGTGCCACACCAGATACTTGAAGTGAAGTATTAAACTGTAGAATGTAACTGGAGAGAGTTGAAGGACACTTTTGGTCTTTTTAAAAAAATGTATCTATAATTACACACAGACACACAAATATGTGCATAGTATATGTAGTCCCATATATATATATATATATGTATATATATATATATTTTTTTTTTTACATATATGTATTGATTTTTGTATGTTGAACCATCCTAGCATAACAGGGATAAATCCCTTGATCATGGTGTATGATTCTTTTAATGTGCTGTTGAATTACATCTGTTAATATTTTGCTGAGAAAATTTGCATTCATATTCATCAAAGATATTGGCCTATAATTTAACAGCACTTTACATATTATACATCGGTGTTTACACATGTGGGTATTTATTATGCATTTTATTCTTTGAGATTCTTGGATTTGTAATTTGGTGATTGCTATTTATTTCTGAGAAATTTTGGTCATTGTTTCTTTAAATATTTCTTCTTCCTTGGGCATACAGAATGAGATGTCATTCTGGTAATGTACTAGTTCGTATTTCTTTTCAGTTTTGAATAGTGACTATACCACTTTCCTATCTGGAACAGGAAGAAGAACAAAATAATTTTGAGTCCAAGTCTACTTCCACTATCTTCTGTATCATATTATTCTAAGAAAGAAAGTGTTTATCCAGATAGGAACAGGGGAGTGGCTATAAGTGCAGCGATATGAAGATGCAGGGTAGCTCACTCTATTATTGCTAGCTAAAGAGTCATTATAAGCAGAATGTGAATTCTGTCAATTCTGGTTTTTTTTTTTTTCCTTCTTGGGGAGTCATTTTGGAGTTGAGAAGGAGGTAGCTCGAGAGTAGTTGTTTCTTCCATTTGGCACCTGCCCTTGTAGGGACTTTTTCTTAAGAATGACTACTGTGAACTGTCCCCAGGAAGGCTGTAATTTTGAGCAAATTCCCTTTGTTATCAGTGTCTCGGTTTCTTCATCTTTAAAGTGGTGATAATAATGTTATTTACTTCATATGGTTGAGATGAAGATTAATTATGTTTATTTGTTAAACAGATACATTTATATATAAAGCCTGACACATTTTTAATGCAAAGTAGGCTTTTCCTATTGTTACTGAGAAAGAGAAAAATATAGCCCAGAGACACAATGCCTGAGTGCTATGTTGTAGTATTCCCCACCAAACCTAATATCTGCATCATGTACCAGATAAGTTTACTCGATGAGTATGGCAGATGAAGACAAAGCAACATGATTTTGGAATCAGATATGAAGAGAGACAAAGACAAAGACACTCTAACAACCACAAAAATAACTGAACATCACCTTCTCCCCAATAGTGTGAGTAACTCCTGCTTCTTTACAGTTGAGAACCCCAGTCTTGCTTAATTCCTCCCACATTCTAGGTAAAAATAACTAAGATGCCAATCACTGAATTGCTCACTTTCTGATAGCAGCCAGTCTCAAACAGATTCCCATTTTGGTGAACTTTCCCTCAAATCACATAAAGTTCAAATAATATAATAGAATATAATAGAATCTCTCCACGTTTTTACTGAGATGTCCTGTGGTTCATTTGGTATATTCTCCCGTGCTGCAGCAAACTATAAAAATGATTACTAGTGCTGTTATTATTATCATTAATAGATTCTTAAGATACGCTCATCATCTTTACTGTTGCCTACAAGATCTATGTATTCTAGGCTCTGACTACTTTAATGATCTTATTCTCATTCACTCTAAGCCAGTCACACATTTTGCTCCATCCTGAGGGTCTATATGCTAGATATTTTTTTCTTCCTAGAATATTCTTCTCCCAGGTTTTCACATATTGCTTCCTTTCATCAATTCTAATCTCTTTCTCTTTCAAAAACACCTTCTTGACCACCTTGTTTGAAATACAACCCACCGCTTGCCTTTCCTTATTCTATTTTGTTTGTATCACTTAATGTAAATGGAATTATGTACCTCTTTATTTGTCACTCTCTTGTCCTCTCCAGAGTGTAAGCTCTATGAGAACAAAGTCTTTGTCTTGTGCCTTTGTTCACTTTTGTATTTCCAGCACCTAGAATAATTCCTGGCAAAAAAGGAAAAATGTGTTGGAAAATTGCTGAAATGGTTAAAATAATTCATTCTTCATGTCTTATGAAGGAAAAAGAAAAAGAAAGCATGGAATTGATTCTCAGCAACAACATGATATAAACTGTAGGTGAGATGAGTGTACGGTGGGAGCAAATTAAAGGTCACCCAAATTAAGGGGATCAAGAGAATGTGTATCTTCATAATTCTCTGGTTACTGTTCCTTAGTTGACACTCTTTTATATTGTAGAACTCTAAGTGCTTTGAATTTACTTTCTGCCTATATTACTATGGGACTGATTCTATTTTTTTTAATGTCTTCCATTGGATTGTTTTCGCAGAATCTATGTCCATACCTCTACTTATTTTTCAAGATCTAACTCAAATGCCATGACCTTTGTATTATATTTTCTGTTCACCCTTATAGGCAGAATTGGCTATGACTTTGCTTCTATGATATTATTAATACAATTCCACTACATAACATTCAAGTCATTATTTAACTCATATTATTGTATTGTAAGAGACTAGAAATTTAGAAATAGACTTCCAGAATCTAAGAGTAAGTGTCTTCAAAAACCCACTCCTTCAAAAAAGCATCAAGCAGGAATTATCACAATAAGTTTTGTCACAACTCTGGAAGTTAATCAAAGGCTTGCAACAATTCAAGAATTTTTTTTCCAGTAAAACAGCTGAATTTTGCTAAGAAGAGTGAAATTTGTGGCATTTTAATTGGCCTTATTCTCACCTCCCCCCTTTCCATTAGCCTTAAAAGCCAGCAGCATTGAACCATGGTATCTGTGAAAACCAGTAGACTAGCAGCCACTGGAGAGGGAAGACTGGGTTTGTAACTCCTCAAAAAGTCTCATCACCAGAGAACTCTCACTATTCCGCTCATCTTCCAGCTGCCTAGAAAAGCTGCATTTGTAGGACTTGTTATTTGGCCTGAATCAGAGTTTGATCAGTGGGAAGAGCCTTATCCCAGGATATTTTTGAAAATAGTGAAGGCAGTTTAACATTGCAGCTGTTTGGGACAGTGCTATTAGCTGGGACAAATGGGAAGCTGGAAAGAAAAAAATAGAACAACATAAAAAGTAGGTCTGGGGACTGAGATGTCTTTTGTGATCTTTGAAATATCCTAGTGTATTCTTGGAGATCTAGAAGACCACCCACATGTGAAGGGCTGTGTGACTTAAGAAGGCCATGATGTTTTACCTGAGGCTGCATCTGAGGCCCTACACAAATAGGAAATGAGAGTTAATGCAGAGTTATAAACTGCTGGAACCCTGAAGCTTTGTCCTAACACAGAGCCCCTCTATGAAGGGTGAGTAACTTTTTAGTTAAAGGTGTTTAAAGAAATCTCTATGTAATTATGATCTGACCACTACATTAACCAGACAGAAACTTCAGGAGCTACATATAACAGGTGATATAGACTTTATAGAATTAGCGCACACACAAAAAAGTCATTGAAGAAACAAACAGCGTCCTCAGCTTCCAGAACAACCACATGAAACAACAAGAGCAATACTTGCAGAAGTTGGGAAAATTTGAATTTTCAGAGTTGCCACATTATATTATTTAAAATATCCAGTTTTAGATGAAAAAAAAGACATGCAAAGAAATAGAAAAGTATGGCCCATAGATGTGATGAGCACTGGGTGTTATATGCAACTAATTAATCATTGGACATTATACCAAAAGCTAATGATGTACTATATGTTTGCTAATTGAATTTAAATAAAAAAACACAAAAACAGCAGTCATTAGAAACTATCCTCAGGGGAGTCCAGATGTGGGACTTACTAGGCAAAGAATTTAATCTTTTATAAACAACTTCAAAGATTTGAAGAAAAGTATATCTAAAGAATTAAAGGAAATTATGAGACTGATATCTCACCATGTAGAGAATATTAATAAGGAGATTCAAAGTATAAAAAAGAACCAGATGGAAACTCTTCATTGAAAAGTACGATGACTAATAAAAATATTTAATAGAGGGGTTCAATAGAATATTTGAGTAGGCAGAAGAAAGAATCAGCAAATTTAAAAATAGATTGAGATTATCCAACATGAGAAATAAAAGCCAAAAAAAAAAAAAAGGAAAAATGAACAGTTTCAGAGACCTGTAAGATACTATTGGGCATATCAACATATAATGAGAGTCCAAGAATGAGAAAAAGAGATAAAAAGGAGGAGGAAAATACTCAAATAATTGTTGAATATACCCCAAATTTGATGAAAAATGTGAATTAACACATCCAAGAAGCTTAATAAATTTCAATTGGATAAATTCAAAGAGATCCAAGTCTAAGCACACCAGGGTCAAACTCTTGAAAGAAGATGGAAAAAACTGGGAAAACAGCAAAAGAAAAACAACTCATCACATAGTAGTGATCTTATAAGATTAACAGCTGACCTCTTATTCAAAACTATAGAAACCAAAACAGAGTGAATTGGCATTTTCAAATGGACTGAAAGAAAAAGATTGTCAACCCGTAGTCTTATATCTAATAAACCTTTCTTTTACAGAAGAAAGAAAAATTAAGACATCCTCAAACAAAAATGGAGAGAATTTGTTGCTAGCAAACCTGCATTACAAGCAGTGTTAAAAGAAGTCCTTCAGTTAGAAAGGTAAGGACTAGAATCTATGTAAAAAAGTAAAGATAAAGAAGATGTGGTTCATATATACAGTGGAATATAACTCAGCCATCAGAAAGGAGGAATACCCATCATGGATGGAACTGGAGGGGAATATGCTGAGTGGAATAAATCAAGCAGAGAAAGAGAATTATCATATCGTTTCACTCATATGTGGAACATAAGGAATAGGGTGGAGGACCACAGGGGAAGGGAGTGAAAGCTGAATGGGAAGAAATCAGAGAGGGAGATGAACCATGAGAGACTATGGACTCTGGGAAACAAACTGAGGGTAACAGAAGGGAGGAGGGTGGGGGGTTGGGGTAGCTTGGGGTAGCTGGGTGATGGGTATTAAGGAGGACACATGTTGGGATGAGTGCTGGGTGTTATATGCAACTAATGAATCATTGAACAGTACATCAAAAACTTAGGATGTACTTAGGTGCCTGGGTGGAGTAGTCGGTTAAACATCTGCCTTGGGCTCAGGTCATGATCCCAGGGTCCTGGGATTGAGCCCCACATCAGGCTTCTTGCTCTGTGGGGAGCCTGCTTCTTCTTATTCCCAACTTGTGCTCTATAGTTTTCTCTCTGTATCTCTCCAATAAATAAATAAAATCTTAAAAAAGAAAAACTTACAATTTACTATATGCTGGCTAACTGTACATAATAATAAAAAAAAAACCTAAAGAACACCAATAGAGATAACAATGAAGATAATATAAATGTACATTTACTTGTAACTCTTTTCCTCTCCTGATTCAAAAGACAACTGCATAAAACAATAATTTAAAAACTGTGTCAATGAGTTTAAAATGTATAAAGATGTCATTTGTAGGAGAATAAAAAACATAAAGAAGGTAGAGGAAAGAGGTACATTGAAGCCAAGTTTTTTTATACTATTTTTTATGAGATTAATGATTTTTATTTTATTTTTTAATTTAATTTTATTTTTTCAGTGATCCAAGATTGTTTATGCACTACACCCAGTACTCCATACAATACGTGCCCTCCACACTTGATTAAGATGAAACCACTAAAAAAATAACTCTAAAAATATAACAAAAGAAACAAAAGGCAGATTAAAATGATATAAGAAATATATATTTTGCACAAAAGAAGGTAATAATGGAGGAACAGAATTTCAAAAATAAAGAGAGGAAATAATCTTTCCTACTCATTTTATGAGGCCAGTATTACTCTGAGACTTAAACCAGTCAAAGATGTCACAAGTAAATAAAACTACAAATCAATGTTCTTTATGAACATAGACAAAAAATATCTCAAAAAATACTAGCAAAACGAATCCAGTAATACATAAAAATACACGACCATGTGGATCTATCACAGGAATGCAAGGTTAATTTCACTTTGAAAATCATTTAGTGTTATTTACCATATGAACAGAATAAAGACAAAAATATATGATCATTTCAATAGATACCAAAAAAGCATTTTACAAATTCCAACATTCTTTCATGATGAAAATCTTAAAAAGAAAGGAGGGAAGACAGACAGACCTAGGAATAAGAGGGAACTTCTTCAACCTGATTAAAAGGCATCTATAAAATACCCTCTTCTAACCTTACATCTAGTGGTGAAATAGTCAGGGCTTACCTATCATGAGGAATAAGACAAGGATGAATATTCTTTCTACTTATATTTAATATTGCACTGAAAGTTCTACTCCTCAGTAAGAAAAAGAAATAAAAAGCATCCTGATTCCATTTACAATAGCATCAAAAAGAATAAAAATCTGACAATTTAATTTCGCAAAAAAAAGGCAAGACTTGAGTACTGATAACTATAAAGCATTGTTGCAAGAAGTTGCTATAAATCTAAATAAATAGTGATCCCATGTTATTGATGGAAGATTTAATACTATTAAGGTGGCAATACTCCGAGTTATTGTCAACAGAAATTAATGACTTGACCTCCATGTTTTTTCGTGTCCTGATGGCTCATTTCTTTTTGTTACTGAAAGGTATTCCAGTGTATAGGTGTATCAGAATTTGATGTCCACTCACCTACTGAAGGACTTCTTCGTTGCTTCCAGGTTTTGGTAACTATGAATATAGCTACTGTAAACATTTGTGTGCAGGTTTTCTTTGTGAGTCAGTTTGGTGAATGCCTGGGGGTGCAGTTGCTTCATGGTTTGGTATAATTAAGTGTAGTTTGAAGGAACCTGCCAGATTGTCTTCCAGGGTGATTATATCATTTTGCATTCCCAGTGAATGGCTAGTGAATGGCAGTTCTTGTTACTCTGAAACTTTGTCAGCAGTTGCTATTGTCAGTTTTTGGATTTTGGCCATTCCTGTTAATGGCTTATAATGGCATCTCATTACGTAGATTTGTAATTCCTTAATGATGGGTGATGTGGAGTATCTTTTCATGTGCTTTTCCCTTTTGTTGTAATGCTTTTACCTGCATTTGGTAATAGGATAATGGTGAGCCCATAGAATGAGGAAATATTCCCTTTGTTTCTGTTTTCTGGAATACATGTGGAAAGTTGGTATCATTTATTTGTTTATTCATGAGTAAAATCATCTGACCTTGTTGATTGTGTTTTTAAAAGGTTATTAATTTACTTTGTATAGTTATAGATAGTAGATACACAGTTAAGAATACTAGAGATATAGGTATAGATATATTCAGATTATCTATTTCTCCTTGTATGAACTGTAGTTTGTGTCTTTTGCGGAATTTGTTCAATTCATCTAAATTATTAAATTTGTGGACATAAACTTACAGAGTTTCTTCACTGTTCTTTTAATGTCCATCTTTGTCTTCTCTCTCTCTCTTTTTTTTTTTAAACTTGGTTAGCCTGGCTAGAGGTTTAATAATTCTTTATATATATATTTTTTTTTCTTTTTATATTTTTGAAGAACTAACTTTTGTTTCATTGATTTTATTTTTTCTGTTTGCAATTTCATTGATTTCTGCTCTGAATTTTATTATTTTTTTTCTGCTTGTTTTAGCCTATTTATGTATGTTGCTTATTTCTTTTTAATTTCTTAACTTTTTTTGTTATGTTCAGTTAGCCAGCATGTATGATGTAGCATTCAGTGATTCATTAGTTGTGTGTAATACCCAGTGCTCATGGGGCGCCTGGGTGGCTCAGTGGGTTAAAGCCTCTGCCCTCTGCTCAGGTCATGATCACGGGGTGCTGCGATCAAGCCTGGCATGGGCTCTCTGCTCAGCAGTAGGGAACCTGCTTCCCCCTCTCTCCCTGCCTGCCTCTCTGCCTATTTGTGATCTCTCTGTCAAATAAATAAATAAAATCTTAAAAAAAAATACCTAGTGCTCATCATAACACATGCCTTCCTTAGTACCCAAAACCCTGTTACCCCCTCCCCCCTCCCCTCTGAACCCCCAGTTTGTTTCCCAGTGTCCATAGTCTCTCATGGTTTGTCTCCCTCTCTGATTTCTCCTCCTCCAGATTTCCTTCCCTTCCCCTATGGTCCTCTGTGGTATTATGCTCCACATGTGAGTGAAACCATATGATAACTGTTTTTCTCTGCTTGATTTACCTCACTTAGCATAAATTCCCTCCAGTAAAATTGTTCTTTCTCCAGATTTCCCAAGGTAGAATATTATACAATGAATTTTATATATTCTTTTCTAATAGATATAGTTAATGCTATAAACCTTCTTTTTTATTTAATTATTTTTATTAACATATAATGTATTATTTGCCCCGGGGGTACATATCTGTGAATCATCAGGCTTACACACTTCTCAGCACTCACCATAGCACATACCCTTCCCAACGTCCATAACCCAACCACCCTCTCCCTACCCCCCACCCCCCAGCAACCCTCAGTTTGTTTTGTGAGATTGAGAGTCTCTTATGGTTTGTCTCCTCTGGATCCCATCTTGTTTCATTTTTTCCTTCCCTACCCCCCACAACCCCCTGCCCTGGCTCTCAAATTCCTCATATCTGAGAGATCATATGATAATTGTCTTTCTCTGAATGACTTATTTCACTTAGCGTAATACCCTCTAGTTCTGTCCACATCATTGTGCTATAAAGCTTCTAAATAATGATTTTGCTGCATCTCTCAAATTTTGATGAGGTGTATTTTAATTTTCAGTTAAAATGAACTGAAATAAATACTGATTTTATTTTCAGTTTTTTTTTAATCTCCTGAGATTGCTTTGTTGCTACATGTGTAGAATAGAAGTGTGGTAAGTTCCACATATTTGGGAATTTTCCAGTTGTCTTTCTGTTACTGATTTCTACTTGAATTTCAGTGTGGTCTGATAACACACTTTGCAATATTTCTATTCTTTGAAACTGTTGAAGTTTTTATGGCCCAGAATACAGTCTATTTTGGTGAATAATGTATGCACATTTGGGAAGAATGTGTATTCTGTTGTTGGATGGAATATTTTATAAATCCTTATATTTATGGTTTAATGTTCAACAAGAGTGCTGAGACAAGTTACTGCGGGGGAGGGTAGGATAGTCTCAACAAATGGGGCTAGGACAATGGGGTATCCACACGCTAAAGAATGAAGTTGGGCCCCTATCTCCCACCATATACAAAAATTATTTCAAGATGGTTCATAGGCTTAAATGTAAGAGATAAAGTTGTAAAACCCTCTGAAGAAAACAGGCATTAAGTATTTGTGATGTTGTGTTAGGCAGTGGCTTCTTAGATACCAAACCAAAAGAAAAAGAGACACACAAATGAATTAGACTTCATCAAAATAAAAAAAAAAAAACTTCTACGCTGCAAATGATACTGTCAAGAAAAGCAAGAAGCAACCCACAGAATAGAAGAAAATTTTTGCAAATCATTTATCTGATAAAACACTTGCATCTAGAGTATTTAAAAAACTCTTAAAACTCAACAAGAATAAAAAATAACTAAGCCAGTTAAAAACAGGGCATTTTAATTGACATTTCTTCAAAGAAGATTCATGAATGGTCAGTAGTTACATGAAAAGATGCCTAATAGTGATTAGGAAAATGCAAATCAAAACTATAGTGAGATACTACTTCATAATGTCTAGGTCAGAAAAAAAAAAGTAAAAAAGAGAGGGAGTGGAAGAAGAGAGGGAGTAACAAGTGTGGCTGGGATGTGGAGAATTTGAAACTCTTAATAATTGCTGGTAGCATTATAAAATAGTAAACAGTCCAGAAATTCTTTAAAAAAGTTATTACATGATCTAGCAGTTTTACCTAGGTATTGTTATGGACTGAATTGTGTCCTTCCAAAATTTGTATTTGAAACCCTGATCTCCAATGCAACTGCATTTGTATCTTGGGTCTTTAAGGAGGTAATTAAAGTTGAATGATATCATAAGGGTAGGATCTTAATCTGATAAGACTACAGTACTTATAAGAAAAGGAAGAAACACAGCAATACTACCCCCTGTCTATGTGCATGTACAATGTTGTCTGCAAGCCAAGAAAAGAGGAATTACCAGATACCAACTCTGCTGGCACCTTGATCTTAGACTTGCAGTCTCTAGAACTATGATAAAATAAATTTCTATTGTTTTTGCCACCCAATCTGTGGTATTTTGTTATGGCAGCCCATGTGAACTAGTATATATCCCGGAGAAATGAATATATATGTTCACACAAAAATGTGCACATGGGTGGTCATAACATATTCATATTAGCAAAAAAGTGGGAATAGTTTAAATGTCCATCAGTTGATGAATGTGTAAACAAAATGTGGTATATCCATACAGTAGAATATTATTTTACAATAAAAAGAATGAAGTACTCACACACGCTATATGTGGTTGAGTTTGTGGATGAGCATTATGCAAGTAAAGGAAACCAGCCACAGGCCACACAGCGCATGATCCCACTTTTTCGAAATGTCCAGAATAGGCAAAATCCACAGGAACAGAAAGTAGATTAGTGGTTTTCAGGGGCTGAAGGGAGAGGATAGTAGGGAGTGCCTGCTAATGGATATGGGAGTTCTTTTTGAGGTTATGAAAATATTGTAAAATTTGTTAGTGGTAATAGTTGCACAATTATGGGAATAAACTAAAAACACTGAAATGTGCACTTTAAAAAAGGTGAATTTTATGGTATCTAAACTGTTTTTCAATCAAGCTGTTACAAAACAAAAAAGTTTAGGAAAGTTTATTTCCATCACTGGGTTGTAGTCTCTCTGAGGACAGGAAAGAAATATTGCTAATTTGGTTATTCCAAAGGCTAGTACAGTGCCAGAACAGTATTTCTTAGTCCATACTCTTTTTCATATATGTATCTCCCAAATGTAAATGTGCAAAAATATTCAAAAAAAGTTTCAAAAACAAAAATGTTTTTAGCAAAGTAGTGATTATTATGCTGGTGTTATAACATGCCTTATTCCTTTCTAATATTCAAGTTGGTTGATTTGTACCAAGGGGGAGTTTGAAAAGAAAAGGAATGTGGATGGATGTGGTCTCATTCCGTGTTATTGTAGAATTTAGAAGACCCTATTTTTTTTTTCTTTTTGAGAGGGAAGGGGGGGTGTAGGGTAGAGAGAGAGAGAGAATCTTTAAGCAGGCTCCATGTCATGTGTGGAGACTACGTGGGGCTTGATCTCACAACCTTGAGATCATGACCTGAGCTGAAATCAAGAGTTGGATGCTTAAATGACCGAACCACACAGGCACACCATAGAAGTCCCTAAATTTGAATGCAGTGATTCCCGGCCCTCTCTCTGTATTACAGTTTCCTAGGGAGATTTTCAGAATACCTGTGTCTATACTCCACCCCATATCTGAGTCAAACAGTTGCGAACCACTGTTTGAGTGGAGGTAGCTATCTTTAGAACTACGTGTGGTTGTGATTACTGTGAGCCAACAGCGAATCAGCTGTAAATCAGTGGTTTTCCAACTTTAGTGTGTGTAATAACTCATGAGGATAAAATGCAGATTCTACTTCAATAGGCCTGAGATGGGTCCTGAGATTCTACCTTCTAAGAAGATCCCCAGGGATGCCCAGCTAATGATCCCCAAACCACATTTTCAGTTGTGAGAGTTGTATAATATATTTTCAAATGTGCAGGAGTGACAGCATGGTTAATAAGAAGAAAATAAAATAAAGCAGTTGCATTATTGAATAAAGGGCTTGACGAAGAGAAGGAAGCAGGTAATTTCTTAAGAAATTAACTTTCATCTTGGTGAAGCTCTTCCACTGATTTGATAATCATTTAATGATTGGTCCAACTACTTTAGACTAACTTCACATCTAGAAGTTTTCTCATTCCATCCGTAGGATATGTAAAATGTAGATTGTTATGGAGTTCTCATAATTTCTTTAGATATTATTCTGATTGTTGATAGGATGACAAGGATGACAGAATCTAGTGAGTAAATATGAACAAATTTATTTTCTTTATTAAAAGTGACATTATTGAAATTTTTGTGCTAGGTGTGATATTGGGTTCTAGAGTTATAGAAATTAGTAAAACATAGGCCCTGCTCTTAAAAAATTGACAGTCTATTAAGAATAGGGAGGCATGTAGGACTGATTTATGAATAGCTAACTAAAACACAAGAAGAAAATCATGTTCAATAGAAGTACACACAATGTGTTATGGAAAAGACAGTTAATTTCACCTGGGGAAAGGCTTCATTGATGACTGGATATTTAGAATTTTGAAACACATTCTTCAAAATGTTCACATCTGTTTGCCAGTTTCTTAACTGTTTACTGACAGGAAGCTCACAGTCTGAACTCATCTGGGAATAAGACATTAACATTACAGACCAGTTTTATGAAACTCCTAGAACTTTCTTCAAGGCATCCTTCATTTCTTTATTCCGGAGGCTGTAGATCATGGGGTTGAAAAAGGGGGTCAAAACTGAGTAGAATAGAGTAGTGAACTTCTGCATTCCCTCTGCTTGTCCTGACCCTGGGCTCACATATGTCATCATGACAGAACCGTAGAAGAGAAACACAACAGCCAGATGAGAGGAGCAGGTAGAAAAGGCCTTCTTCCGGCCAACAACTGAGGGCACCTGCACTACGGCCCTCAGCACTAGGGTATAGGAACCTATAATGTAGAAAGAGGTAGCAAAGATGAGGAGGGAACTCATGGTGCCACATATGAGGACTGTCCCTGGGATTGGGACACAGGCTGAAGCCAAGGCCAGCAGAGGACCCAGGTCACACAGAAAGTCATCAATTACATTTGGGCCACAAAATGGTAGCTGGGTAACAAGTATCACTGGGATCAGAAACCAGAGAAAACCATAGACCCAGCAAAAAATGACCAGGCTGCAGCAAAACTTAATAGTCATGACTATGGGATAGTGCAGGGGGTGGCAGATTGCCAGGAACCGGTCATAGGCCATGATGGACAGAAATAAACATTCAGTTGTGCCCAGTGAGAAGAAGAAGTACAACTGGAGGAAGCACCGAGCAAAGGAGATGCTTTTGGTCTGGGAGAGGAAGTTGGCCAGCATGTTGGGCACATCAGAGTTGACATAGCAGATTTCCAGGAAGGAGAAGTTGGCCAGCAGAATGTACATCGGGGTGTGCAGCCGGCGGTCCCAGCGCACTGCACACACGATGGCCATGTTTCCAAGGAGTGTCAGGATATAAGTCACAAAGAATATGGAAAAGAGGAGGAACTGTATTTCCCAGCGGCAAGGGAAGCCCAAGAGGATGAATTCGCTCACAGTGTGAGAAATATTTCTGGTCTCTGAAGTCATTTCCTTCTGTCCTGTGAGGATTACAGCAGAAGTTACATGCACGGAGGGAATTATGCCTCCTGACTCCTCCCCAGGAGACAGCGCATTCTCTTGATAGGAGAGGGAGCCTGGACCAAGGGTTTTTTTTTTTTTTTTTGGGTGCTCCAACAATACATTTGTTCAGTATACTCTTCTATAATTGACTCTTCACTTTTAAACAGCATACAGACCACTGTCAATCTATATACTAAATATTGGTAAATATTTTGAGAAAAGTTTTCTTTACATTAAAATAGAAATTCAGGTACTTCCTTTCTGCATCTCTCATTGGGGTGTCCAGTGTGCCCAGCTTTGGAGAACATTCTCTGTTGTCTAGCCTATACATATGGTGGCTGACTGAAGGTAAACTGAGATATAAACATTGATGTTGGCAATTCAACTACAAAACAAATTAGAATTGACAGCTTTACTGGACAAAACAGTACTATCAGGGCACCTGGGTGGCTCAGTGGGTTAAAGCCTCTGCCTTTGGCTCAGGTCATGATCCCAGGGTCCTGGGATCGAGTCCTTCATCGGGCTCTTTGTTCAGTGGAGAGCCTGCTTCCTCCTCTCTCTCTGCCTGATCTCTGCCTACTTGTGATCTTTGTCTGTCAAATAAATAAAAAAAAATCTTAAAAACAAAACAAAACAAAACAGTGCTATAGGATAAGTGAGAGAAATGAGAGAACATGAGGCTTTGAAGCCAGCTATGAAAATAACAACAGAGTGACTTTAAGCATGTTCCAATTTAGTTACATGAAGTGACCATTTATAGGCCATTAGTATCTATTCTTTGTATGTAGGATGGTGTCATATGGGCTCCAGGGTTTGATATTATTAGAACCATATGAGGGAGCCTTTGAAATGTGTGGGTTCCACCTGGGTTTGGGACCCACTGGTATGGCAGAGCACACATTTGGAGACATTACAGTTCTTGGCTTTGTATTGCCTAAGGAGTATTTTCTCAGGAAATAGCTTAAGTTCTGAGACTATGTTTCTTTCTTTTTAAAATATGAATAATCATACTTCCACACCCAGGATGACCTGAAAATTGAATAAAATTATATATGCAAAAGCAGTTTAAAAATTATAAAATGCTACCAAAACATAAGCTATTCTAAGCTGTTCAGGGCTTATTCTGCTAGATGTTACACTCCTATGTAAATCTTATAAATTAGACTTATTTTAAAGTTTTAAAGAATGTTTTTCCTTGTGGAATTTTAGCCAGTGACAGGTTCAGGACATGTCTTATGTGTGTTGTGTTCCTGTGTAAGTACATGTGTATGTGTATGAATAAGAGATGTTTCTCAGTCCTCTCAGACCACAGCAAATGCAACTCCCTTAGAAGCTTCTTTTGAAGGCCATTTTTTGCCCATCAGACACACTAGAAGCTTCTTCTTAGTCGACTCTTTCTTGGCAAGGTCACCCTTGCAGTCTTAGATGATAGGATCATTTTTTCTGATGGCTACACCATAGTAGGTATTAAGGCTACGTACTTCTGACCTGCAGAACTTCCTGGGGGATCCTTCCCCCACTGCCCCTACCCGTGCCTGGCCCTTCTGTGGGATGTCCTGGGAAATGAGGATCAGACGTATGCGAGGGATCATAACAGAGGAGCACCAACAAATACTATTTCAAAATAGGCAGGTTTTTGGAAATCAGCGTCCTTTTCTCCCTCTGGTATTTCTGGATTTTGTGGTTTATTCAGCTCTGGAAAAAGTCTGGCCCTTCTTTTGAATACAAGGGAATAGAGAGAAGATTATCTAAATTTTAGGTTTTGGCTGAGGTTAAGTTAAACCCAGAAGAAGTTTGGAATATGTTGTGTCATCTCTGTTTTACCTTTTTCTTCCTTTCCCATGTTAGAAGCTTAGAAGTCAAATGCTCTATTCTCCTTTTCTTAAAACACCCATTTCTCTGGGTGGGAAAATCCAGTAAACTCATGCATTACCTGAGCCCCTGGCATCTGTGAAGACTTTGGCATTTTCATTTTCCATGTTATGCGCACAAGGGCACATGACAAGATGGCACCCACACCAAATATAATGGATCAACATTTACGGGAGAAACTTGTAGACCTAGGATCCATTACAGGCATGCAGGCCCCTTTTATTTTGCTCACTATAAGCATGGTGGCATACCAAAACCTAGGATATTACATTTTAAGAAGGCACCTCAAGCCTTAAACGCTGAGGGTTTTTTTTTTTTTTTTTTTTTTTTTTAGCAATAGGATTAGGGAAGTGATAACTCCTCCACTAATGTGTTAGGATATAATGTCAACATGAAGGAAACCTGGTTTAGTCCTGTCTCTAGACTCAGAGTTTGGGAATGGAGGAGAGGGGCGGCAGCTCTTCTCCTGGTGAGATGGGGGTTGCAGTTCAAGCTTTGCGGTTGCAGCTCTAGGACATGCCAAGCTAATAGCAGGACTCCTTGCCTCAGTCATGTGAAGGAGACAGTCATTAAACAACAGGCAATGGATACTTTATTCCATTGAACTTCATAGGAGGCAACTCGCACTTTGGGAGGGCGGCTTGAAAGGGATTATTTTGAATAAGTTAACCCTTATGTCTAGTGTGTATCTTTTGGGGGGAGCTTCTTAATTACTCTATAGGGGAGCCACAGCAAGGACTTTTGCCCCCATTTCATATATGAGGAGATAAAGACTCAAAGAGATTAAATGCCTGAGATTTTCAAACCAGTCAGTGACAGGGTCAGAACACGAGTCCATGCTTTCTGGCTTTCATTTTACTGTCACTATTTTTTTTTTTAAAGATTTTATTTATTTATTTGACAGAGAGAGAGAGATCACAAGTAGGCAGAGAGGCAGGCAGAGAGAGAGGAGGATACAGGCTCCCCGCAGAGCAGAGAGCCCGATGCGGGGCCCGATCCCAGGACCCTGAGATCATGACCTGAGCCGAAGGCAGCGGCTTAATCCACTGAGCCACCCAGGCGCCCCTTACTGTCACTATTTTAAGGGAACTTCAGAGTAGATGTGTCCAGAAAGTCTCCCATTCCAGAGAAAAAGTGCATCAAATTAAAAAAACTAATAATTGTTGGTGCTGTAGACATCACTGCATCATCTGAGAGGAGAGGTGTGACATATCCCAGACTCCCCTCAAATTATACCACTTTGGTGGGATTGTGGTTTTTTTTCCTTTTATTTTTCATTTTTACATGGTGCTCTCTCTCTCTCTTTGTAATAAGAAGTTAAAAGGCACACAAATACCATTCCGAGTATGGTAGTTATTTTACTCTTACCTGACTTTTCTTCTATGCAATGTTCAGCTTCTCTGTTGTGAGGAGGCTGGTTACCTTTTACCCATTTCTGCAAAATTAAGATAAATAATTAAAGAAGTAATGAAAATAATATTTTTTTAACGAGAAGGCATTAAGAAGGTGTGATAGACAGTGAGGACATGTAAGGGGGCTATAGGCATGCTTCTTTGCAGTTTGGGGTGCTATAATTCTATTTGTTGCTGTCTTTGATTTATTAAAGACTTTTTATTATTGAAACTTTCTTCACCACTTAGATAATGTTATTCTATTTCTACACTGCCTGCTTGAGTCTCTGTTTTCCAGTTGTTCTTGTAGCATGAAGGACAACTGATTCAATGGACTATGTCCTAGGGATTCACTTCAGTGAAAAGTGGGATTCTGTTCTTTGTACTCTGGAGGAAATAAACTGTCAAATCTGACCTTGTATTTCTTGGAATAATGTATTGCTCGTAATCACTGGCCTCAGAGATGTCATGGGTTAAAGTGGGATCTACAAAGTCACATCTTCTTATTGGTCTGACTTTACTGAATCTTGGAGCAGGAAGTAATTTTAGGGATTCTGTGGTCTCTCTTCCTGCCAGCAGTAAGAGCCCCTGTCTTCTGCCTGCTTGCTAATTGTTCATCTAGCTTCTACTGGAACAATCCATGACAAAGAGCTCAATGAATGGCTGAACAGCTTTTATTTTGAGAAGTTGTAATAAACTTCCTAGTTCTCGCTTGCATTCTTGAGTTACATTCCCATCTTGATTTGTCCCCTTGGTCTTGTTTGCTTCTACTGCAGGGAAGGAAGTTTAACACTTACTATGTGCTCACTATATGCACACAGTCCATCAGGATTTTGACTGTGCATGATCCTTCGTGATCTTCCAACAACTACAGAAGTAATAATTGAGCCACAGGAAGACAGTAAATGCCGGTCCTGGCAGATCTGTGTTCTTTCATTACATTATACTGATGTTCAGAATAAGTCTACACAGCATCACTTAAAAATATTTGAGGAAGGGACTCATGTCTTCTTTGAATCTTCTCAATTTATACTAAGCACTCTTGATTTCTTTAACTGAATTTGACATAATTTACAGGGTGCTCATTATCCTGGTTGTCTTCTTTTGATCATACCCTTTGGAAGATGTGACCTTACTAAGAGCTAACACAGTACCCCTCATACTGACTGACACAGAGCATACGTGTCATAAGTTCTTTTGCTCTAGAAACTTAAGTTGACATTAGATTTTTTTAGACAGTAGCTTTATACTCTTGACTGTTATTGAATTTTTATTTTGCCAAAGTCTTTAGAGTTTATTCACAAGAACTTTAAAACAAGATTCGTCCTATCTGATGCTTGTGTCATTGAGTTTTCAAAGTGAGAGAGGTTAATAATTACTGAATTTTACCAAGTGTTTCAATCAATTAAGATCTTAAGACTATCAAATACTAGATTCTTTTCTATTTTTTTGCCTATAAATTTTATAAAATTTCTCATGTTTCATGTATGATTAAAATATGTAGAACATGAGAAAATTCTTTTTCATATCACTTAAATTTTTCTACATCAGCATCTATTATTATGAACAATTGTTGATAGATGGCTAAGCTCAAAATATATAAGTAGTACAAAGGTGGTGAAAATAACAGTGTTATCTCTGGAAGACATTCCAGAATAATATATATCCAGAAGATATATTATTAAATGGATGGTTTATGAAAATTTTTTTAGAAGCGAATTTTGGGCTTAAAACTGGTAACTTTACTCAATTTCAGTTTTTCAAAAAAATTTTTTTTCATTCTCCAGAACCCTTTAGAGATTCTAGTCATGGTCTCTCTGCATCTGGGTGTATAATTTGTCTGGGTCTGAGAACTTAAGCTTATTTATAATTTTTGAGTGCTGTTTTACTAAATTGTCATATCAATTCTCTCTTAAACACATGTTCTCCATGCTTTGAAAAGAAGATCATTTTTTGGAACTGGCCATATATTTTAATTTAGATTGATGGGTGTCATGCCTTTCTCTCTCCAGAGGGCAGGAGATGGCCCAGTCTTTTTTTTTTTTTTTAAAAATCTCATAAACCTTGCAAATGAAGAGACCGTCTCACTACAATGCTATCAGCTAGTGTTGTCAAGACCGTCTCATTTAGGTCTTAGTCCAGTGAAAAGCTCACTAAATTCCTTAGAGAAACTCAGGCTTTCTTTTTAATCACTTTATTTTACTGGTCTCTCTCTATTTGTTTCTGTCTCTCTCTTTCTCATCATTTATTACTTCTCCCCATAGAATTTCTTCTAAGATGACAATATGATTTGGTATTTCTGACCCTGGAAAATTTAAGAACTGACTTTAATACTGCCCATCTTCCATAGTTTCAGTATTTGTATCAATTAAAGAATAATATTTCATACCATTTTCCATAAAATATTTTTAAATAGCTGCATTAACTTCTTGACTGCTGTCTTTGATGCACTTTAGTTCATTTTCTTTTAATTGTCATTTGCCAGCATTTATTGATCATTTATGTGCTGGTACAGTCCTTTCAAGCTTGTTTTCTAAACTTCATTTGGTTTTATAGCTAATCATTGATCTAAATGATTTCAAAGATATAATAAAATTTCACTAACTACCTACTGAATTCTTGTATAATTTTCAATGCAAAGGATGTTTTGGGACATGTATTTATATTCCTGCATGGTGAAATATCTTAAAATTCAGAAATACTCCTTTCAGTAAAATTAAGGGGCATTTAAAGAAGTGAATAATGTCAGTGTAAAATTTGTGGAAGTTAACATCCCACATTTTTAGATGAAGGTTGGTAACTTAAAGTTGAAAAAGATAATTTTTCTTCTGCTTTCCAAATTAGCATAGGTTATCATTATGCCAGTGTTGGTGAAGGTGCAATGAAATGACACTTAGAAGAACGGTTGGGGGAATATAAACTTGTAATTTTTTTTTTTCTGGCATGAAATCTGGAAATAGCTAGAGCTTTTAAAACCTCTGTACACATTAAATAAAAATCAGAGATGTAGAAAAAATTAATAACCAAGTTCATCATAGCAGTACAGAAGAATTTCTGGGGATCATGTTAAAATACAGATACTGACTCAAAAGGAATAGATGGGGATTGGGATTCTAAATTTTTAAAAATATATAAGGAGTTTGAATCACTTTGTTATATACCTGACACTAATGTAACATTGTATAACTAATGTAACATAAAGTAACTAATGTTGACTACACACAAATGAAAAAAAATCTAGAAAAAAGCAATAAGATAATGCCGATTCTTTGAATAATAAAGGTTTATAAAGTTATTTATAGAGCTCTATGTGTATTAAGGGTTTATGTAGTTCTTTATCTACATTTCTGTAAAGAAAGTAAATAATACAAAGGAACAGAAAAATTCCTGTAAAAATAAAAATAGTGGCAATTTTTCAAGGTCAAATGATAGGTTATGTAATTCTTTTCTTTATACATGTCTATATTTCTTAAAATTTCTATGAGTATATGTATCACTTATAATCTCAAAAATAATTATCATGAAATATTATTTTTGAAAGTACTTACTCTTCTGGATCTTCTACCTTCTTTGAGCACTTTTTATGAACTTTACTGTTCCTGGGACATTCCGAGGTTCTGGGGAGCCCATGATCTTTGTCATGTTTGACTTGTCATGTAAGGTCTCATCCCCTTTCAATTGCTACTTGAATTTAAACTCAATGAAGTCAGCCTCTGTGTCAAGGTTGAGGAGAAAGGGAAGATTCCCAACAGGGCATTCTGAAGCTGCATTTTACTTTTGGGTGACCAATACCAATTCATAAATCTAGGGCAGGGTTAGAAGTTACATTTAAAAAAATCAAGTGCAACATGAGAAATGATAACTATCAGCTCCTGGAGAGGATTGTGTTGTTACTCCTCTCTCATTAGAAAGAGTTGTAGCTTATCCTCAGTCTACTTTTCTTCCCTAAAAAAAAAAAACCCAAAAAAAACAAAAAGGAAATTGAAATTAGTTTCCATTTTGGGTTTTACTTTCCTCCAGTAAATTTTATGGAGAATATTGTAGTTTAGAATAAAGGTCACAAAAACCATGACAATAGTAGAACCAGAGCAAACGAAGGCAATAAAATTACCTTTTTACTTTTTGCCTTTCGAGTTGACAACCTTTGAAAGTAATGATTTCTTCTTCAACTAGGAAGGTAGAAAGGTACTTTCTTAGACTCAGATTTCCACACTCAAAATATGACATATTTTTCTCTGTCCCACATTCATGCAATATGGGCACCTGACCTTTGTTGAAGGAGTTGATTCAAGAACTGATGGAAAATAGGAGTCAGGGACTGCTGATAAACATTTCCCTTGGATCCGAGTTCCATCCCTTGTGCTTTCACTTTCAGTGCATTTGGGGAAATGAGTTTTTGGAAGCTGGAGAAGATGTGTTCCCCTCCCTCTCCCCTTCTAACAGTGATGAGAATGAAAACTTAGATTCTCTACTTGTCCCTGTGAAACTCTTGCTGGGCCAAAGCCAGCTTACCTAAAGGGATTCTTTGCTGAAGTTTCCTCAGCTGTATGGACATTACCCCAAGGACACAGGTTTTGATGATTTTTTTCCCAAATATCTAGCACTCCTTTTCTCATATTGGATTAGCAAGTCTACTCCCATCTGTTGACACTGTCCATTTGACATGCAATTCTGAGTCCTTTCTGCAATTAAAGGGATGCCTATTTTGATTACTCATTTTTAAATTCTGAATCCAAAATCAGTCCACGCCCATAGCTGTTCTTTTACTTTGCCATACAAATACTAGCAGTTAATATTTATTGAAAGATTGCTTTGTTATAGGCAGTAAAATGAATACATTTTTTGAATAAGTTCATTTAACTCCCATAATAATCCAACATGTTAAATATTTCTTATTTTTATTTTATAGGTGAAGTCATCAAAGATTAGATAATTTATTCAAGGTTTCACATCTAATAAGTAAGAATGCCAATAACTGAATTTAGTTCTGAGAGCAGAACCTGAGTTCTCAAATACTAAACTATTTACCCTGCATCTGTTCTTGCCAGAGAAGGAAAACAGTGCTTACTGATAACTCATCTCACACCAGGCACTGTGACAAAATTCTTACATATAAGTTATTTTATTTTTCCTTGAAACATTCTGTGTGTTTGGTATCACTGTTGTAATTTAAAAAAATTCTGATTATCAAAGTAATATATATTAACACAAAAATTTGGAAGATTCAGAAAAGCTGAGTGCTAAAAAATTACTGATAATTTTATCAAGTAGACATAAATTCAGGTAAAAGCTTAGCATATTTTTTTTGCTCTATTTTGTTCTAATAATGTACCTGTGAGGTCATAAAGGATGTACAATTTAGTATCTTGCTTATGTAAGCATTTTTTCCATGTAATTAAAACTCTTCAATGCTACATAATAGTGAATGTTATATTTATAACATTTCCCTAGTGTATTTAGGCAATTTTGAGTTTTCCAGTTTCAAAAAAAATCTTCAATAAAAATCTTTCAATAAAAATCTTCAGGTTTACATGTTTAATTTTAGAATATTTCTCTGGAATAGATTGAAAGAAAACAATAATGTCAAAATATTGTCATATATATTTTAAAGATATATACAATTTAATGCTCACAATACATATTGCCAAATTGCTTTCCAAAATATATTCTCAAAAGATGTGTTGATGAGGATGCCATCTTATGGTATCCTTATAGGCATATGGATGGTATTTAAAAATATTTCTTTTTATATTGATAGAAGAAAAACATTCATGTCTCATTTTAATAGTTACATTATGTTGGTTACTAATAATGTATTTTTCTCCATTTTTATTGAGATATAATTGATATACAATACTGTATAACTGTATAAGTTTTTGATATACAGCATAATGATTTGATTTAGATATATTGTGAAATGATTACCACAATAAGTTTAGTTAACATCCATCATCTCATATAGATACAAAAAAAAGAAAGAAATTTCCTTGTTATGTGAACTCTTAGGATTTACTCTCTTAACTACTTTTATATATATTGTAGAACAGTGTTAACTATAGTTATCATGTTGTACTTTATATCCATAGTATTTGCCCTATAACTGATAGTTTGTATCTTATGACCATCTTTATACAATTTCCTCTTCCCCTGCCTCCTGCCTGTGGTAATCACAAATCTGATCACTTTTTCCAAGTTTATTATTATTTTTTTTAAGATTCTACCTAAAAGTGAGGTCATGCACTATTTGTCTTATTCTGACTTATTTCACTTAGCATAATGCCCTCCAGGTCCATCTATGTTGCTGAAATGGCAGGATTCCCTTCTTTTAAATAGCTGAATAATATCCCATTGTACATATATGCCACAACTACTTTATCCATTTATCCAATGATGGACACTTGGGTTGTTGCCATGTTTTGGCTATTGTAAATAAAGCTGCTATGAACAGGGGTGTTCAGATATCTCTTTGATACAGTGTTTTTGTTCTTTCAGCTATATTCCCAGAAGTGGAATTGCTGGATCATATGATAGTTCTACTTTTAATTTTTTGAGCCCTCCACACTGTTTTCCACACTGGCTATACCATATTACAGTTTCACTATTGGTACATAAAGGGTTTTTTTGTTTGTTTGTTTTGCTCCCTCCCCTCGAATCTTTGCTTGCATTTGTTATCTCTTGTCTTTTTGCTGCCAGCATCAGACACTGATAGGTGCCCCATTGTATATCCCATTGTTGTTCTGATATGTATTTCCCTAATGATGAGTGATGTCAGCATTTTTCATGTGTCTGTTGGCTATCTGTATGTCTTCTTTGAGAAAATGTCTATTCTGTTTTTTGCTGTTGAATTGTATAAATTCTCTCTATATATCAGACATTAACCCTTTATTAGAAATATGTTTTGCAAACATTTTCTTATTTTATAGGTTTTTTTTTCATTTTATTTCTTTTTACTGTGAAGAAGCTTTTTAGTTTGATATAATCTCACTTGTTTTTTTTTTTGTTGTTGTTTGTGTTTTATGTGTTTACTCCAAAAGTCATTGCTGAGGTCCACATCAAAGAGCTTCTTTTGTATTTTTTAAAGAAGTTTTATGGTTTCAGGTCTTATATTTAAGTCTTAAATCTATCTCAAGTTCATTTTTATGAGGGGAGTAATATAGGGGTCTGCTTTCATTCTTTTTTTTAATTCACTTTAAAATTTTTTTTATAAACATATAATGTATTTTTATCCCCATGGGTACAGGTCTGTGAGTCGCCAGGTTTACACACTTCACAACACTCACCATAGCACATACCCTCCCCAATGTCCACAACCCAACCGCCCTCTCCCGACCCCCCTCCCCCCGGCAATCCTCAGTTTGTTTTGTGAGGTTAAGAGTCTTTTATGGTTTGTCTTCCTCCCGATCCCATCTTGTTTCATTTATTCTTTTCCTACCCCCCCAAGCTCCCCACGTTGCATCTCCACTTTCTCATATCAGGGAGATCATATGATAGTGGTCTTTCTCTGACTGACTTATTTCACTCAGCATACTACCCTCTAGTTCCATCCACGTCATCGCAAATGGCATGATTTAATTTCTTTTGATGGCTGCATAGTATTCCATTGTATATATATACCACATCTTCTTTATCCATTCATCTGTTGATGGACATCTAGGTTCTTTCCATAGTTTGGCTATTGTGGACATTGCTGCTATGAACATTCGGGTTCATGTGTCCCTTCAGATCATTACGTTTGTATGTTTAGGGTAAATACCCAGTAGTGTGATTACTGGGTCATAGGGTAGCTCTATTTTCAGCTTTTTGAGGAATCTCCATGCTGTTTTCCGAGTGGTTGCAACAGCTTTCATTCCCACCAACAGTGTAGGAGGGTTCCCCTTTCACGACATCCTTGCCAGCATCTGTCATTTCCTGCCTTGTTCATTTTAGCCATTCTGACTGGTGTGAGGTGGTATCTCATTGTGGTTTTGATTTGTATTTCCCTGATGCCGAGTGATGTGGAGCATTTTTTCATGTGTCTGTTGGCCATCTGGATGTCTTCTTTGCAGAAATGTCTGTTCATGTCTTCTGCCCATTTCTTGATTGGATTATTTGTTCTTTGGGTGTTGAGTTTGCTGAGTTCTTTATAGATTTTGGATACTAGAGCTTTATCTGATATGTCGTTTGCAAATATCTTCCCCCATTCTGTGAGTTGTCTTTTGGTTTTGTTAACTGTTTCCTTTGCTGTGCAAAAGCTTTTGATCTTGATGAAATCCCAATAGTTCATTTTTGCCCTTGCTTCCCTTGCCTTTGGCATAGTTCCTAGGAAGAAGTTGCTATGGCTGAGGTTGAAGAGGTTGCTGTCTGTGTTCTCCTCAAGGATTTTGATGGATTCCTTTCTTACATTGAGATCCTTCATCCATTTTAAGTCTATTTTCATGTGTGGTGTAAAAAAATTGTCCAATTTCATTTTTCTGCTTGTGACTGTCCAATTTTCCCAACACCTTTGTTGAAGAGGCTGTCTTTTTCCCATTGGACATTCCTTTCTGTTTTGTCGAAGATTTGTTGACCATAGAGCTGAGGGTCTATTTCTGGGCTTTCTATGTGTCTGTTTTTGTGCCAGCACCATACTGTCTTGATGATGACAGCTATGTAATAGAGCTTGAAGTCTGGAACTGTGATGCCACCAACTTTGGCTTTCTTTTTCAGTATTCCTCTGGCTAATCGAGGTCCTTTCTGGTTCCAAATAAAGTTTAGGATTATTTGTTCCATTTCTTTGAAAAAAATGGATGGGATTTTGATAGGGATTACATTGAATGTGTAGATTGCTTTGGCTAGTATAGACATTTTCACAATATTTCTTCTTCCAATCCGTGAGCATAGACTATATTCCCATTTCTTTGTGTCTTCCTCAATTTCTTTCATGAGTACTTTATAGTTTTCTAAGTAAGTAAGTAAGTTCTAAGTAAGTGCAATTGCACTGCTGGGTATTTACCTCAGAGATACAGATGTAGTGAAACGAAGGGCCACTGTACCCCAATGTTTATAGCAGCAATGGTGACGGTTGCCAAACTGTGGAAAGAACCAAGATGCTCTTCAGCGGACGAATGGATAAGGATGTGGTCCATATACATGATGGAGTATTATGCCTCCACCAGAAAGGATGAATACCCAACTTTTGTAGCAACATGGATGGGACTGGAAGAGATTATGCTGAGTGAAATAAGTCAAGCAGAGAGAGTCAAGTATCATATGGTTTCACTTATTTGTGGAGCATAACAAATAACATGGAGGGCATGGGGAGATGGAGAGGAGAAGGGAGTTGAGGGAAATTGGAAGGGGAGGTGAACCATGAGAGACTATGGACTCTGAAAAACAACCTGAGGGTTTTGAAGGGGCAGGGGGTGGGAGGTTGGGGAGCCAGGTGGTGGGTAATAGGGAGGGCACGTATTGCATGGAGCACTGGGTGTGGTGGGAAAACAATGAGTATTGTTACGCTGAAAAGAAATAAAAAAAATGAATAAAAAAAGGGTAGACACAATGGAAGGATGGGATATGCCTAAAGAGATGAGAAAAAAAAATTTTTTTAAATTTCTAAAAAAGGAGTTGATAAAGTAAGTTGGTTGGGAGAATAAAGAAAAAGAAAGTGGAGAGAATTTGCTTGGGTTGGAGACTAGAACAAGCCTGGAGCTAGATTTAGGGTATATTTTGTTCTATTAGGAGAAGTTGTACCCCAAATTTTTTAGAAGTAAAAACCCTATGTGTATACAAAAAATAAAGCTGGATACAATGTAGGATAAAATATGACTATAATAATGAAGGTTAAAAAATGATTATTATTATTTTTTTGAAAGGTATTGTTAAGATAAGCTAGTTAAAAAAACATTAAAAGAGGAAAGAGTAAAAGTTAAAAAAAATTTATCAGAAGAAAACAAAATTAACTGCAAGACTAAAGAATCATGTGGAGAAAGCCATGGATTCCACGCTTTGCTTTCTCCTCCTCTGGAATTCTGCTGTTCTCCTTGGTAAGTGAACTTGGTCTTGGCTGGATTTCTTATTGATCTTCTGGGGAAGGGGCCTGTTGTAGTGATTCTCAAGTGTCTTTGCCTGAGGCAGACTTGCCCCGCCCTTACCAGGGGCCAGGCTAAGTAATATGCTCGGGTTCACTTTTAGGAGCTTTTGTTCCCTGAAGCTTTCCATAGAGTTCCGGAGGAATGGAATGACAATGGTGGCCTCCCAATCTCCCACCAGTCTGGAGGAGCTGAGAGCTCTGGGCCCCACTCCTCAGTGTGCCCTCAGAGAAAAGTGCTCAATCACTCCTGTCTCCCTACCCTCTGGCCACGCTTGGAGAAAAGCACCCAATCCCTCCTGTCTCCTTAGCCTCTGGCCGTGCTCTGAGCTCACCCAGCCTGTGACCAGTTCAAGGTAACCCTGAGATGAGAGCTCACTCCTCTGCTTTGTCTTTGTAGCCGTCTTCCCTACTCTAATACCTGTGAGCTCTGCGACACTCAGACACCCCCAATCCTTCTGTGACCCCGTGGGACCTGGGGCCATGCTGACTCCGTGTGGGCTTCACCCCTGTTTAGCCTCTGGAGGGATGTCACTCAGTGGAGCAGACTTTTAAAAGTCCTGATTTTGTGCTCTGTTGCTTCGGCCCCTCCCCCTGTGGTCTATCTTCCCATCGCTTTGGATTCACTTCTCTGCCAGTCCTACCTTTCATAAAGTGGTCAATTTTCTGTTTCTAGAATTGCTGCTCTTCTTCTCTTCCATCTCCTGTTGGATTTGTAGGTGTTCGCAATCTATCGCAGCTATCTAGCTAATCTCCTCCTACCTGATGTAGTCTCAGCCTGCTACTTCTCCACCATCTTTACTCCTCCCCCTGGTTTCATTCATTTTATATCTGAATATCCAATTTTCCCAGCACTGTTTATTGAAGAGCTTGTCTTTTCTCCATTAAGCATTCTTGGCTCCCTTGCCAAATGTTAGTGAACCATACATTCATGGGCTTCTTTCTGGGCTCCTGAGTTGCTCCATTGGTCTATTTACCTTTTTATGGCAATACCATATTATTTTTATTACTATAGTTTTATAATGTAGTTTGAAACCATAAAGGTTGATGCCTCCAGATTTGTTCTTCTTTCTCAAGATTGCTTTGGAGTCTTTTGTGTTTCCATACAAGATTTAGTATTATTTTCTCTATGTCTGTGAAAAATACCATTGGAATTTTGATAGGGATCTTATTAAATTTGTAAATTGTTTTGGGTAGTATGGACATTTTAAGAATATTAATCCTTCCAATCCATGAACATAGAATATCTTTCCACTTATTTGTATCTTCAGTTACTTTTGTCAATGTCTTATAAATCAATCTTTATTCTAAAGCCTAAAATAAAGGAAATAGGCATGATGCCATTATATTTATTTCACTTTGAAAATTAACAACCAGTTGCTCAAAAAAAGGAAGAAAAGAAGGTCACCAGTTATAGAATATTTTGTTTATAACTTTATAACTTTCCTGTTGTGATAATAATTAAAAAGAGGGAAATTGAGCTGACCAAATTGTATCTGTTCTTATCTGAAACAGTGGTTCTTAAAGAATCTTCCAGTGGATAGAGTGAAACTTTTTAGGGTCTGATATCCTCAAGAGGTCTGAGAAGATAACAGATATATACTTCTAGGAAGTCTAGGTGTTGTGCATCCTAGTTGTCTTCTCATGACTCACTAAAAATTTAAAAAAAAATTGTGTACCCTAGAGGGTAATCAGGATGTCTCCCAGTGTTCCTTTGTGTGGGTCCTTAGGATAAAGCAAACAAACTGAAGGAGGGGAGACAAAGGAGCTATCTTTCCCTTAAATAATAATCCTGTCAGAGCCAGAAGTAGTCAAATGCTAGAAACTGATACTTTCTCCTGGACACAGGACACTTGGATTTCACTGGAGGTTAGATAAATCTCACTAGAGTGAGTTTGAATGAATCCCTATTTTATTCTATTTTTCATACAATAGATGGCTAAGATACATGATTGCTAAATGAATGAATAGAATAGATGTCTTTAAGAAGTCATATTAATTGAGAATTTAACCACATAGTATATCATCTACTTTAAGTGGCCAGATGGGGAGAGGCCCCTTGAGTTTTCCCTTTGATAAAATTCCTGTGAGAATGAATATTACTTTCAAAAATTCCTGATTTACAAGGAAACAAATCTTGGTGAAATTTTTCACATGTCTCAAACTTAAAAGTCTTATTGTCTCCTAAAAATTTCTAAACCAGTTTTAGTCATTTGTATCATGAAAAACTCAGACTCAGGTGTCATAATTCTAGTATCTCCTGTGATCATATAATTATCCTCTTAGTAACATAGCTTCAATATGGTAACTTTCTTTTCATGGTTCCCCTCCACAATCTTCCGAAATTGCTTCTGACCTTCTCCAAATCACCTTGCTGTTCTTGCTTGTAATCACAATCACCTCAGTGATCAGGTCTTTGTGTATTTATATATAATAATGCAGTGCCCTGCCCTGCTTATTGTTAGCCTTGCTTAAAACATGCTCATTCTGGTGGATGTTGAAAATGATGTTGAGATGGGAGAGGATGGGTGTGGGGAGTATTCCCTGTTACTAGCTACTATTCATGCTGGGTTGGCAAGAGAGGGGACATCTGCTATATCCTATAGCAGGCAGAAGAGGGGATAGATCTCAATATTATTATTTGATCAAACTCTCTCTATGCTGCTTTAGCTTGCAGTCTATTTGGGTTAGATT
This sequence comes from Meles meles, assembly GCF_922984935.1. Taxonomy (NCBI): domain Eukaryota; kingdom Metazoa; phylum Chordata; class Mammalia; order Carnivora; family Mustelidae; genus Meles; species Meles meles. The sequence goes on from NC_060071.1 coordinate 54,858,290, forward strand.
GATTATGAACTTTGGAATCATGCAAACCTGGGTTCATGTCTTGTCTGTCTGATTTACTACCCTATGACATGGGAAACTATTGAATATTGATGAAACCTGTCATTCCAGTGGCTTACTTGAAGTTTATCTCTGGGTAAGAAAGAGTTTTGTCAGTTCAGATCTAGGGACACTACTTCACTTCTGCCTTCCCAGCTTTAACATATGCAAGGCAGTAGAGGAAAGAGCTGTGCCTGGTCTCTTAAGTTTTAACCAAAATGGATTTTTTTCCCACAGAAAGAATTTTCTTAATAATGGTTCAAGGGTCCCCCCCAAAATCTATAACAAAATTTATAGTTGAAATACTTACTGTGTGAAGGGGACTGAAAACAGAATAGAAGCTAACAGGTTGGAATCAGAGAAAAAAAATTGTATAGAATAATGTCAAAGGGGCTCAATTCACAGGGTAAGGAATAATTAAAAATTACTGCAATAATGAGTTAAGGTTCTTTGAGCCACTCTGGAATGGAGCTATAATGTTTTTATTGAGATTTATTCTGAGTTCCACATGTGATTTTATTTTTTATTTTTTATTTTTTAAAAATATTTTATTTAGAGAGAGAGAGAGAAAGAGAGCATGAGCAGGGGGAGGGCAGAGGGAGAGGGAGAAGCATATTCCCCATGCGGGGCTTAATCCCAAGACCCTGGGGATCATGACCTGAGCCAAAGGCAGATGCTTAACTGACTGAACCATCCAGGTGCATATGTGATTTTAGGACATGTTTTCAAAGGTTAGTTAGGGGCATAGAAGTGCATTAAGTTCATATCATTCCTAAGATTGAATGTGCAAAGATCAGAATGTATATAGAAGCTAAATATTCTTTTAGGTTCAAACAAATCCTTTTTAGGAAGAGCCTGCTCATATTTTGGTTATGGTAATTAGGGCAATAAAATGAGCCCCACTCCCAAAATTTACTTTATGCTAGACACTGTGCTAGGTGCTTTATAAACATTATATTTAATGCTTTGTTAATGCTCCATGGTAGGTATTACCCTGATTTTGCAGATAAAGAAATTGAAACTGAGAGAGAGAGAGAGAGAATCACTTGTCCCAGGTTATAAATCTTATATTAAAAGAGCTAGGATTTCATTTTGGATCTTTTTGAATTCTGACTCTTAATTTTTCTTTAAAACTAAAAAAATTTGTATAATTATGGTAAAACCTACACCTCATTCTTTTTTTTTTTTTTTAGTTTTTTAAAATTAATTATTTTTGTTAACATATAATGTATTATTTGTCCCAGGGGTTCAGGTATGGGAATCATCAGGCTTCACACTTCTCAGCACTCACCATAGCACATACCCTCCCCAATGTCCATAACCCAGCCCCACTCTCCATACCCCCTACTCCCGGCCCCCCTCAGTTTGTTTTGTGAGATTAGGAATCTCTTATGGTTTGTCTCCTTCCCGATCCCATCTTGTTTCATTTTTCCCTTCCCTAGCCCCCACAACCCCCCACACTGCCTCTCAAATTCCTCATATCAGGGAGATAATATGATAATTGTCTTTCTCTGATTGACTTATTTCGCTCAGCCTAATACCCTCTAGTTCCATCCACATTGTTGCAAATGGCAAGATTTAATTTCTTTTGATGGCTGCATAGTATTCCATCCTACACCTCATTCTTAAATAGTCACTTTGACTTTGTACTTAAAAAAACACTAAGATGTCAAATCCTTTGGTTTTTCACTAAACTATGTATATTTAAAATGAAAATCGAGGGAAAATAATATACATAGAAAATAAAAATGAGCAGGTAGAAAATCTGTTCTAACTAAAAAATACATTATGCCATGCTATTTTAAAAAAGAGGAAACTGGAAAATTTTGCAAAGGAACTAAAATGCTATAGAGCTAACATAAATGAAGGGTATTCCACAGAGGATAATTTGAATCAAATTAAAATATTTAAGTATTTTTAAAGCACATATTACATTCCTTAGTTTAGACTGGGAATTGCTGAGTTATCATTCAGTTATTTATGAACTCTCTTTTATTTTATATCCTTGTGTTTCTAACTCAGTAATGTAGGCTCCATATTTTACTTTCATTGTTGTCAATTCACATCTTTTGAAACAACCTTCCCTCAGTTCAAACTTCTCTGGCACCCATATAGTATAATAGTAATTCTCAAAAACCAGACATTGTCTTTGTAACACTAGAATAATCTGGGGATGTAAGTCTTTAATGGAAATTAATTAGTGAATTAATGTATTTGTATATGGATGTGCCTTTCTTATTATGATCTGCTAAGCTTCTTATAATAATGTAGTTAAATAGGGAAATTTGTGGACCTTGTGATGCTGAGTGAAGTGATAGTTTAGGCAATAAAATATTTCAGTGCAGTTTAAGGGTGTAAACTCCTTCCTGAAGCTTATTAGCTGTACTAGAGTTAAAGGTGAGCATTTAAGGTGTATAATCGCTCATTTCTATCTCTTTTTCTCATAGGCTAAAATAAGAAGAAAAGCTTTGGAGAAAATAGTTAAAGTAATACTGAAGTAATGTTACTAGTGGTGTTTTTATATTTGTCTTCCAACAGAGCTATTTTGAAAAAAAATTCTTCATGTTGACTAAATATTAATATTCTATTTTGTTATCTACGTATAATACCACCTAATTCTGATGAGAAATTGAGGTATTAAGGAGGGCTGAACAAAGTAGGAGACTCTTAATATGTAGTTCTGATTATGTCTCTGTACATGTTAAGTTAGAAATGCATGTTTTGCCTAACAATAATGATACTGCTATCCTTCATGAATTCATCCTCCTGGGTTTCCTATGCAGTCAAGAGGTGGAAATTCTCCTTTTTGTTTTGTTCTCCATCATCTACATCTTGACTTTGTTGGGCAACAGTGCTATTATCTGTGCTGTATGGTGGAACCAGCAACTCCACACTCCTTTGTATACTTTGTTGTCCAACTTCTCTTTCCTGGAGATCTGTTACATCAATTCAAATGTGCCCAACATGTTGTTCAACTTCCTATCCAAGACCAAGACTATCTCCTATAATGGCTGCATCTTACAGTTCTACATCTTCCTCTCTCTTTGTGCCACAGAAATTTTCTTCCTGGCCCTCATGGCATTTGATAGGTATGTTGCCATCTGCCATCCACTGCATTACCCTACCATAATGACCAGGAAAATCTGTGGAACCCTTGTGTCTGCTTGCTGGGTGGGTGGGTTCCTCTGGTTGGTGACCCCAGCCGCCCTTATCTCCCAAGTTCCGTTTTGTGGTTCAAATGTCATTGATCACTACCTCTGTGATCTTGGGGCAATGTTGGCCATATCATGTGTACCTGTCCCTAAGACAGTGCTGACTTGTAGCATTTTCAGTGCTGTAATCACATTTATTACTTTGTTCTACATCCTTGTGTCCTACATACTGGTCCTTCGAGCTGTGGTTCAGATTCCCAAAGGATCAAGTAGTAAAAAAGCCTTCTCCACATGTGCTTCCCACCTGATAGTGGTGTTCCTATTTTATGGCTCAATTATGGTGATGTATGTAAGCCCAGGGGCAGCCAATCAGCCTGGAATGCAGAAGTTCTTGACAATGTTCTACTCAATTGCAACTCCACTTTTAAATCCTCTGATCTACAGCCTCAGGAATAAGGAGATGAAGATTGCCCTCAGGAAAGTTATGTGTAAAGTTTAGAAATAATTTCTGAATGGGAGATGGTTTGGTGAGATAAAATTTCTTTTGAGTCCTGTTGTATAGAATCTAGAAAAATTATACTTAAAAGTAAGAAAATGTACTAGATCTAGAATAAATATGTCCACATGAGAATTCTTAAAATTCAAAACTTCTCTCTATTCCGTATTGATTGAGTAACTATGGGTAAGTTACTCAAATCGTTATTTGTTTGCTTTCCCAGTTTTAACTGGAGACGATCTTAGTAATCAGGTCTGCATCATAGAGTGTTTAGGAATAAATGAGTTAATATATGGAAGCATTTAAAATAGTGCTTGACACTCAATATATATTATATAATGTAATATATACTATTATCAATTATAACAAAATTTATTATCATTAGCTATTGTTGCCAAGTTATGACCTTCAGAGGTTTCTTTTTTATAAACTTTTAAATGATTATCCTATTATATTTATTTAAAGGAAAAAAGGGCCTATTTTTAAGGAAAAATGTTTTGATTCTTGAAAGAAGTCTGTATAGGTGCAAATCAAAACAAGAATTATTTCTGCCCTACCCACCTCTGTTTCCTTGTATTATGAAAATGATAATGCTTTGTTAGGCAAAGATTGATGAGGACTGTGTTCTGATTCCACCTCAGCAAATCAAAACTTTCATTCCCAGTTTTTAAAAAGGACATTTAGGGCTTTTTGATGTGGATCAAATAAGCAGTCATATATAAAAGTATTTATAAAATGCAAAGTACGCCAAAAGATGAAAGTGGTTCAAATATATATCAACTGGTGAACCGATCAACAAAATCTGATGTATAAATACAATGTATACATACAATGTAACCAACAAAATGTGATGTATACATACAATATAATACATAAAATGTAATTACCCAGTCTTACTAAGAAAGGAAATTCTGAAACATGGATGAACCAGGTTGTCACAAAACGACAAACACTGTATAACTGCAATTTTGTAAAGTTCCTAGAATCCTCTAATTCACAGAGACAGAAAGTAGAATGGTGACTGCCGGGGGACATTACTGGTCAATGGATACACATTTTCTGTTTGGGCAGATGAAGGTGTTCTGGAGATGGATGGTGGTAATGATGGCTCAACAATGTCAATGTACTTAATGCCACAGAACTGTACACTTACAAAATTGTTAAGATTTGTTAAATGTCGTTTTATGTGTATCTTACCATAATTAAAAATGGTTTTCAAATATAAAGCACATTACCAATGTCAGTTGTTTTTTATTTGGATTGTTATCATGTTAACATTTCCAGGAACCCTTGCTGCTGCAGTCTTGTCTGTGTGTGTGTTTTCTTTTCCTCTGTGATATTGTTGTTATAGCTTTTTCTCAGTAATTAAAACTACAGATGGGGTAGGATCTTTCCCTTCAAGTCACGAATACTTCTCCACTTCTCAACTGCAGCAGTGCTCTGCCCTCCCAGGTGTCCCTTTTCTTTGCTCTTTGAGGGCACACAAAGTGGTCTCAAGGAGGAAGCCACTCCCCTTCCTCCAAAGGCTGACTGCCACCTCAGGGAATTTCTTCCACCCTAGTGCACATGATTGTTAGAAACTGCATTATCATTATGGATAAAATTAAAGAGAGGAATAATTTTGGTTCTGGGATGTAAGATCAAGACTCTCTGAGATATGCAAACTCTTGGCACATGAAAAAATTTGTTCTGAGGCTTCCTGGTGTTGCCCACATTTTAGGTATCACAGCAGAGCCTCTCCTGTTCTATTTTTAACAATAATCAATATAAAGTTATTAACCAGATATTTTGTATTAAATTTTTATACTAAGTTTTGAAAATTGGGCTGAATTTTATACTTACAGCTCATCTCAGTTTGGACCAGTCACATTTTGAGTGTCAGTAGCCACAGGTAGCTAGTGGTTACCATAATGGACAGTGCAGCTCTATGGCTTCTTATGTCCTCCTTGGTAATGAGAGTGGGACAGCTCTTCCTCTAAAGGGCGATTCAAATTTTTAAAATTTATTTTATTTTATTATTTTTTGGGGAGATTGAACTTTAAAACAGCTTTTAAAGAGGAGGGAACAATAAAAACCTGGAAGCAACAAAAGAGACAAGGAAGACTTTGTTATCAGTGGAGTCAGAGCAGGGCCATTTTGGGAAAAGGAGTGCAGTGGAGTTTTTACTGATGCTTTCTATCCATGTCAGCTGGTATAGAAAGGTTGATGGAGAGGGAGAGGAAGGTAAATTTACTAGGAGACAGCAGAGCTTTGGTGTTCCTCTTTAATCTTGTTGAAGGTGGTGCACAGGCCAGAGGATGTGTGTCTTATACATGGAACTCTGGGGCCTGAAGAAGCTGCTGCTGCTGCTGCTTCTTCTTCTTCTTCTTCTTCTTCTTCTTCTTCTTCTTCTTCTTCTTCTTCTTCTTCTTCTTCTCCTTCTCCTTCTCCTTCTCCTCCTCCTCCTCCTCCTCCTCCTCCTCCTCCTCCTCCTCCTCCTCCTCCTCCTCCTCCTCCTCCTCCTTCTTCTTCTTCTTCTTCTTCTCCTTCTCCTTCTCCTTCTCCTTCTCCTCCTCCTCCTCCTCCTCCTCCTCCTCCTCCTCCTCCTCCTCCTCCTCCTCCTTCTCCTCCTTCTTCTTCTTCTTCTTCTTCTTCTTCTTCTTCTTCTCTTCATCTTTCACAAAGCAGGAAAGAGTATCCAATAGAAGAGAGACAGGCTCTTCAACAAATGGTGTTGGGAAAACTGGACAGCCATATGTAGAAGAATAAAACTGGACCATTTCCTTACACCACACACAAAAATAGACTCAAATTTGAATAAAGACCTCAATGTGAGACAGGAATCTATCACAGTCCTAGAGGGGAACTCTGGCAGCAACTTCTTTGACCTTGATCACAGCAACTTCTTGCTAGACATGTCTGCAAAGGCAAGAGAAACAAAAGCAAAAATGAACTCTTGGGACTTTAAGATAAAAAGCTTCTGCACAGCAAAGGAAGTAGTCAACAAAACCAAAAGGCAACTGACAGAATGGGAGAAGATATTTGCTAATGACCTATCAGGTAAAGGGCTAGTATCCAAAATCTATAAAGAGCTTTTCAAACTTAACACCCAAAGAACAAATAATCCAATCAAGAAATGGGCAGAAGACATGAACAGACATTTCGGCAAAGAAGACATCCAAATGGCCAACAAACACACGAAAAAGTGCTCCACATCACTTGCTATCAGGGAAATACAAATCAAAACCACAATGAGATACCACCTCACACCAGTCAGAATGGCTAAAATGAACAAGTCAGGAAACAACAGATGTTGGCAAGGATGCAGAGAAAGAGGAAACCTCCTGTAAGAGTTTAAACTCTAGTCATGTTCCAAGCAGCATACTTGGTATTGATGATACAGAGATGCATATGATAGGATCCTTGTTCCTGAGGAATTCTTGACTTATATGGGCACAGATCTATTACCAATAAAAAAAAAAAAAAAAAAAAAAAAAGCAAAGAGAGAGGAATACAGAGGGTGCCAGGGAAACAAAGAAGAGTGTTGGACTATAGGTTAGGGAGGGGTTCACAGAGAAGCTGATAAGTCAGCTGAGTCTCGAGTGACAAGTTGGAAGTTTTCTAGATAGAAGGAAGGGAGGAGGGTGGATGGTGACATTACAAATGGAAGGAGTAGCATATACAACATGTGTGAGGGTAGAGTGGGAGGAGATGTTCTGAAAGGAGATGTACTTAGGGAGGCAGGAACTTAGTGACACTAACGAGGTGAACTTGATCCTGTAGGGGAGAAGGAAATGTTTAAGAACTGAAAACAAGGAAATGACATGATCAGATTTGCATTTTTTAAAAATTTGGCCTCTTTATTTAGATTCTGTGTTGTTCAGTGCCATAGGATAGCTCCTTCTCTCATCAAATGTAGTGTAGGTGATCCAATTAATTTTAAGAAGATGAATTCAGATTAATGGTATTGACTCAATCTTTTGAGAATTTCATGATTCCTCTTGAAAACAGCTGACATCTCAGAGTCTTAAAGAGTCAAGGTGGCACATCTGTTTTACACTAATATTGCCAATTTAAGGTTAGTAGCTTGATATTTCAGTTGGGTAACTGTTCAATTAAAATCATACTTCATTTCTAATTGATCATGCCCAAATGGAAATTCTGAACCTTTCATTCACCTTAGACTCCAAACCGTAGAACAGTTCCCGGGCTTCAACCACATATTTGGCATCTGAGAACAAATTAAAAAGTAATAATGACAGTGATAGAAACAACACCTTCTCATTCACATTACCTCAAGCCCTCTGTTTGTAGCATATTTCCATGGAGGCTTTTTGCTCTTGCATATAGAATGTATGACAAAGTCTATGTTAAGGGTCATACAGCTCTTATGAGCCACTGAAAACTGCTCTGTGTAAAGAGGTTAAAAAGCTATGTGCTACAAATAGGAAACCCATCTTAAGAGATCAGATTATAAAAATTCTTCAACAGATGTGTGATTTGTAAGATGTGTAAGAATTCTAAGGGTAATAACCTGGTTTAGTAACAGATCTAGTGAGTTATAACAGATTTAGTGAGTTCTAAAGAATCTAAAGAATCCTGTATCCCTCATATGTGCTATTAAGACAGCAAGAGAGCTAGGTTGGTTCTACAATGGCTTGTGGGTAGTTAAGACAGTTCTGCAGATTTTTATTTAGTATGGTCATTAGCTTTGTGTTCTTGGGGATGTAGATTTTAGGTTTGAAGGTTAGACATTGGGTCACCTTGGATGAATAGTCTTAATTTAAGAATATATTCCATGTTCTTTCCATTGACACTGACATACATCATCATAATTGAGGCATAAAATAGTTTTCTTGTGTATCTAGTTTACAGAACTAGACCAACAGCACAGTATGAAAAGCTGGGCCTTGCTGCTAAGGATTGACAGAAAAGTAACAGTGATGAAGAAAGCTCTGAAATGTCTATGGAGGGGAATGTGGCTGCATTGACCTGAATTTAAAATGCACTCACTCTATGACTCCTTTTTTTATTTCTCAGAATTTTTCATCCATAAACATTGTTTTTAAAGCTTTTCTGTGCCATTTTAGAGTTCGAAAACTAAAGGAAATAAACCCACAAATACATACATTTTAATATAGTCACCCACGGATTGTTTTCTTCATATATTTGATTCAATTAGTCACATTTTTTTTTCTGGTGGGTCAAATATTAAAGGCATTTACTGCTTAGTTAAAGTCCAAATGGGAGTTCCTGATTGATAGGCAATAGTTTTTTGAATGATGATTCTGGAACTCAGGCTGTTTTCCATCCTTGGCTTCATTATTTTCAAAAGTCAGCTTCCTAAGTCAACATGCTTAATTATATCAGAGATGATCAAGGACCATGCCTGCGTAAAGGTTAAAATGTTGGACATGAGTTTTAATTACATTTTGCTGACTAGGGAGTAGTCACATGAGCACACCTATCTACTAGGAAGGCTTAGAAAAAATGTATCCTTGACTTGAAGAAGAGGAAATGAATTTGTCTTCATTATACAATTCATGTCTTAACTTCTTAGTTGGCCAACATCCATTCTATTTGATCTACATGTGGAATTAAGGAGTTTGAAAAGAATGGGGATTGGTAGTTTTGAGGATATTTTAAGAATAGGCTCATTCTGGATATAGTGGACACTTCATTTGAACAACAGGAATGGGAGACTTTAGGTCTAACAAAGCTTGAGAGTAATGGTGCATCTCATGTCAAAAGATTTTGTTAACTAACAATAAGTAATTTATTATGTTTAGGAGAGGGAACTCTGGAGGGAATAATACTGTGATAGTTTGGAATATGTATGTGTATGTGCATTCATGTATATATGTGTGTGTGGATTGCACACATTGCACATTCATGTAGTTTTCATGTTCAAATGATAATCACTGAAAATGAAACATGCCCTGGTCTGATGATGCACATTAATTGCCTCCTTTGCTCCTGGGGTTGAGGTCTCTGGAGACAGGCTTCAGAGTCTGGAAGGAATAAGTAATGGGGTAGGGAGAGATTTGTTTCTTGTTCTATTCTCTGAGTACAACCTGAAAGGGGTCTTTGTAAAGAAAGGAACCAAAAAGTATTCTACCAAGGAGCTGGTACCTCTGACTCCCAGGCTGCATTGGGATAAGTAGGGCTGGGCACATGGAACAATGACTACTTTCCTATGTCTCAGTGTCCATTTTGTTTTATATATTGATATGAAAAAGGAGCAAAAAAATTTCATGACTATTTTCCTTTACAAATACCATTTCTATTATATAAACCATATTAGAAATGGGATTAGGGAAATGTTTTTGTCAAATTATCATCTTGTCTTTGCAGGTCATATTAAAAATAAACTGTGTTCTTAGCTGATAGGAAAATGGGAACATTTTTTCTTTAACACTTTGGCAATAATTTAGGTGACTCTCTTGTTTACTGTTCTCTTTCACACAGGTGACAACATAGCACATCAACACCCATTGTGTGTGGCTTATAGGAGGGGAAAACTTTGTAAGTGGAAGCTAATTTAGTTAATGTAATAGTAATATGTAGAATAATAGAAATATAATAGTCAAGGATAAACAGAAGAGAGTTGAAGAGTATGACAAATGGAATGTGTGGGCTCTCTTTTCTGTGTCTTCTTGGTTCCTTGTGCAGCATTTAATTGCCTCTGCTTATTTTAAAGACCATGAGCTTATGTTTCTACCACCGCATATCTCTTGACTCCATTCCTGGTATCTCTTTGCTTCTACATTACCCTAGGTCAGACTCTTCGTTCTTTTTCCTTGGACTGCCAAAACAGGTTTCTAATAGTTTCCTGCTAAATTCATTACCCTCTAATTGAGAAATTGTCTTGCAGTGTAGCTTCCATAAACCTTTGATCTTTTACTCTTCTACTAGACTAGCTCCAGTTGTTTTCCACTCACTAGTAAATTAAGCCTGAACTAGACTGGCAGTGTGCCACGCGGCCCCATCTTTAAAATTTTTATTTCACCATTCCTGTAGTGTACTCTCATTTCCACTTTTTTGAACTTTGCTCTAAACATAACGTCTTATATCCAAATCTTTTCACATTATTATTATGTGCTATTAATGTTCTGTCTTCATCGCTGCCCTTTTGCTAAGGTTTTTCAAAAGTCTTATTTTTTTCCAAATGAGTGTAATCATATCTTATATGACAAGAAAATATTTTGTTTTGATTTGTCATATACTCTTGTTACTGTGTCAGTGGAAGCTCCATGATATACATAGAGGGATGCTAACATCACTCCGTATTCTGTATCAGCTCTCCATGAAGTTGTCACAAATAAGCATACAATCTAAGTAAAAACAGTTTCCTTTCTATGCAAATGATGTTCCAAGGTAAATCTCCTTAGCTCCCTTCCAATCAGATTTAAGCTTCTAAATTCCCTTTGTAGAAATTCTGGAGCCACGAATGTATTGTTTGAAGTTACTTTGAACAAAATATATTTGACTATTTGACATAAGCTCCAAAGAACAGGTACTCTACATTTTTATCATCTTTTTCCTCTCTCCTAGAAGAGTGCCTGACAATAATGTGTGCAAAATAAATGTTTACTGAGTAAATAAGGGAGGAAAGAGATGAAGAGGAAAGAACAACTCACGCTTCTGAAGGAAGGATAGTAATATCACAGGACTGAACTGAGGAAAATAAACATATATCACTTTATCAGGAAGAAGCAAAATAGTGTAAATATTTCTGTGGTTTTTACTGTCTCTGTCACTTCTACAGGTCAGACTAATGAAGACCTTGGAGACGACTAATATCTCTGGGTCTGTGACTGAGTTCATCCTCTTGGGATTTCCCTGTCGCAGAGACATCCAGGTCCTCCTCTTTGTCATCTTCTCCCTCATCTATGTTCTGACTCTCATGGGGAACACATCCATCATCTGTGCCGTGTGGTCAAGCCGGAAACTCCACACACCCATGTACATCCTCCTGGCCAACTTCTCTTTCCTGGAGATCTGCTATGTCAGTTCTGATGTGCCCAAAATGTTGGCCAACATCATCTCCCAGACCAAGAGCATCTCGTATGCTGGCTGCCTGCTTCAGTTCTACTTCTTCTTCTCCATGTGTGCTGCTGAGGGCTTATTTCTGTCAGTGATGTCTTTTGATCGATTTCTTGCCATTTGTAGACCTTTGCACTATCCCACCATAATGACCCACCGCCTGTGTGCTTGGTTAGTGGTCTTCTGCTGGGCGGGGGGCTTTCTCTGGTTACTGACTCCTTTGACTCTAATATCTCAGGTGCCTTTCTGTGGTCCAAACACCATTGACCATTTTCTTTGTGATCTTGCCCCTTTGCTGGCATTGTCCTGTTCTTCAGTATCTGGAATTACTTTGATCTGTGGTATCATTAGCTCTCTCATCATCTTTCTCACCTTCCTATATATCCTTGGCACTTACTTCTGTGTCCTGAGTGTGGTGCTGCAAGTACCCCCAGGTTCAGGAAGGCATAAGGCTTTCTCTACTTGTGCCTCCCACCTTGCTGTGGTGTGTCTGTTTTATGGGTCAGTCATGGTGATGTATGTTAGCCCAGGTTCTGGGGACTATCCTGGGATACAGAAATTTGTGACTTTGTTCTATGCTTTGGCAACTCCATTCTTTAATCCCCTGATTTACAACTTCCGGAACAAAGATATGAAGGAGGCACTGAAGAAAATTCTGAATCTGTTATTGTGGGAAATCTCTAAGGGATTCAAAAGTTGAATTTCCTATACTGTATTACCAATGTTTTAGGGGGATGGAACATAACAAAGCAAATGAGATTATGCTTTTTTCCCTTCTTTTTATTTTCATATATTGGGAAGATGATTTTTACAAATTCATCACACTCGATTTAAATCTTACGAAGTTGTTGCTGTTACATTCCAGATATGTCTGTACCTTAGATAAACTTTATTTTGAAATACAACTTAATAAGATTTTCATGTATTTCTCTATGACTCAGTTTCTAGTTTCTCTTTTGGTTTTCATTACATACTTGATGTATTTCAACATTTTAAAATTCTGCTTTCATCAGAGCCAGTTTTTTTTTTAAAGAACATAGCAAAAGTTGAATGTGTTGCAAAAATATGCATAATTAACTGATAATTGCACATAGTTAACCAGATTTTTTCTTATTAACATACAGTGTATTCTTTGCCCCAGGGGTACATGTCTGTGAATCATCAGGCTTACACATTTCACAGCACTCACCATAGCATATACCCTTCCAAATGTCCATAACCCAGCCACCCTATCCCCCCGCACCTTCCAGCAATCCTCAGTTTGTTTTGTGAGATTAAAAGTCTCTCATGGTTTGTCTCCCTCCCGATCCCATCTTGTTTCATTTTGTCTTTCTCTACCCTCCAACCCCCCTCTTCCTGCCTCTGAAATTCCTCATATCAGAGAGATCATATGATAATCATCTTTCTCTGATTGACTTATTTCTCTCAGCATAATACCTCTAGTTACATCCACATCATTGCAAATGGCAAGATTTAATTTCTTTTGATGGCTGCATAATATTCTATTTATACATATACCATATCTTCTTTTTTTTTCTTATTTAACAGATGTTAAATGTTATTTAAACAAATATTAGATATTAAACCACTCCCAACAACAAAAGTATTGGGTAAGTATACCATATCTTCTTTATCCACTCATCTGTTGATGGACATCTATGTTATTTCCATAGTTTGGCTATTGGGGACATTGCTGCTATAAACATTCAGGTGCATGTGCCCCTTCAGATCATTACATTTGTATCTTTAGGATAAATACCCAGTAGTGCTATTTCTGGGTCATAGGGTAGCTCTATTTTAAACTTTTTGAGGAACCTCCATACCATTTTCCAGAGTTTAACCAGATTTAAAAAAAAAACTCAGCATCAGGGATAATTTTAAAGTACTGTTTTGGTAGATTCCATAATTCCAAGTATAGTTTTAGACACCAACTAGGGCACTTAGTAAGGTTGTATTGACTTGATTGACTCTCATGTTTTGCCAGTGCTTTCACTTTAGGAGGTAGTTCTAATCCTCCATATGCAGACACATGGAAGTTAGTTACTATTCCACGTAAGCCAAAGAACTATAGACTTTGTGAGATCACTACCACTACTATCCACGTCTAAGGTTCACTTACTTTTTATAGTTCTCTGTAAAATTCTGGATAAGTATTACCCAGAGGTAATTTTTATTCTCTAATTTCCTATTTTCTGGATTTGTAATTTAACTTACAATATTGCACCTCATACGGAAACCTTGGGCTAAAACTTTCTCCTTGGATAATGCCAATACTGGCTTTACTTCAATCTTAGTCAAATATCTGCAGCTTCCTGCTGGAAATATTTTCATGAAAATCTGCTTCAAATTCAAATGTCTGATCCTAAACTTGATAACCTCCTTTTAAATTAGCTCTAGCTGTACTTATTTGCCAATGGCTCCACTGATCTACAACCTGAACCTAAAATCTTAACATTTATAATTCCTCACCTTCTCATACCCAATCCTAATGTCATTAAATTCTGTGGCTCTTCCCTGTCATCCTTTGTCATATTCACTGATCATTTTTTTTTCATTTTATTTATTTTTTTCAGCGTAACAGTATTCATTGTTTTTGCACAATACCCAGTGCTCCATGCAAAACGTGCCCTCCCTATTACCCACCACCTGTTCCCCCAACCTCCCACCCCTGACCCTTCAAAACCCTCAGGTTGTTTTTCAGAGTCCATAGTCTCTTATGGTTTGCCTCCCCTCCCCAATGTCCATAGCCCCCTCCCCTTCTCCCAGCCCCACCTCCCCCAGCAAACCCCAGTTTGTTTTGTGAGATTAAGAGTCACATATGTTTTGTCTCCCTCCCAATCCCATCTTGTTTCATTTATTCTGATCATTTTTTTAAAAATTTATTTATTTTCAGTGTAACAGTACTCATTGTTTTTGCACCACACCCAGTGCTCCATGCAATACATGCCCTCTCTAGTACCCTCCACCTGGTTCCCCAACCTCCCACCCCCTGCCCCTTCAAAACCCTCAGGTTGTTTTTCAGAGTCCATAGTCTCTCATGGTTCATCTCCCCTTCCAATTTTCCACAACTCCCTTCTCCTCTCCATCTCCCCATCCAGGTCTTAGTACACCATACCTATAAATGCATAATATAAACTTCCTTTCTACCAGTCCCTATACTTATCTCCTCTCTGCTTACACAAATTTTGGGGATAAATCCTAACATCTTTTGTTGTTTTGTTTGGTGGATACATGTCATTATAAATTTGTTCAAACCCATAGAATATACAACACCAAGAGTGAACCCTAATGTAAACTGAGGACTCTGGGTGATCATTATATGTCAAAGTAGATTCATCAGTTGTAATGGTTCTGATGGTGTTAAATACTTTGAAGAAAAATAAGCAGGTGAAGGGAACAGATAATAATAGGACTGGGGGTGGGGGAGGAGGTGCTCTTTTTAAATAGTATAGTCTGGGAAGGCTTCTTTTAGTCTGAATTTTGAGATGAGCCCCACAGAAAGTAAAGGGATTCTGTTTTGGCTCTTTCATGTTTTAGGTGAGCTAAGAAACTAGACAGTTGACGGTAGGAAATTCTAATAAGCATAATTAGAGAACTAAATTAAAATAGTTGCATTAAGAAAGACAAGAAGATTTTGGTTCAAAAGTATACCTGGAGATATACCATTGAAAAGTTTGACAGGCTCAAAACTGATCTGAATCTGAATTGAAGATACGTCAGACCGCACAATTCTCTTACATGGATGTGATAAGAAGAAAGACATTACCTGGGAGCAGGAAAAGCCAATGAAGTGCTTTGATAATCCTGAAAAATATGTCCTTGGAACACAAATGACCTTTATTGTCATTAAGAAGAAGATAGAAATGACAGGTTTTATAACTTATCTCAAAGAAGAGCTAACATTAATTACTCTCCACTGCCTTTTTTGTTAAAAGATGGAAATCTCTCTTATAATTTTTAAAATTATGTGTCCCATATTTAAATTGATCTTGTAGACAATGTTATATTTCCTTAGGAATACCAAAGTTTTCAGTGAAGGCAGTTATTTTCATATAAAGACCTAGAAGGAATTAAAATATAAAAATGTATATATGTGGCTGCATAGTATTCCATTGTGTATATATACCACATCTTCTTTATCCATTCATCTGTTGATGCAGCCATCAAAAGAAATGAAATCATGCCATTTGCGATGATGTGGATGGAATTAGAGGGTATCATGCTTAGTGAAATAAGGCAATCGGAGAAAGACAACTATCATATGATCTCCCTGATATGAGGATGTGGAGATGCACATGGGGTGTTAGGGGGATAGGAGAAGAATAAATGAAACAAGATGGGATTGGGAGGGAGACAAACCAGAAGTGACTCTTAATCTCACAAAACAAACTGAGGGTTGCTGGCGGGAGGGGGGGTTGGGAGAGGGGGAGGGGGGTTATGGACATTGGGGAGGGTATGTGCTATGGTGAGTGCTGTGAAGTGTGTAAACCTGGCGATTCACAGACCTGTACCCCTGGGGATAAAAATACATTATATGTTTATAAAAAAATAAGAAATAAATAAAAATTAAAAAAAATGTATATATGTAGTTATTAAATACACCAGGGAAATTTACTTTATTGTCCCGTAGCAGAATGAGACTAACCTGCATTTGAACTGTACACATTAGCCAGAATTTCTCATCTTGTGTCAAGACAAGCACTGATATTGGTCCACTGAAATAAAAGATAATAATGTACACTTAAAAGTTGATGAATAGGCATCCAAGAGGAGGTTCAGGTAAGCCATTGGATATGCAATTCTGGAGGTATGAGATGAGGTTGGGAGTGGAGAGAAAAACCCGAGAATTATCAACATATTAATGGTATTTAAAGCTATCAGATTATTTGAGATCAGTCTAAATCAGTGTAATCTAATAAGATATAATGTGAGCCACAAATGTGAGCCGTATTTAATGTAAATATTCTAGTAGCCACATTAATAATGGTGAAAAGAAATAGGTGAAATTACTTTTAGTAATATATTTTATTTTGCTCAGTTGATCCAAAATAGTATCATTTCAACATGTACTCAACATAAACATTATTAATGAGATATCTACATTTTTTTAATTATACTAAGTCTTGATATCTCATTGTGGTTTTGATTTGTATTTCCCTGATGCCGAGTGATGTGGAGCACTTTTTCATGTGTCTGTTGGCCATCTGGATGTCTTCTTTGCAGAAATGTCTATTCATGTCCTCTACCCATTTCTTGATTGGATTGTTTGTTCTTTGGGTGTTGAGTTTACTAAGTTCCTTATAAATTTTGGATACTAGCCCTTTATCTGATATGTCTTCAAAATCAATATGTAGATTTACACTTATTGCACTTCTCAGAACTGGTTACATTTCTTTCTTCAAATTTTTATTTCAATTCTAGTCAGTCAGTTAATATATAGTGTAATATTGTTTTCAGGAGTAGAATTTAGTGATTCCTTGGTACAACTAAGTTTGAATAATAATACTTATCCCCCCTAGGCAAAGAAACTATATTCTGAAAAAATAAAGGCATTTCAGTTATTTCTTTAACCTCAACATTTTTAAGATCTATATTTAGTCCTCAGACTTCTCTAACTCTACCTGCACTATGCAACATAATAGCCATGACTCACATGTGGCTACTGATCACTTGAAATGTGACTAGTTGTTGCAGCCACCCTGGAAAACAGTATGGAGTTTCCTCAAAAAGTTAAAAATAGAACTACCAAAAAAAAAAAAAATAGAACTACCCTACAATCCAGCATTGCGCTACTAGGTATTTATCCAAAGGATACAAAAATACAGATTCAAGGGGACACATGCACCCCGATGTTCACAGGTTTTCCTCATTTTAATCCTGATTTGATAGCAGAAGAACATCCTGAGTCCTCTATGTCGTGGAAGTAGTGCTCTCACACATCATGAACTACGCCCTAGGATGGGTCTTTCCTGAAGAATTGTATCTTCAGCTTCATTGTCCTAATGTGTTCCAGACCAACAGTCAGAAGTTCCTTCAGAAGCTAGATGAAACTTCCTTCTCAGACGTTGCTTTTTAAATGGGAGTTGGAGGGGGGAGTGAGTGTGAGGGTCAGTCAGTCATAGAGCAATTTTCAAGTATAATCCAAGCTATATAGCCATTCAAAATTCAGAATTTATGTTTTTATATATAAACACACTGAAGAAAGTTCTAGAAGTATACCCACCAAACTGAAGACGCTCCTAAAGAGACAGATGAGTGGAAGTACAGAGATATGAGGATTTTCATTATTTTGTACTATTTGGTCTTTTACAATGAAAATTTATTCATTGTAAAATGTATTAACTTGTGTAATTAAAAAGAATATAGAGAAAGGAGACTATTATTCATCTCAATGTAGCTAAGCAAGCCCTGGTTATTGAAAATTCTGTGTACATAACATTTAGACCAAAATAAAAAAATATTTTATTTTAAATATTTTATTTTAAAATATGAATATCTTTTTCAGATACTATGAAGACCTAGATATAGAAATCTCATTTATTTGGTTAATTATGGTCCATGTACTCCCCAGGCAAAAAAAAAAAAAAATTCTGACTCAAAAGAATAAGTGAAGAATCTTCCTTATCCACTCTTCACCAGTTCTAAGAAAGGTGAGTGGGCAGCATTAAATTTCACTGTAGCTGGAGCCTTTTCTAGAGAATAGATGATTTTTTTCCCTTTAGTTGAACTTCTGTTTCTCAGAGTTGTAGATAATGCAGCAATAACTTATCAGAATCAGAGTATGTTCTACCAGCACTCATCATGAGATAGATAAGCCCTCAACTACCCATAGAGAAGTTTACTTCCCTTTTCTCATCCTGCATCTACTTCACTGCTATTACATATGGATCATTTAGTTAAGTCCTATCTTGTGTAACTTCTAGAGGGGAACAGGGCCCAGGGATATCATGGGGAATCCAAATAAATGGGTTGTTAGAGTTGGCATTTTCTTTTGTTTTGGCTGCCTAGTATCTCAACCTTTTTTTATGGCTGTGAGAATTACAATATTACCAGACTTGGAGCTTATCTTTGCATAGTTGGATTTTTTTTTATTACTCCATATTAGCTCTTCCAGCCTGTCCTGTAGCTACAGCACATCATATATTCTTGGTTCCACCAAGCAGATACAGCTACACCAGATTTTGATTTAGGGGCTAGGGATGCAAGGAGCAGAAATGGGATTGGGGGAAGCAGTGTTGAAATATTGACATTAAAGATAGCAATGAAGCACGATGCAGTTATTGCAGGAAAGGCAAGCTCCTAGCACAGAATTGGCAGTGGTTGAAAGTGTGGCATCTGCTGGTCCATGGCAGTAGGATGGCTCTTGTGATGGTGATTTTTCATCAGACCAGTTCTGCAGAATAAGTTGTACGTTGGTCTTTGAAGCTGAGCCTCAACTCTAGTTTTTCAGCTTTGATTGATTCTGTGAAATTCCTTATTTCCCATCAACAATTTTTTCCATTGCCATGCTTAATCAGCCAGAGTCAACTTGTATTGTATACAAGTAAGAACCCTGTTAATAATTACATAAGTAATTATTATGTAGTACCTACTACCTCTGGTAGGTACAGTCCCAGTAATTTTCCAAGGATAAGGAGAAACTAACTCTTTGGTATTGTAGGTTGTTGTGAATTTTCTTCCAGTGGTCTAGGAAGCTTTGTCATTTAGCATATTCTATTACAGAAAATATCCCAAAGCCAAAATAACTTGGAGAAAGACTTTAAGATATCTATTTTTACATGGAAAACTAAATCAGTTCTGGTCTGGGTTGGACGTTGTCAGTCAAATTGTTAGTTTTTTCCCCAACATATAGGAGACAGCTTCAAAAACCACCCCTTCCCCAAAAGACGAAATTTTGTGCTCTGATCTAAAATATGAATATTTCCCAGTAGAGGCAGATGATCAGGCCAAGTCAAAAATTTTGTATTAAGTGCTGGTTGCCTGTAAGTATCTTATACTTTGACAGTCTGTTCTCTGGTTTCTGATGCCTATTTTCTGTAACAGTAAATGTTCCTCTACTCAGAGCTTAGAAGGTGCTGAAACCCAGGTCTGGGTAAAGAATACTTAATGATTTGGCATATGTGAATGTGTGCATGCCTTTCTATGTATCCTCTTCAAAATTAGACTAAGAATTTCCTGTAAGAAGCAACTATATCATTTCCCATTTTCATTTTCTGCACACCCTGGACACTTTACCAATGCTTGGTAATAAAACACAAATAAAAAAACACTACTGTTTCAGTGACGGATACTGGGTCCTTGATGTTATAAATGAAGCAATAGAATTTTTGTTAGTGCAATGAGTAGATTCTATGTTTCATTATAGAATAATTGGAAAGGAAAAAATAGTGATAACTTTGAAGCAAAAAATAGTAGTAGGGTAAAAACCAAGATACAAGTCTTAGCTTTGTACATATCGACTTGATTACATTTGCTCTCAGACTTCAAAAAATGACCAAAATAGAGAAATGACACATTGATGAATGAAAACTGTACAGAACTTTCCACAAGAGACCTTTAAGACTGTGGGTATTTGCTTTTGAGACAAGATGAGGTTTCTTCATGTGTAACAAATCTCACTTTCATAAGAGTAAGGAATCAAACACTCACATATGCCCAGAAGATATTTTCCCCCCAGTGAGAGAAATTTGGTATTCTTGAGAGAATGATAAGAAAATTTATATCATTTCTCTGTATTTTTAGAAATTTCTTTTGATGGTGCTCCTAGGACTTTCTTGAGTGCATCTTTCATATCTTTGTTCCGAAGGCTGTAAATCAGAGGATTAAAGAATGGGGTTGCCATGCAGTAAAACAAGGTCACAAATTTCTGTGTCCCAGGGTGGCTCCTGGAGCCTGGACTCACATACATCACCATGACTGAGCCATAGAACAGGGAAACCACCAAGAAATGTGAGGCACATGTAGAAAAAGCTTTGTTCCTACCTGAGCCAGCTGGGACCCGAAGGACAGCACGCAAAACTAAGGTATAGGACCCTAGGATGTACAGGAAGGTAATGAATATAATAAGAGAGCTTACAGTAGCACAAGTTAGAGTAGTTTTGGGAACTGGAGCACAGGACAGAGCCAGTAGTGGTCCCAGATCACAGAAAAAATGGTCAATGATGTTAGGGCCACAGAAGGGCACCCGGGACATAAGAATAGCAGGTATCAGTATGGACAGAAATCCACCTACCCAGCAAGAGACCACTAATCGGGCACATAGATGGTAAGTCATGATGGTGGGGTAATGTAGTGGTCGACAGATAGCAAGGAACCGATCAAAGGACATTGCAGACAGAAAGTAGCCCTCAGCAGCACACATGGAGAAGAAGAAGTAGAACTGGAGCAGGCAGCCAGCATACGAGATGCTCTTGGTCTGGGAGATGATGTTGGCCAACATTTTGGGCACATCAGAACTGACATAGCAGATCTCCAGGAAAGAGAAGTTGGCCAGGAGGATGTACATGGGTGTGTGGAGTTTCCGGCTTGACCACACGGCACAGATGATGGATGTGTTCCCCATGAGAGTCAGAAGGTAGATGAGGGAGAAGATGACAAAGAGGAGGATCTGGATCTCCCTGCGGCATGGAAAGCCCAGGAGAATGAACTCAGTCACAGACCCAGAGATATTGTTGGCTTCTGAGATACTCATTCTCCTAATCTATGAAGGGAATGAGCAATAAGGATCATTATATTTGTCATTTTCTTTCTCTTTAGAAGTTATTTTTATTTCTTCTGACTCCTATATACTCCTTGAATGCACTTTTGTGAAAAGGCTCTATGTGGTTCTGAATTCATTAATTCCCTTCTCAGGATCTGGCTTAGCCCAGCGAGATCAGGGTTCTGGGAGAACCTGGTATGCTCCCATAGCCACCAACCCCAGCTCAGTCTTCATTTTCACAGTATAAATTTTACTGGCATCATGCAACATTGAGTCCAAACTAGTTTTCTCCATTTGCATTTAAATTAATTATTTTTTGGTATATAGTTTCATAATATACACAATCATATTTATATATCTGATTTCTTCTTGCTGAAAAGAAAATTTTGTATAGTATTTTGGAAAGTTTTAAGAAAAATCAAAGTTTAAATATAACCTGAAATTGAACTAGATCAGTAGAAAAAGAGCATCTTACTATGTTCTCAGTAACATAATATTGTCAGGAGATCTGTCCTGAATAACTCTGTTGACTGAAACAGGGTGCTGAAGACACTCCCCCAAACTCCATGATAGAAAGTACCTATTTGCCTTTTTTTTAAGTTTTTATTTTAATTCCAGTTAGTTAACATACCTATTTGCTTTTAATACCTGTTTTTAACTTCTACTTGATGAGCAACAGCTAATTTGATACCAAAAGGACCCAAGTTAGCTTCACTCCTTTATTAGGAGATCCTGGTTCTCAAATAGAAAAAGAGCCAGAGGCAGATGGAGAAACACGTTTCTCAGCTCTGATATCTCATCATCTTATTACTACATGGTGATGAATTGTCTTATTAAAAAGATAATAAAAAGGAACAAAAGCATATATTTAATTCTAAAACTGTGAGAGACATACACTCATGTAGAATGTTAGTGTCAGAAGGGATCTCAGAGATTATCAAGCTATTTTCCTCACATTACAGAAATTGAAACCAGAGAAGTTAGACTAATGAAAGGTCATGTGGACTTCTGGTGGAAGAAACATATCTAAAACTTAGGTGTTTGGATATTAGTTCAGACCTTTTCCCATAAACTTTGTTACTGTGGACCCCATTTTTCTCAGATGGCTGCAGAAATATATTGTGCATGTATTATAGCTTTCCCTCCTTTGAACTAGTTTCCTATTATTATAAAAAATAAAGAAGGACTTTGATAAGGCTACTAGCCAAAGCTGGAAAATCACTATCTTAAATCCTCCATTCCTCTTTGACCTGCACTATGTCCTAAGTCTTGGTACCATTTATGATATGAACCCACTTTTGGACACTTTTAAAAACACATTTGATTTGTAAAATTGTAAGTGTAACAACAACCACTGCCCTGCATTAAATACTTATTGTGACAGTCACTTAATGTTCATTATCTCATTAAATTCTGCTCTCTCCAGTTCTAGAGCCTTAAAACAAACAAGTACTTTCACATTTCTAAATGTAGCATTGAATTTCATTGTGCTCTGAGTATGTTGATTCTAAAACCTAAACTTTTTTTCTACATGGCTGTCTTCTACATACATATTAGCTGTGTTTCCTTATTGGTTTTGATACAATTTGTTTTGCATGCAACATACAACTTGCTTATATCAAATTTACACCTGTGTATGTAGATTAACCTCAGGAAGTGTGCATTAAGAACTGAGGCGGTATTCCATAAAGGCCATATACCATAGGCCATACACCATAGATTATTTATATATTTCTCATCATCTCTCTACATAGTTTATATCAGGTATGTTAGCTAAAATGATGAGGCAGGTATCTTCCAGGACAGCATTTTCTACTAAATACCAAAGGGAGACCAAATATGTTAAGATTAATGTGAGTCTTCAGAGAGCAAACATGGCATACTAACAGACTGGTGAATTGAAATGGGAAAAATCATAAACCATAATTCCAAGACTGTGGGCTCACTGAAAGAGGCGGTGGACTGGAAATTCAGTGATTGTAAGGGATGGTATGGTGCTTTAATCCAGAACTAGACAACCTAAATTTTCTATATTTGAAATTTAACTGAAGTATATAGTATGTGCCCCACATCCTTTAGTGTGACTATAATTTTACTTACCAGTGAAACTGACAATTGTGGGTAATACTACATGTAAACAGGGCAAAGAAACATCTTAACAAGATGGGAGGAAGGTGTGTTTTCGAGTGGTTTTATTTGAATGAGAAATATTCCTTTCATTCTTGGTTAGAATCAGTGTAAACTCACCTCACAATGAAGGAAAGAATAATGAGCCCTTGAGAAGAAAACTTGGATGTATTGAGGGAGGCTGTTAAATGAGTAGTTGTTAATCAAAGTTTGAAGGAAGAGGAAAGAGAATGTCCAGAAAAAAAAAGGTTTTCTTTACAATTCTTATCTGTAATAAAACTCACTATTGTGAGTGCCTTCCTTTTTTCCCCTCAATTCAGGAGCAGACTTCGTCTTTGAGAATCCCTCTATTCCTGCCTCATTGTTCTAAGTCCCTCTCTCCCTGCCTTGGGTCACTGTAGCATCTATCTGGGACTACCTGTTGGTTTTTCCTTTCACTGCAAATATAGGTGTTCTTAAATCTTAATTATGCTTAATGAAAATAAATATCCACTACTTACAAATACTTTATCTCCTCTGAAGTGATATGAAGCTCACTGCCTTCTGTCATCTTTTTCTCTGGATGATAGTGTGAAACGGAAGTGGTAACTCAGATTTTCCTGATGAGATTTTTAAACACATGTAATCTGAATAGACATTTGAGATGTCCTGCAGGGAAGAAGGAAGGCTTTGTAAAAAATTATGTATTATTTTATATACTTTCTCTAAAATATAAAATATATTTATAGATAAAAACAAAATTCGCAGCCCTTTTTTTCTGTAGCAATATTACAGTTTTTTTTTTCTGTAGCAATTTTCTCTGTAGCCGTCGAGGGGTTCACACTTGTACCCTCTTAGAGGGCTGAGGTGTGCAGGATTTTGGATTCCTGGTGCCACGTTATCACAGTTTGAGACTCACAAAGGATTGTCTTCAGGTGTTACACAAAAAGGAGTAGACTATCAGGAAACTCTCCATTCATTTTATATGCATCTCTTTCTGGCCACATACTGTCCCTGGAGGCCTTCCCTCAGGAGGAGCAGGGACAATCACAGTGCATCAATCAATCCCCAGGTGTGTTCTACTTCCAGTGATGAGCTCAAAGGTGGAAGGGCCTCCCTAAATCTGTTAGTGAGACTGTCACCTAATAATGGCCCTTCTGGTTTGTTGCTCACCTGACACCTCCAGACTGGTTCTGGGTTTTAAAAACCAGGCTCATAGTGGATGTCACCAGTTGTCCCAAAGCTCCTGGAATTCCCTTTCCCTCATTTGTGCTTCTTCAAATGATATTTAAATTCACTTTAACAAATCCCCCAATCCCGAGTATCTCCCCAGTCATCCACTAGAAGAAACTTCCCTGCCCATCATTATCACTGAGTGTGGTGCTATTAAATTTGATCTCTCCTCCCCCTGCAACCTCATGGCCATAGGAACTGATGCCCATTGGAACCATCCAGTGGCTTTCAGGTTTTGAGAGTAGGAAAATCTGGAGCTTCACTTAACATTCAGAGCTTCCTCTTACGGTCTCAACACCAAGGATTCCACGTCTCTTTAGGTTTTAAAATTATCTTCCTCCTGTTATAATGGATATAAACACTCTATCTAGCTTTAGATCATACCTAGATGATAGTTTTTAGTACCAGCTATGTGCTGATTACCGTGTCAACAGATTTCACATGCATTATCTAGCGTAAGTACTCATAAAATTCTTTTGAAGGCAGTCTTACCAGTTAAAATGATTAAACAGAAACTCACAGAGAGTAAGAGTTTATATTTGGCTGTAATTCAGCTTGGTTTATTCCTTTTCCACAAGTAAGATGCCTGTAGTAAAAAAATTATATTTATCTGCCTATAGCTTATACTGTTACTTTTTCTTAGTCATTGTTATGCATTTTAGCCACCCTGGAAAACTGCTATTAACATTATTATTATTGGGGCACCTGGGTGGCTCAGTCAGTTAAATGTCCACTCTTGGTTTCTGCTCAGGTCATGACCGCATGTGTCATGGGATCATCAGGCTCTGTGCTCAGCAGGGGGTCTGCTTGAAGATTCTCTCCCTCTGCCCTTCTCCCCACTTGCTCACATGAATGCGCGTACTCTCTCTCTAAAATAAATGTCTTTCTTCTTCTTTGCTTCTTTTTTTTTATTTTTTGCTTCCTTTATTTTAAAAATATTTTTACTTCAAATACTAATTTGAACAGGTTGTTCAGAAGCTGCTGTCTATAGCTTAACTTGTTTATCTTGGTACAATGAATCTTATTGAAAAATGAGTGCCCATTGTGAACAAAGATTTATTTAAAACAATCATTGCCTGCAAAGAGCTTTCAGGGTAATGAGCTACTTTGGCAAAATTTCAGCAAGGAACCATGTTCAAGGGGGACACTTTATATCCTTTTATTCTTTGCTGCTTTAGCAGACACATGATAGTCCTACACTGACAATGAGGTACCTTTGACTTCCTAGGCATGGTCATAGGAAGGTGGGCGTCAGGCCAGTTTCAGATGTCACCTTCTTCTGTTAGACCCTCTGTAACTTGTTAGGCAACTTCTATCTTCTCCAAGTTTTAGTCATTTTAGCACACTAGTATAAGGTGGCAGAAACTGGCCAGAATGTCTGTAATCCAAGCTGAGAAAGGCAGCATGAATGGAGACAGCCTACTCAACTCTGTTTAGTTTTCAACAGTCCCTACAAAAAGTAACCTGGGGCAAGTATTTCTGAGTAGCATTAATTGCTGGCCTTACTTCCTTTTTCATCTCCTAGTGCTAACTTAAGGATACTCCAATTTTTACAGTTTGGAAGTACCACTGTGTATCTGGAAGTCTTCAACCCACTAATGCATTCATATTGCACATGGAGACTCTTTTCTAACCTCCTCCTCAGTGATCTGGCTTTTGAAAATCTTCTGTTGAGTGTCACTTTGATGACGGATGTCTAAACTCTTTGGTACAATCTTTATTTTTCATTCTTTTGTACTACTTTTGTGTGTGCAATAAGTATTTATTTTATTTTTATTTTATTTTATTATTTTTTATTTATTTATTTTCAGCATAACAGTATTCATTGTTTTTGCACCACACCCAGTGCTCCATGCAATACATGCCCTCTCTATTACCCACCACCTGGTTCCCCAACCTCCCACCCCCTGCTCCATCAAAACCCTCATAGTCCATAGTCTCTCATGGTTCATCTTCCCTTCCAATTTCCCTCAACTCCCTTCTCCTCTCCATCTCCCCATGTCCTCCATGTTCTTTGTTATGCTCCACAAATAAGTGAAACCATATGATACTTGACTCTCTCTGCTTGACTTATTTCGCTCAGCATCATCTCTTCCAGTCCCGTCCATGTTGCTACAAAAGTTGGGTATTCATCCTTTCTGATGGAGGCATAATACTCCATTGTGTTTATGGACCACATCTTCCTTATCCATTCGTCCGTTGAAGGACATCTTGGTTCTTTCCACAGTTTGGCGACCGTGGCCATTACTGCTATAAACATTGGGGTACAGATGGTCCTTCTTTTCACTACATCTGTATCTTTGGGGTAAATAACCAGCAGTGCAATTGCAGGGTCATAGGAAAGCTCTATTTTTGATTTCTTGAGGAATCTCCACACTGTTCTCCAAAGTGGCTGCACCAACTTGCATTCCCACCAACAGTGTAAGAGGGTTCCCCTTTCTCCACAATCTCTCCAACACACGTTGTTTCCTGTCTTGCTAATTTTGGCCATTCTAACTGGTGTCATGTGATATCTCAATGTGGTTTTAATTTGAATCTCCCTGATGGCTAGTGATGATGAGCATTTTTTCATGTGTTTGATAGCCATTTGTATGTCTTCATTGGAGAAGTGTCTGTCCATATCTTCTGCCCATTTTTTGATATGATTATCTGTTTTGTGTGTGTTGAGTTTGAGGAGTTCTTTCTAGATCCTGGATATCAACCTTTTGTCTGTACTGTCATTTGCAAATATCTTCTCCCATTCTGTGGGTTGCCTTTTTATTTTGTTGACTGTTTCCTTTGCTCTGCAGAAGCTTTTGATCTTGATGAAGTCCCAAAAGTTCATTTTTGCTTTTGTTTCCTTGGCCTTTGGAGACATATCTTGAAAGAAGTTGTTGTGGCTGATATCAAAGAGGTTACTGCCTATGTTGTCCTCTAGGATTCTGATGGATTCCTGACTCACGTTGAGGTCTTTATCCATTTCGAATTTATCTTTGTGTACGGTGTAAGAGAATAATCTTTGACAAAACAGGAAAAAATATACAATGGAAAAAAGACAGTCTCTTCAATAAATGGTGCTGGGAAAACTGGACAGCTATATGTAGAAGAATGAAACTCGACCATTCGAGTGTACACCGTACACAAAGACAAACTCGAAATGGATAAAAGACCTCAACTTGAGACAGGAATTCAATAAGTATTTATTAAAGAACAAAGAGATGAAGGAAGAACAAGAGGAGAGAAATGTTTGACCTACACAAGAGGCCAGCCTGACTCACAATCACTTCATTATAATTGTATACTGATCTGAAAATCCTCCTCCCCCTTTTTCAAGTTTTTATTTAAATTCTAGTTAGTTAACATATGGTATAATATTAGCTTCAGGAATAGAATTTATTGATTCATCACTTACATACAACACCCAGTGCTTGTCACAAGTGGCCTCCTTAATTCCCATCACCCATTTAACCCATCCCCCTGCTCACCTCCAGCAACTGTCAGTGTGTTCTCTATAGTTAAGAGTCTGTTTTACTGTTGGTGGGAATGCAAGCTGGTGCAACCACTTTGGAGAACAGTGTGGGGATTCCTCAGGAAATTAAATATAGAGCTTCCCTATGACCCTGCAATTGCACTACTGGGTATTTACCCCAAAGATACAGATGTAGTGAAAAGAAGGACCATCTGTACCCCAATGTTTATAGCAGCAATGGCCACAGTTGCCAAACTGTGGAAAGAACCAAGATGCCCTTCAACGGACGAATGGATAAGGAAGATGTGGTCCATATACACAATGGAGTATTATGCCTCCATCAGAAAGGATGAATACCCAACTTTTGTAGCAACATGGACGGGACTGGAAGAGATGATGCTGAGCGAAATAAGTCAAGCAGAGAGAGTCAAGTATCATATGGTTTCACTTATTTGTGGAGCATAACAAAGAACGTGGAGGACATGGGGAGATGGAGAGGAGAAGGGAGTTGAGGGAAATTGGAAGGGGAGATGAACCATGAGAGACTATGGACTCTGAAAAACAACCTGAGGGTCTAGAGGGGGCGGGGGGTGGGAGGTTGGGGGAACAAGGTGGTGGGTATTAGTGAGGGCATGTGTTGCATGGAGCACTGGGTGTGGTGCAAAACAATGAACACTGTTATGCTGAAAAGAAATAAAAATAAATAAATTAATTAATTTAAAAAAAGAGTCTGTTTTATGGTTTGCCTCTTTTCACCCCCTGTGTTAATCTGTTTTTTTTTTTTAATTTGGAGATAATTTTAAACTCACATGCAATTTTAAGAGATAACATAGAGAGATCCATGTACCCTTTACACCATTTTCCCCAATAGTAACATCGTACAAAACTACAGTATTAGATCACAGAGAAGATATTGATGTCGATAAAAGGAAAGCTACAAAACATTTCCATCACTACAAGGATCCTTGGTGTTTTCCTTTCATGGCCACACTTACTTCCCTCTGGCTCCATCTCCTTAGCCCCTGGGCAATCACTAAGCTCTTCTCCATTTCTAGAATTTTGTTATTTAATGGATGGAATGGAATAATACAGTATGTAATTTTTGGTACAATCTTTTAGAAATATTTTGATAATAATATTTATGTTGTATCCCATTAGTATGTGATCTTCCAAATCAGCTCTTTCCTTCTTTAATTTCAGAAGTACCTTAGAAACTAGTCTTCTCTGATATGTAACCTCCCCCAGTGGAGACTGCCGTTCTGAAAAAAATCAAATTTTTTCTCTTTTTAAAAGATTTTATATATTTATTTGAGAGAGATAGTGAGAGAGAGAGTACGAGCAAAGGGGGAAGAGAGAGAAGCAGGCTCCTCACTGAGCAGAGAGGCTGATGTGGGACTTGATCCCAGAACCCTGGGATGATGACCTGAGCTGAAGGCAGATGCTTAACCAACTGAACTACCCAGGTGTCCCCCAAATTGAAATTTTCTAGATTTTTAGTTTCAGATAAATTCCTCAAATGTAAGTTTGAACCTGTATGTTTTTCTATCACTCTTCAATGTGATTATGATTATTATGTTTTTCTCTCCTTTCTTTCCACTTTCTGATTCCATTCCTTTGTGTTTTCTTCTTGGAGTAGATGCCATAGCAATGGAGGCTCTGTGATATTGCCAGTGAGCTCATTGCCTCATTTGTCTTACTCAACCTATCAGTATGTGGTCGAGCTCATACAGTAAAGCTCTGGGTTTGAATATCTCCAAGCTTTAATGCCAGTTTGGATATTCCAGGATAAAGTTAAACTGAAGCCAAACAGGACATTTTCTACTGAAGAGGAAATATCCTTTGGGCCTGGAAGTCATTGCTTAAGGTAGGAGTACCCAAGGGAAACCAGGTCCTGATGAGGTGTTTGGATTCAAACTCTGGGAAGCACTCAGTTTTGGGCCTGAAAGGCATTGGCAAGAAGTGGTGCACCTGGGGTAAATCTCATCTTCTTGGGCCCTCTTTTTGTCCAGTGAGATGGTGCCGAAGCAATGGCAGGTAAGCCCCAAGGGCTCTAGAGCCAAGCTTTGCTTTAGTCAGTACAGCCCAGAATATTTAGGTTCCCATCTTTGTGCAGCCTTCCAGAGGCTGTTTATAAAAACTCCAAGGGTTGCTATGTCCCCTGTGGAATTTAGGTGAAAGAGAGAGAAGTGGCCAAATATGCATACTTGGTCATTTCCTAATTGAATTTGTGGGTTTTTCTATTTGTTTGTTTTCTTTTTTTAAAATTTGACTGTAGCTAACACGTATTACATTAGTTTCAGCTGTATTGCATAGTGATTCGACAAGTTTATATGTTATGTTATCCTCACCAAAAATGTAGCTGCCATCTGTCACCATGCAATGCTATGAAAATATCATTGACTGTATTTCTTATGCTGTGCTTTTTATTCCCATGACTTATTCATTCCATAACTGGAAGCCTGTATCTTCCACTCTCCTTCACTCATTTTTTCCCCATCTTCCTACCCCACTCTGGAAACCATCAATTTTTTTCCCTGTATTTATAGGTTTTATTCTGCCTTTTTTTTTTTTTTTTGCTTATTCATTTTTTTAAAAAATTCCATGTATAAATGAAATCATATAGTATTTCTCTTTTTCATTCTGAGTTATTTTGGTTAGCATTATATTTTCTAGGTCTATCCACATTGTCAGAAATGGCATGCCTTCACTCTTTTTTATGGCTGTATAATACTCCACTGTTTATATGTACCACATCTTCCTTATCCATTTGTCTATTGACAGACACTTAAGTTGTTTCCACATCTTGGGCATCATAAATAATGCTGCAGTAAACATAGGGGTATTTTCATTATCTTTGAGTAAATACCCAGTAGTAGAATTATTGGAT
The DNA here is from genome assembly GCF_922984935.1 of Meles meles. Lineage (NCBI taxonomy): Eukaryota > Metazoa > Chordata > Mammalia > Carnivora > Mustelidae > Meles > Meles meles. The sequence goes on from NC_060071.1 coordinate 54,889,373, forward strand.
CATATGGTATTTCTCTTATTAATTTTTGGAGGAAACAACACACTATTTTTCACAGTGCCTATGCTAACTTGCATTCTTACAACAGTATATGAGGGTTCGTTGCTCCATATCCTTACCAACACTTGTTATTTCTTCAGTTTTTGATTTTTGCCACTCTGACAGGTATGAGATGAAATCTGATTCTGGTTTTGATTTGCATTTCCCTAATGATGAGTGATGTTAAGCGTCTTTTCATGTGTCTATTGCCCATCTGTATGTCTTCTTTGGAAAAATGTCCACTCAGGTGTTATGTCCATTTTAAAATTGGATTTTGGGTGTTGGGTTGTATAAATTCTTTATATATTTTGGATGTTAACTCTTTATTGAACAATCATTTGCAAGTATCTTCTTCAATTGAGTAGTTAGACTTTTTGCTTTGCTGATGGTTTCCTTTGAAGTCCATGAGTTTTTTATTTTGGTCCAGTATAATAGTTTATTTTTGCTTTTGTTCCCCTTGCATCAGGAGATACATTCTTAAATAGTTGCTAAGGCCGATATCCAAGAAATTGCTGTCTATGTTTTCCTTTAGGAGTTTTATGGTTTTGATTGTGCATTTAGGTCTTTAATCAATTTTGACTTTTATTTTGTGTATGGTGTAAGAAGTGGTCCGGTTTTAATCTTTTGCACGTAGCTGTCCAGTTTCCCCAACACCATTTATTGAAAAACTCCTTTTCTCACTGTATATTCATGACTTCTTTGTCATAGATTAATTGACCGCATAAGTATGAGCTTTATTTCTTGACCCTTTATTTTGTTCCATTCATCTAGGTGTCAGTTTTTGTGCCGATATTATACTATTTTGATTGCTATAGCTTTGTAGTATATTTTGAAATCTGGGATTGGGAAACCACCAACTTTGTTCTTTTTCAAGATTGCTTGGCTATTCAAGTTCTTTTGTGATTCCATACAAATTTTAGGATTATTTGTTTTAGTTTTGTGAAAAATATGTTGATTTTTTTTTAAAGATTTTATTTATTTATTTGATAGACAGAGATGACATGCAGGCAGAGAGGCAGGCAGAGAGAGAGGGGGTAAGCAGGCTCCCTGCTGAGCAGAGAGCCCGATATGGGGCTCGATCCCAGGACCCTGAGATCATGACCTGAGCGGAAGGCAGAGGCTTTAACCCACTGAGCCACCCAGGCGCCCCGAAAAATATGTTGATATTTTGATAGGAATTGCACTGAATTTGTAGATTGCTTTGGATATTATGGATATTTTAACAATATTAATTCTTATCCATGGGTATGATATATCTTTCAATTTGCAGTTTTCCAATTTTTAAAAATAGGGCACAGATAATAACAACTCCAGAGGGTTGTTGTGTATAATAGATAAGGTGACTATTCCCAAAACATATTCACTGAAATAGTTAAAATAAGGTGATTTTTGGGGAAAAGGAAGTTATCCTGTCAAAATTGAATAAATCTCCATCCTAAAATATTTTTTTTGATGATTCATAATGCTTATGATGTTGTTGAAGCCTTCATGAATATGCTTAATTTGGCATAACCTATTACTTGCTTTATTTAAATATAGGACTTCTTTGGGGGGAGGAAAAAGGAGAGTGAGAATCATTTTGTCTTTATTTATTAAAATTTTAACAAATTTTATTAACATATAATGTATTATTTGTTTCAGAGGTACAGGTCTGTGATATATCAGTCTTACACAATTCACAGTACTCACCATAGCACATACCCTCCCCAAAGTCCATCTCTTAGCCACCCCATCCTTCCCATCTCCCTCCACTTCAGCAACCCTCAGTTTGTTTCTGATTAAGAATCTCTTATGGTCTTTCTCCCTCTCTGGTTTTGTCCCATTTCATTTTTTCCTTTCTTCCTCCATGATCCTCTGTCTTGTTTTTCAAATTCCACATATCAGTGAGATCATATGATAATTGTCTTTCTCTGATTAACTTATTTCACTTAGTGTAATACCCTCTAGTTCCATCCACATTGTTGCAAAAGGCAAGATTTCATTTTTTGATGGCTGCATAGAATTCCATTGTGTGTATATGCGTGTGTGTGTGTGTATATATATATCTATATATACACACACCACATCTTCTTCATCCATTCATTTGTTGATGGATATCTAGGTTCCTTCTGTAGTTTGGCTATTGTGGACATGCTGTTAAAACCATTGGGGTGCATGTGCCCCTTCAGATCACTACATTTGTATCTTTGGCTAAATACCTAGTAGTGCAATTGCTGGGTTTCAGGGTAGCTCTATTTTCCACTTTTTGAGGAACCTCCATACTATTTTCCAGAGTGGCTGCACCAGCCTGCATTTCCACCAACAGTGTGGGAGGGTTCCCCTTTCTCTGCAACCTCACCAACACCTGTCATTTCCTGACTTGTTAATTTTAGTCATTCTGATTGTATGAGGTAATATCTCATTGTGGTTTTGATTTGTATTTCCCTGATGGTGAGTGATGTGGAGCACTTTTTCATGTGTCTGTTGGCCGTCTGTATGTCTTCTTTGCAGAAATGTCTGTTCATGTCTTCTGTCCATTTCTTGATTGGATTATTTGTCTTTTGGGTATTGAATTTGATAAGTTCTTGATAGATTTTGGGTACTAGCCCTTTATCTGATATGTCATTTGCAAATATCTTCTCTGTCAGTTGTCTTTTGGTTTTTGACTGTTTGCTTTGCTGTGCAGAAGCTTTTGATCTTGATGAAGTTCTAATAGTTCATTTTTGCCCTTGCTTCCCTTACCTTTGGTGATGTTTCTAGGAAGAAATTGCTGTGGCTGAGGTCAAAGAGGTTGCTGCCTGTGTTCTCCTCCAGGATTTTGATGGATTCCTATCTCACATTGAGGTCTTTCATCCATTTTGAATCTATTTTTGTTTGTGGTTATAGGGAAGTGGTCCAGTTTGATTTTTCTGCTTGTGGCTGTCCAATTTTCCCAGCACTATTTGTTGAAGAGACTGTCTTTTTTCCATTGGACATTCTTTCCTGCTTTGTTGAAGATTAGTTGACCATAGAATTGAGTGTCAATTTTTGGGCTCTCTATTCTGTTCCATTGATCTATGTATCTGTTTTGGTGCTGGTACCATACTGTCTTGATAATTACAGCTTTGTAATAGAGCTTCAAGTCCGAAATTGTGATGCCACCAGCTTTGGTTTTCTTTTTCAACATTCCTCTGGCTATTGGGGGTCTTTTCTGGTTACATATAAATTTTAGGATTATTTGTTCCAGTGTTGTGAAAAAAAGTTGATGATATTTGATAGGGATTGCATTGAATGTGTAGATTGTTTTAGGTAGCATAGACATTTTCACCATATTTGTTCTTCCAATCCATGAGATGGAACGTTTTTCCATTTCTTTGTGTCTTCCTCAATGTCTTTCATGAGTATAGTTTTCTGAGTAGAGATTCTTTGCCTCTTTGGTTAGATTTATTCCTAGGTATCTTGATGGTTTTGGATGCAACTGTAAATGGGATCGACTCTTTAATTTATCTTTCTTCTGTCTTCTTATTGGTGTATAGAAATGCAACTGATTTCTGTGCATTGATTTTATATCCTGGCACTTTACTGAATTCCTTTATGAGTTTTAGCAGTTTTGGGGTGGAGTCTTTGGGTTTTCCACATAGAGTATCTTGTCATCTGTGAAGAGTGAGAGTTTGACTTTTTTTTACTAATTCAGACGACTTTTATTTCTTTTTGTTGTCTGATTGCTGATGCTAGGACTTGTAGTACTATGTTGAATAGCAATGGTGATCATGGACAGCCCTGCCATGTTCCTGACCTTAGGGGAAACGCTCTCACTTTTTTCTCAGTCTGGCCAGGGGTTTATCAATCTTATGAATTATTTCAAACAACTAGCTTCTAGTTTTGTTGATGTGCTCTACTGTTCCTTTGGTTTCTCTTTCACTGATTTCTGCTCTGATCTCTGTTACTTCTCTTCTCCTGCTGGGCTTAAGCTTTATTTGCTGTTATTTCTGCAGCTCCTTTTGGTGTAGGATTAGGTTGTGTATTTGAGACCTTTCTTGTTTCTTGAGAAAGGCTTATATTGTTATATACTTTCATCTTAGGGCCACCTTTGCTGTGTCCCAAAGATTTTTAACAGTTGTGTTTTTATTTTCATCTGTTTCCATGAATTTGTTAAAATTCTTTTTTAGTTTCTTGGTTGACCCATTCATTCTTTAGTAGGATGTTCTTTAGCTTCCATGTATTTGAGTTTTTTCCATCTTGTGATTGAGAGTTCTAGCTTCAGAGCATTGGTGGTCTGCAAATAGGCAGGGAATGCTCCTAATCTTTTGGTACAGTTGAGACCTGATTTGTGACCCAGGATGTGATCTGTTCTGGAGAATGTTCCATGTGCACTGGAGAAGAATGTGTATTCTTTTGTTTTGGGATAGAATGTTCTGAATATATCTGTGATGTCCAGCTGGTGTAGTGTGTCACTTAAAGCCCTATTTCCTTGTTGATTTTTTGCTTAGATGATCGGTCCCTTTCAGTGAGGGGAGTGTTCAATTCCCCTACTATTATTTTATTATTGTCAATGTGTTTCTTTGATTTTGTTATTAATTGGTTTATATAATTGGCTGCTCACATGTAGGGACATAAATATTTCTACCTCCTCACTTTATTTATTCTTTCTCCACCTCCTCACTTTAAATCTGGAGGTGTCTTTGAGTCTAAAATGAATCACTTGCAGACAGCATATCGATAGGCCTTGTTTTCTTCTTCTTCTTCTTTTTTTTTTTAAGATTTTATTCATTTATTTGACAGACAGAGATCACAAGTAGGCAGAGAGGCAGGCAAAGAGAGAGAGGAAGAGAAGCAGGCCTCCTGCTGAGCAGAGAGCCTGATGTGGGGCTCGATCCCAGGACCCTGGGATCATGACCTGAGCTGAAAGCAGAGGCTTTAACCCACCTGAGCCACCCAGGTACCCCTCTTCTTCTTTTTTTTAATCCAGTCTGATACCCTGTGTCTTTTGATTGGGGCATTTAGCCCATTTACATTCAAGGTAACTATTGAAAGATATGAATTTAATGCCATTATATTGACTGTAAGGTGACTGTTACTGTTTATTGTCTCTGTTCCTTTCTGGTCTGTGTTACTTCTAGGCTCTCTCTTTGCTTAGAGGACCACTTTCAATATTTATTGTAGGGCTGGTTTGGTGATTGCAAATTCTTTTCATTTCTGTTTGTATTGGAAGTTTTTTCTGTTTTTTTTTTTTTAAATCTTTCATATTTTCCATGACAGCCTAGCTAGATATAATACTCTGGGATGCATATTCTTCTTGTGTAGAACCCTCTTTTTGTCTTTTAAAGATTTTATTTATTTCAGAGAGAGCACATGTGTGTCCAAGCTTGAGAGTAGGGAGGGACAGAGGGAGAAGCAGGCTCCCCACTGAGCAGGGAGCCCTGGACGCAGGGCTTGATTCTAGGACCCTGTGATCATGACCTGAGCCAAAAGCAGATGCTTAACTTACTGAGCCACAGTCACCCCATGGAGAAAGAGAATCTTAAGCAGGGTCCATGCCCAGTACAGAGCCCACTGGAGGATTTGATCTCACACCCTGAGATCATGACCTGAGCTGAAATCAGGAGTTGGATGCTTAACTGACCAAGCCACCCTGGTGCCCATAGAACTTTTTTTTTTTTTTTTTTTAAATTCAGCAGACCCTTACCTACCCTCTTATATTAACTTCACATAAATTATCACTTGAAAAATATTTTGGAAAATTTGGAGATAATATTTATAAGTGATTTATCTCTGTGACCAGCAGCTGATAAATGCTCACATAGTACATATTATCAAAATAAATGCAGTGGGCTGAAATTCTATCCTCTATATTTGAGGAGGCAAGAATTTATTATATAGTTTGAAAAAAATGTAACTTTTTGGCAGTGGTTGAGGGAAGTAAGGGGAAATTATGAAGACCAGAAATATCTATTGAGTAGGATAGACTTTTATTTGTATCCTTATAAATAGTTCATCTCTTAAATAGACCAGTCAGAAAAAGATTTCAAATTCTTTTATCAAAATATTCTTAACTTATAAAATCCTGAATTCAACAAAATTTACTAGTCAAGTTGGATTTCATTCCATAAGTGGCAGCAACCTGAAATATCAGGTGAAAGTTTTCCTGGGATATGGGATGTCTGATATGTAAAGATCCTGTTAATTGTTACCTCAGTTGGTTACAAACGCAGAAACCACACACTTTAGAAAGAATCAACAGGGCATTTTATTAATTGCTACACAGATTCATTTCTTTTCCCAACCTACTAAAAAATCTTGATGACCATAGAATGAATAAACCATAAATACCCAGAGGGGAATCATAATTAAAATAATCCGAACAATATCAGCATCTTATACATCCATTAAAGATATTTTAGAATAAGTTATTTTTTTAAAGATTTTTATTTATTTAGTTGAGAGAGAGAGAGAGCGAGCACAAGCAGGGGGAGCAGCAGGCAGAGGGAGAAGCAGGCTCTCTGCTGAGCAAGGAGCCCCATGCAGGACTCGATCTCAGGACACTGGGATCATGACCTTAACCAAAGGCACACACTTAACTTACTGAACCACCCAGGTGCCCCTAAATAAGTTCTTAATTAAGTTTTTTTCTTCTATCAGTAATTTTTCCAGGCATCTGCTCAGCCACTCAATTCACTTTGCTTCTATGAAATAGAACAAAGAAATTGTCTCTTTTTTTTATGAACCCCCCAGAAATTCTGCCCCTCTAAGACCAGACACCCTTAAAACCTTAGTTCTTTCCTGAAGGATGTCCAGTTACAGTTACACTTCACTTTGTGAACGGGACGACTTTCTGAAGCCTATAAATGTAACACCATAAGTTGTGTCTTATTTCCCTTTTGTCTTTTATTACATTTTAGAAAGTTAGACTTGAAAAAATGATGGCTGATGGTTAAAATAAAATGTATACTCAAATAAAAAAATTGAGATTATACATTTAAGAAGATAAGAAGATAAGACTTTTAGAGGCATTTTGGATAATACTTAAATACATTACAGAACAAAAATACTGAAATAAAGTATAGTTCTAAAAACAATCAGTGATGAATAGATAAAGATGTGTTATATATATATATGTTATATATATGTGTATATATAACACATCTGTATCTATATATATACATACATATATAAAAATACTATATATAATATATATAATGAAGTATTACTCAGCCATTAAAAAGAATGAAATCCTGTTATTTATAATGACATGGATGCAGCTAGAGGGTATAATGTTAAGTGAAATAAGTCAGAGAAAGACAAATGTCATATGATTTGACTCAGGTGGAATTTAAGAAATAAAACAGAAGAACATAGGGGAGGGGATGGAAAAATAAAATAAGAGAAAAGCAGAGAAGAAGTTAAACCAGAAGAAACTGCTAACTGTAGGAAACAAATGGAGAGTTGCTGGAGGGGAGATGGGGGGGATCAGGGTAGTTGGGTGATGGGCATTAAGGAAAGTACTGGATGTAACAAGCACTAAGTATTACATACAACTGATGAATCACTAAAATTCTACCCCTGAAATTAATAATACACTGTATGTTAACTAGATTGAATTTAAATAAAAAAATTTTTAAAAGTTACCCTTCATGTTAAGAAAAAGAAAACTGTCTTAAGAAAACTGAATTCCTCTTTTATAACTGAATTTCTTAGGAAGTATAAATCTACTTTGTATTTCAGAATTGGAGCAATATAGAAGGGTGTAACATAGGTCATAAGCTTGTTTAGGGATTAGCTGTTGAAACAAACTCTCCTTCACTGGTAGGTACTGACTAAAAGGAAGGATTTATATATGAGAAAGTCCAACCTTGCAGGTGTGATCTTAACACTCTAACTCCAAAGAATGATGTATTTTACTCTAAGGATTTTAATGAAACAAATAACCTTAGTTGCATGTTAAGTAGTGGATCAGAGCAAACTCAAAATAAGAATTAGGAATTTTGTGAATATTGTTTATCTCCAATAGGATTAAGATAGATGATAAATATAAAGGGCCAAACATTAGTTAGGATTTAACTCCCTTTGCTGCAAATCTAGTGTCAATTAGACTTTTTATTTTTATTTTTGTTGTTCTTTTTTAATTTAAATTTTGTTAGTTAACATATAGTGCAATATTGGTTTCTGAAGTAGAATTCAATGACATTATTTACATACAACACTCAGTGCTCATCCCAAGTGCCTTCTGTTTGGAGTACTCCCATACTGTTTTACAGAGTAGCTGCACCAGTTTGCATTCCCACAGCAGTGTAGTAAGGTTCCTCTTTCTCTGCATCCTCACCAATATCTGTTATTTCCTTAGTTGTTAATTTTAGCCATTCTGACTGTTGTGAAGTGGTATCTCATTGTGTTTTTGAGTTGGATTTCCCTGATGACAAGTGATGTGGAGCATTTTTTTTTTCATTTGTCTGTTGGCCATTTGAATGTCATCTTTGGAGAAATGTCTGTTCATGTCTTCTGCCCATTTCTTGGCTGGATTATTTGGTTTTGGGTGTTGAGTTTGAGAAGTTCTTTATAGATCTTAGATTCCAGCGCTTTATCTGATATGTCATTTGTGAATATCTTCTCCCATTCCATAGGTTGACTTTTAGTTTTGTTGATTATTTCCTTTGCTGTACATAAGGTTTTTATCCTGATGAAGTCCCAAAAGTTCATTTTTGCGTTTGTTTCCCTTGCCTTTGGAGATGTGTCTAACAAGAAGTTGCTGTGGCCAAAGTCAAAGAGGTTACTGGGTGCGTTCTCCTCTAGGATTTGGAATAGATTCCTGTCTCACAGTTAGGTCCTTATTCCATTTTGAGTTTATTTTTGTGTAAGGTGTAAGAAAGTGGTCTGGTTTCATTCTTCCGCATATGGCTATCCAATTTTCCCAATGGCAACTAAAGAGACTAAATTTTATTTATTAAATAAAACTAGTACCATCATATAGTGATGGATATTTAAGATGGTGGTGGGCTTTATTATAACAGTTCTCTAACCAAAATTATTGAATTCTCTAGAAAATTATCTTACTTATATTTTGTTAAGATAGGTTGTGGTGGAACTTGATTCACTCTGACTTCTGATTTATATTTTATGGACAGGTATTTCCGTCCCAAAGACTTTCCTTAAGGCAGTCTTCATCTCCTTGTTCCTGAGGCTATATATTAGAGGATTACAGAGGGGTGTTATCACAGAATAAAATAAGGTTACAATTTTCTGCACTTGCACTGGGTGTCCTGATCCAGGACTAACATACATCACCATGATGGAGCCATAAAACAGGGTGACAACTGCCAAATGAGAGGCACATGTGGAGAAAGCCTTATATTTGCTTGCTGCTGAAGGCATCCGTAGCACAGCCACAATCACCAGCGCATAGGAGCAAAGAATAAAGAGAAAGGTGCCAATCATGAAAATAACATTGAAAGTAGAGTAAATGAGCTGAGTGATGGTGTCTTCAGAACAGGACAGCAACATCAATGGGACAGGATCACACACAAAATGGTTGATGGTATTTGGGCCACAGTAAGGCAACTGTGAAATGAGAACAACTGGAGTTAGGAAGAGGATGAACCCACATGACCATCCAAAGATGACAAGGCCAGTGTACAGCTGTTTAGTCATGATGCCTGGGTAATATAGAGGACGGCATATGGCAAGGTACCTGTCAAAGGCCATGATGCAAAGGAAGAAGCCCTCATCACACCCAAATGAGAAGAAGAAGTAGAACTGTGTGAAACAGCTCACAAAGGAGATAGACTTGCTTGTGGACAGGAAATTAGCCAGCATATTAGGGACGGTTGTGGTGACATAACACATTTCCAGGAGAGAGAAATTCCCCAAGAAGATGTACATGGGGGTGTGAAGACGCGGGTCCCACCTCACAGCACAGACAATGGCTGCATTTCCCATCAGAGTCAGGGTGTAGACTACTGAGAAGAGCACAAAGTAGAGGAGCTGCATTTCTGGGCTTGAAGGAAAGCCCATGAGGATGAAGTGGCTGACAGAGTTGGTGGTTTCTGTGCTGGACACATTCATTGGTCTGGAAGACATAGGAGATGAGTTGGTTATTGCACCTTAGTGGGGTACACTGGTTCTTCTTGAAAACACCAAGTTTTTTTTTTTATAAAGTAATAAATTGAGATTTCTATTAAAACAACAAAGCTGTGATCATCATAACCTGTTCCCCAAGAGTATGATTTCATTTTGATAAGATGTGAATAATAATATAAATAAAAACATGGTATGGAGCAATCATTAAGCTAGGTCAGAATACTGGATTACATACTAGGAGTGCAAAATTGAAATTTCTTTTTGAAGTATAATGTAAAATTAATTTATCATAATTAGTAATATTGATAAGAATATCAAATGAAGTACTATTTAAGACATTTCAGAAAGTTCTGTCTCACTGAGATATAGTGAAAGGGCATAGGGACTATTCCTTTTTGTTCTTGTTTATGGTATTATAAAGTGATGATTGAAACAGCTCTCTGGTTCATTAGATAGTTCATTATATGACCAGACATGTTTGCTATGTAAAAAATGTTTTCCTCTCCATCCAGCCTGTTGGATTCAGCTCCACAGATGAGGAAGAACCTTATACTTTGGCACCTAAAATCATCTGTAGTTTGTTGTTATTGAATAACAGCTTAACTTCTGTATGTCTTCTTTCCTTAGAAACCTACTTTTGGCTATCACATTTGGCATCTAAGGTGGAAGGACTGCTGTTTATGTATACTCATTTGCTCATGGCACTACATAGACTATATCAAGTCTGCATGCAACTTAACAGTTCAGTCTATTTATTTTTCATAGCAATCATATCATGTGGCAGTGGAATGCATGTACCAGAATTTCTCCAAATACAAGAGTTTTTTTTTTCTTGTCCTGGAAAACAAAGATTCTCCCTTGATCTGTTGTTATTGTATGATAATATATTTTTTTAAAAAAGATTATTTAGGATTTTATATCCTTAATAATTGTACAATTTTTTCAGCTGAGGTTGTTATATAGCATCTGAGAAAGAATTAAATGTGATCTTAAATAGAGCCAGCAAGGTATGGAAGTACTGAGTCTTGGCCGTTCACTAGAAGTGAAAACACAGAGTGCTTTTAAGTTAACTACATTTAAATTGTACTTAAATGTGTACAATGAGGACAAAATATACAGAAACAAAGAGGGAAAATATAATATTAATATTAATGTAAGAGGCAATTGATAGTTTTAAGTTTCTAAAATAATCTACGAGATGCCCACAAATTATTCTACTGCATTCTTTTTTTCTTTAAGAAAATGTTCACTTATATGCCTAACAAGTCTTAGTGGTTATCTTCATAACTCATTCGATTGAATTTTTAAAACTCATTTATTTTTGTTCTTTTTATTCTGGACTGTGTCCTGACATGGGTATCCTACTCTAAGCCATTTTAATTAATATTTTGACTAACAATGGGGCACTAACAGTGGTATATGAAATCAGTATCAATACTCACCCTGTTTGTGTCTCCTATTACAGTATTTCTCAGGAATACTAATTGTACTAAGTCATAATCCAAAGCAAATCCTACAAATGCAAGAAACAGCACATAGATGCTGAATGGTTTTGCCATTAGAGGAAATTGTTCACATAAACCAAGGCATATTAAATTACTAAAACGAGAGCAATATATGAGTTAGAGATATCAGTGGAATCAGAGATTTGTTACATTTTCTCTGTTAAACAAGCAACAAAATTCATCATTCATCCACCTCTAGTAATTTATTAGTTACACATTTTTACACAAAATCCCCAGGCTTCTTGTTATAAATAATATTTATATTTTAAAGGATAGGAGACTAGATAAATGTATTTCTCCAGACATGGGGAAAGAAGAGAAAAATTAATATTTTCAAATTTTTCTGTATGAATTTTATTCTAATCAGATATTTACTTTTCTGATCAAGAAGAAAGCACTTGCCAGTAAATCCATTTATGCTGAAAATCAGTATTTGTAATAGGGTATGCAAAGTTTTAACACACTCCTTGGATATGTGTCAAGAAGAAAGGTCAGAGAGGGAGAATAAAATATTACCCCACAGAGTGTAAAACATGTGAGAGACTTCTGAAGAATTGGAGAATCCAGTATGTAACCGCCATAAATTGTACAGAGTGAATTTTAAAATATTTTTTCCCCTAGCAGCAAAGCTCATATTTATGGTTAAGATTAAGCCTAGGTGAAGGTATTATCTGTATTTATCTCTTTGTCTCAGTCTTTTGAGGTTTGCAACCCTCTCCCATGAAATTTTTAAAGTATTTGTTCAATAGATGAGATTGTTTTTGAATTTTATTTATTCACAATGGAATTCCAAGCCGTACTGTTCCCTGAGGATTAGTACAGAACTAGGTTCCTGTCTTCTCTTAAACTTTTTCTCACCAGGCACAAAAGGTTCCTGGGGAATAATTAAATAGTAATAGAGCTTGTTGTAGTAGATACAATATGAAGACACACCATTGGATTCCCTGTTTCTATTTTGAAGAAAGAAAAAATTCTTTCCCCATCAATATTCTTAAATTTGTCGTTTAGAGACATTTCTTTTACATGGTATATTAGGAGAAGAGCAAGGTGGTTGGTGTGCTGGAGTAGTGTTTACTAGGGAGAATCTGTCTCTTTCTGGTGTCCACTCCTGCTGTCCCCATTTCTTCTTTGTATAGCATCTGTACTTCTTTGTAGTCTTTTCTCCTTAAACACCCCCCCATATTTATTGAGCTATAATTGACATATATAGCAACAATATGTAAGTTTAAAGTGTACTATGCACGGATTTGATACACTACATACTGTGAAGTGATTACTACCATAACATTAGCTAACAACTGCCTTACCTCATATAATTATTCTTTATCTCTCGTGATGAAAACATTGCAGATCTACTTTAGCAACTTTAATTTTGTAGTACAGTGTTGTTGACAGTAATTACCAAGGTGTACATTAGATCCCCAAAACGTTTTCATCTTATAACAAGAAATTTGTATCCTCAGACAAATATCTTCCCATTTCCCCTACCTCACAGCCCCTGGCAACCACCAATCTGTTTTGTTTCTATGAGTTCAGATTTTTGAGATTCTACATACAAGTGATACAGTATTTGTCTTTGTTTGACTTATTTCACTTAGCTTAACACTCTCAAGGTCCACCCGTGCTGTCACAAATGGCAGGATTTCCTTCTTTCTGATGGTTGAATAGTATTCTATTGTATATATGACTACATCTTCTTTATCCATTCATCTGTAGATGGACATTTAGATTGTTTCCATATCTTGGCTATAGTAAGTAATGCTGCATTAAACATGGGAGTGCAGGTATCTCAACATGGTGATTTTGTTTCCTTCAGATTTATACCCAGAAGCAAAATTGCTAGATTGCATGATAGTTCTGTTTTTTATTTTTTGAGGGCTCTTCATACTGTTTTTTATAGTGGCTGTTTTAGTTTGCATTGCCACCAACAATGAACAAGGGCTCCCTTTTCTTTTACATTCACACCAACACTTGTTAGCTCTTGTCTCTTTAATGCTAGCCATTCTCACAGGTACAAAGTATCCTTTGTGGTTTTGATTTGCATTTCCCTGATTAGTGATGTTGAGTACCTTTTTATGTACCTGTTGGTTATTTGCGTTATCTCTTTTAGAAATAAATCTATAAAAATCCTTAGTGTATTTTGTTTTATTTTTAAAGATTTTGTTTTTTATTTGACAGATAGAGATGACAAGTAGGCAGAGAGAGAGGGGGAAGCAGGCTCCCTGTTGAGCAGAGAGCCCAATGGATGTGGGGCTCCATCCCAGGACCTGGGATCATGACCTGAGCGGAAGGCAGAGGCTTTAACCCACTGAGACACCCAGGTGCCCCCCAAAAAACCTTAGTGCATTTTAAAATTTATATATATATACTTTGCTTTAGTTGTGTGAGTTCCTTATATATTTTGGATATTAACCCCTTATCAGCTACAGTTTGTAAATATTTTCTCCCATTCTGTAGATTGTCTTTTATCTTGTTAATTGTTTCCTTGCTGTACAAAAGCTTTTATTTTGTTTATTTTTTTAAAAGATTTATTTATTTTTTAGAGAGATAGAGAGCACAGCACGGGGAGCAGCAGGCAGAGGGAGAGGAAGAAACAGGCTGACAGAGCAGGGAGCCTGATGTGGGGCTCAGTCTCAGGACTCTGGGATCATGACCTGAGCTGAAGGCAGAGGCTCATCACTGAGTCACCCAGACACTCCTGTACAAAAGCTTTTAGTTTGATATAGGTCCACTTGTTAATTTTAGTTCGATATAGGTCCACTTGTTATTTTTTGCTTTTGTTGTCTCTGCTTTTTGCATTAAACCCAAACCCAAAAAGTCTTTGCTAGACTAAGGAAACTTTTCCTGTGTTATCTTCTGTGGGTTTTATGGTTTCAGTCTTATGTTTAAGTCAGTCATCTATTTCAAGTTGGTTTTTGGGTATGGTGTAGGAGAAGGATCCATTCAGTCTTTTGCATGTGAATATCTAGTTTTTCTAACACTATTTGTTGAAGAGACTATCTTTTCCCCATTATGTATTCTTAGTTGATTGTATATGCATGGTTTTATTTCTGGGCTCTATATTCTATTCCAATGGTCTGTGTGTCTGTTTTTGTGTCAGTACCATACTGTTTTGCATCCTATAATTTTGTAATATAATTTGGAATCAGAATGGGTGATTTCTAGTTTTATTTTTCATTCTCAAGATTGTTTTGGTTATTTGGAGTCTTTTGTGGTTCCATACAAATTTTAGAATTATTTTTTTCTATTTATGTGTAAAGTGCTATTGGAATTTTGATAGGGATTGCATGGAGCTAGATTGCTTTGATTAATATGGACATTTTAACAATATTCTTACAGTTCATGAACGTGGGATATCTTTCCATTTTATTGTGCCCTTTTCAGTTTATCTCATTAGTGTCTTAAAGTTCTCAGTGTAGAGATCTTTTATCTCCTGGTTAAATTTGTTCCTATGTATTTTATTCTTTTTGATGCTTTGTAAGTGGGATTGTTAATTTCTTAATTTCTTTTTTGGACATTTTATTGTTAGTGTATAGAAACACAACTGGTTTTTTTGTATACTGATTTTGTATTTTGCAACTCTAATGAATTAATTTATTAGTTCTGCAGTTCTACAGTTTTATAGGATTGTAGTTGTAGATTTGAGCTGGATCATGTAGCTGCTGCTGGGTCTGCAGTGAAGTCTGATGTCAAGACTCTTTGCAGGGTTTTGGGAAGGTGTGGGTCCTGTCTGATCCTTGGATGGGGGAACTTTAGAACCATGGTCTATAGGGGTGGTGCTGAGATTGTCTGCTTTAGATTTTATAGTGGGGTCTGCAGATGGCATGCCTGTTACCAGATGCAGGAACAGGGTTGCTCTCATAGGGTCCCTGTAAGGGCCCCTGCCAAGGCTATGGGTGGGTACCTAGGTAAACAGGATTAACCTCAAACCATGGCTGAGAGGGGCTATAGCCAAATCACTAGGCTAATTCAGCCTCTGGAGTTTTACTAAGATACACCAGCAGATTTCTGGGAATACTGATGGGCATGTCTCTTGCCAGTACCCTGAGCAGGCAGAATTGCTTTCAGACTGGCTGGGCAGAACTGGTGCTAAATCACAGGCTGCTTCAGAGGCCATATTTAGTACCATTTCTAAATTCATTTTCTGTGCCAGATATATTTTTTTAAAAAGATTTTATTTATTTATTTGACAGAGAGAGAGAGAGAGAGAGAGAGACAGCGAGAGAGGGAACAGAAGTGGGGGAGTGGGAGAGAGAGAAGCCGGCTTCCTGTTGAGCAAGGGCCCAGTGAGGGGCTTGATCCGATGACCCTGGGATCATGACCTGAGCTGAAGGCAGATGCTTAACAACTGAGCCACCCAGGCACCTGCCAGATGTATTTTTCCAGAGCAGTTTACCATCTAAGTACATGATATGTAGACATTGATTGGCAATTGTGCTCTTTCCCATGTTATCAGAAAAAAAGAATCAGAAATACTTCCTACTCACTTGGGATAGGCAACAAATCTATGTTAATCCAACCACCTGCTGTGATAGTCCAGTAAGACCTTGAGTGGTAGATGTTCTGCAGAACATCACACTAGCCCACTATATCAATGACATCATGCTAATTGGATTGGACAAACAAGAAGTGGATAGTTTATGAGAAACTGCAGAGGGTGGAAGAAAACACTATGTGGATGTGGAGTTCCACCATATTAGTAAAACTGATGTTTTTCTAACATATTGGCATAAATAGCATCAATGCTTTCCCTTAGTGACATCAGCACAGCATCAGATGGCTGGTGTCCTTCCCTGAGAATCTGATTTTCAGCTTCATAGGGACTGATCTCTAAGCTTTTAGGTTTTTATTAATTCCAACTTTCCCCCTTTGTTGTCCCAGAACTAATGGTGGCATCTGGGTTATTTCATTCTGAGTTTTCTTCCTTTTTGTTTTGTTTGACATTGTTTATTACTTTAGTGATCTCTTTTTTTACATTAAGTTCACTATGTTACAATACTTTATATCTGTTGACTGGACCTTTCTAATACAGAAGTTGGTGCCAGGAATGTTCTGGAAAACAGATCCTCAAAAATGGTAGTTTGGGACTACTGTGATCTTATTTTGTGGCTTCAACACAATGCTTACTAACTTGTCTATTCTAGTGGGATTCTAGTAATCCTTAGTATTTAATGATGTAATACTTAAGTTATTTTCAGTAAATTGTGCTGGGACAACTGGATATTTACATGGAAAGGAATGAAGTTCATATACACAATCTCACATTATAAAAAAATTAATTCAAAATGGATAGCACCTGAAAGCAATATTAGTACTATAAAATGTAGAAAAATTCACAAATGTATATATCTCTCTAGGCATTATGTGATTATATAATGGTTTCTTATAATACCAAAAGCATGAGACCAAATAGAAAATAGATTGTAGTTACTCAAAATGGAAATTTTTTATGTTTCAAAGGGTACCATCGAGAAAGTGAAAATACAACCCATAAGGACAAAATATTTGCAAATCATATATCTGATAAGGGACTTATATTCAGAACATACAAAAAACTTTTATAAATCAACAATAAAAGGCCCAATTTAAAAGTTGTCAAAGAACTAAAGTATAGAATTTTCTTTTTTGGGGGGGTTGAAATCTTTATGTTTCACCACAAAAATTTCATAGCAGCACACATGAGAAAACATCTGAGTAAAAAAAAAATGCCCCCAAATTTTACTGTTCTTTAAAAATACATGTTAAACTTCAAACTTACACCACCCAGTTCAATGGGATCATCCAAACATTAATATTACATTAAGATGCTTATTTTTAAGCAAGAAAAAACTCTTAGTATATATATATATATATATATCTTAGTATATATTCAAAGTATATATTTTGATATTTTGATAGGTTTAATTTTTTTTAAAAGATTTTATTTATTTATTTGACAGAGATCACATGTAGGCAGAGAGGCAGGCAGAGAGAGCTAGGAGAAAGCAGGCTCCCTGCAGTACAAAGAGCCCGATGTGGGGCTCGATCCCAGGACACTGGGATCATGACCTGAGCTGAAGGCAGAGGCTTTAACCCACTGAGCCACCCGGGCACCCTTGATAGGTTTAATTTTATGTTTACATTGTTAAAACTATACCCAAGATTTATTAAACAAAGTAAAAAAATGGGCAGAAGACATGAGCAGACACTTCTCCAAAGAAGACATACAAACGGCTAACAGACACATGAAAAAGTCTTCATCATCATTAGCCATGAGGGAAATTCAAATCAAAACCGCATTGAGATACCACTTTATACCAGTTAGAGTGGCAAAAATGAACAAGGCAAGAAACGGCTAATGTTGGAGAAGTTGTGGGGAAAGGCGAACCTCTTACACTGTTGGTGGGAATGCAAATTGGTGTAGCCACTTTGGAAAACAGTGTGGAGGTTCCTCAGAAAATTAAAAATAGAGCTACCTTATGACCCTGTGATTGCACTACTGGGTATTTACCCCAAAGATACAGATGTAGTGAAAAGAAGGGCCATCTGTACCCCAAAGTTCATTGCAGCAATGGCCACAGTCGCCAAACTGTGGAGAGAGCCAAGATGCCCTTCAATCAACGAATGGATAAAGAAGATGTGGTCCATATATACAATGGAGTATTACTCAGCCATCGGAAGGGATAAATACCCAACTTTTGCATGAACATAGATGGGACTGGAGGAGATTATGCTAAGTGAAATAAATCAACTAGAGAAAGTAAATTATCATATGGTTTCACTTATTTGTGAAATATAGGAATAGCCTGGAGGACATTAGGAGAAGGGAAAAATGAAAGGGGAGAAATCGAAGTGGAAGACAAACCATGAGAGATTATGGACTCTGGGAAACAAACAGAGGGTTTTAGGAGGGGGATGGGTGAAATAAGTATACAGTATTCTAATGAAGATATGTAGATAATCAATAAGAACATGAAAATGTGCTTTGTTGTAAGCCAATGTGGGAAAGAGTTTGTCAGTTTCTCAAAATGTTATCCTTATAAATGTTTTAAATTCTAATTCAGACATCTTACTTATGTCTGTATTAGTTAAGTGCCTGGCTATGAGTTCTATTTCCTGTTCTTTCTTTTAGGGTGAATTTCTCCATTTCATCATTTTGTCCAGAAAAGAAAAGAAGAAAGGAAAAAAAAAAGTCCCAAAACAATAAAAACAAAGGAAAAAACAAAACAAAGAAGCAAAAACAACTGGATCCTGAGTGTGTTTTGGTCTGTTTTTTAAGAGTCTAGATTCAGGTACCTGGGTGGCTCAGTTGGTTAAACGTCTGCTTTCAACTCAGGTTGTGATCCCACTGTCTTGGGGTCAGAGCCCTGCGTAGGGCTCCCTAGTCAGTGGGGAGCCAGCTTCTCCCTCTCCCTTTGCAGCTCCACTGCTTGTGTTCTCTCTCAAATAAATGAATAAATGAATGAATCTTAAAAAAAAAATCTAGATCCAAAAATAAAAAAATGAAGTAAATTGAAAATAAAGTAAAAAATATAAAAAAATATGTAAATTATAAAAATAATAAAAAGAATTGAAAAAATAATAATACAAATAAAAGTACAAAGGAGGCTAGATACTATTTTCCCCTAGAGCTGAAACTTTGCAGCCCTCTAGGATCAATAAACTTGGTATGAGTGAGTTTTTTGTGGTGGTCTTCTGGGGGAGGGGCATGTTGTGCTGATTCTCTAGCTGGCCCTGGTGGAAATGTGTCCCCAGGATGCAGGGGGTCAGGGTTTGGTGTAAGCGACTCCAGTCACCACTAGGTGACACTGTTTCGCTCCCTGAAGGTTTTTGGCGCTGCTGGGTGGGATAAATATTCGCTTCCTAGCCTGGGAGCTGAAAAGTTCGTGCCCCCATTCTTCAGTGAGCTTTCACAGAAGAGCAGCCAATCACTCCTCTTGTTTCCTCAGTTTCTGTCAGAACCCTGCCTTCACCCTGCCTGTGTCTGAGCTCTTTTATTTCAGATGTGCAACTGAATTTCAAAACGCCAAATTTTAGGGACTTTTAAAAATAAAAAAAGTTTAAAATAAAGTTTAAAAAATAAAAAGTTTAAAAGAAAGTTTAAAAATAAAACTTTTTAAAAGTTTAAAGTTTTTTAAAAAGATATGCATCCACACAAAAACTTGTACAAGAGATTTCATGGCAGCATTATTCATAATACCCAAAAAGTGAAACGGCTGACCCATGGATAAGTAAAATGTTGTGGCATGTCCATACAATGGAGTATTGTTTGGTAATAAAAGGTAATGAAGTACTGATCCATGTACAATATGGATGAGTCTTGAAAATATTTTACTACTTTTGAAAATATCACACTAATTTTGAAAATTTATACTAAGTTAAAGAAGCCAGTCGAAAAGCAAAGAGTAGATTAGTGATTGTCAGAAGATAGAGGAAGAGGGGAATGGAGAGTAGCTGCTGGAGGGTACAGGGTTTCATTGCGTGGTGACAAAAATGTTCTAAAATTAGTGATGATGGTTGCACAACTCTGAATATCCTAAAACCACTGAATTGTGCCCTTCAAGAAGGTAATTTTTTGGTACATGAATTATATTTTGATAAAGCTTATAAAAAATAAAAAGTTCAGAAAACTATAAAAAATAAGTTGTCAATTATTGTTGTAATTAAGTGCCTTGATCAAACAAGCGGCTGCTGAACTTTCCTGTTATGGCAGCAATGATGACCATAAGAACTGTGGCTTGGGTGGCTTTCTCTGAGTGTACTGGAGCATTGGTTGAAAGGAAATGACAAGGTCAGGTCTTTAAAATCTTAGTTGAAGTCATGGCCAGTGAAGTGGAGAGCTTCCATGATAGCCATTATCTTATTTCTGTTGGCCAGAGCACTGATCTTGCTGTAAATTAGATGTCAAATTTCACTGTGTCAATTTCAGGACTATAAAATTGAGTTCAAAGTATTACTAGTCTCTCGCAAGTAAGTTAGGATGTTGGTTGGCAGTAATACCACCGTTCAATTCAAGAGACAATTCAAGTTTAAAAGAGACTTATGTGCTTCCACACTTTGATGAGTGGGAAACAGGCTAAGAAAGCTACTCTAGTAAAAACCCAGATCATTTCTAATGGAAACAGAAAATGACTCAGAGGGTGGAGCCTGGAGTCAACAGCCATAGAGAAAAATTCCTAAAAAGCAAACCTGAGGGGTGCCTGAGTGGCACAGGCAGTTAAGAGTCTCACTGTTGGTTCCAGTTCAGCTTGTGATCTCAGGATTGTGAGATCAAACCCCACCATAGGCTATATGCTCAATGCAGAGTCTGCTTGGAATTTCTCTCTCCCTCTGCCCCTCTGCATGCATGCTCGCCCTCTCTCTCTCTGACTCTCCCTCTCAAATGAATAAATAAATCTTTAAAAAATAAAAAGGAAACCTGAGAACTAAATCAATGAGCATTCCTTTCCCTGCTCTGTTGTCAGCTGTGGCTAACATAAGAAATACAGACTGGGTGGCTTAAACAATAGAAATGCATTTTCTCATAGTTCTGTAGTCTAGAAGCTCAAGAGCAAGGTGTTGGAAAGTTTGCTCTCTCCTGAGGACTCTCTCCTTGGCTGCTTTCTCACTGTGTCTTCACATGGCCTTTTCTCTGTGTGTACACATTCTTGGTGTCTCTTCCACTTCCATTGAATTCTGGACCCACCCCAATCACCTCATTTAACCTTAATTACATTATTATAGGCCACATTTCAAACATAGTCACATTGGAGGTGAGGGCTTCAACATATAAGTCTCGGGGAATGCAATTCAGTTCCTAACACCTTGGGAAAGAAGGAATTGGTGCCATGTTCTCATGTGGATTTCAGAATTACTATGGCTAAGGGACTTCTTTTTGTCTTCTGATTCCATTTTTTACATTTTGAAACAATCACAAAGTTATAGAAAACTTGAGAGTATAGCACAAAAGGCTTTTCCACCACTAAACCATCATCCCTAAATACTTTAATGTGCCTTGCTAAGAAATAAGAGTATTCTCCCATGTGACCCAATACAATCATCAACTCAAGAAATTAACATGGATACATCACTACCATTTAATCTTCAGAACTTCATTATAGTTTTGTCAGTGTGTGAGTGTGTTTGTGTGTGCCTGTGTGTATGCAAAAATAACCCAGTTCAGAATTATTCAGTGCATTTAGTTGTAGTGTCATTTGGGCCCTTTGGGAAGTAGTAGATAACTCTAACAGAGTTAGAGGTATATGAGGTTTACTGAGGGAACATCTGTGAAAAATAAAGGGGAGAGGCAGGAGGCACAGCCAGGGAAAGCTTTTAAACTGAGATGCTAGAACAGACACCTAAGAAAGGAAGAGGGAAGGAAGGAGGAGGATTGGTGAAGAGGAGCCTCAGACTGTGAAGCAGCTCTGAGAAAGTCTTAGCTAGTTCTGTGGGGGATCTCTGGCTCAAAGATTTCTTTCATTGGGTCAGGTCTGGCACCTTCACCCCATCTTTAGCTGGGGACTGCCTGTGGGAAGAACATGGCCTTTGTTTAAATGCTGCAGTGAGGGGCACCTGGGTAGTTCATTCAGTAAAGCATCTGCCTTCAGCTCAGGTCATGATCCCAGGGTCTTGGGATTGAGCCCCACTTCCAACTCTGTGGTAAGTGGGGAGTCTTTTTGTCCCTCTGCCCCTCCTCACACTCATGGCCACTCTCTCACTCTCAAATAAATTTAAAAAAATGCTGTGGTGAATCATAAGTGTACTAAAGTCAGAGACTATCAGCTTTCTACTTTCCTCAAAGTTGATTAGTATTTTTTTTTCCCTTGGGGATCTGTATATCATACCTTCATGGTGGCCACATTTGTTATCTGTCTTTAGTTTCTCTTCTTTAGGGCTAGGTTCTTGGATCTTTTCCTGAATGTTTGTGAACATTTAATAGGCCAGTTATTTTGTACAATGTTCTTCAGTCTGGGTTCATTTTATATGCTTCAGGATTAAATTCTGGTTAGATATCTTTGACAGGAATAGATACCACTTTTATCTATTGCATTCTATCATCCCATTTATAGTAATTTTTACTTTGATTAAAGTGTTATCTGCCAGCCTATTCCACTCACTGTAAAGTAAGTCTCTCAGTTTTTTATTAGTAAGCAGATTGTGAGGAGGTGCTTTGAAACTTAGTAAATACCTCATAAGACTTTCAGTTTATTCATTTATTTACTTGTATGGACTCACAGTTCCCTATTGCATCAAATAATGAATATAAATAAATCTGTTGCCAAATTGTCTGTTATAAATCTGTTGCCAAATTGTCTCTGATATATTTGATGAGAACTCATTCAAGTCCTTTTGGTAGGCACACGCAAATCTTTAAATATTTCCTTGCTTTTTGAGCTTCTGCACAGCAAAGGAAACAGTCAACAAAACAATAAGGCAACCCACAGAATGGGAGAAGATATTTGCAAATGACAGTACAGACAAAAGGTTGATATCCAGGATCTAGAAAGAACTCCTCAAACTCAACACACACAAAACAGATAATCATATCAAAAAATGGGCAGAAGATATGGACAGACACTTCTCCAATGAAGACATACAAATGGCTATCAGACACATGAAAAAGTGCTCATCATCACTAGCCATCAGGGAGATTCAAATTAAAACTACATTGAGATACCATCTGACACCAGTTAGAATGGCCAAAATTAGCAAGACAGGAAACAACGTGTGTTGGAGAGGATGTGGACAAAGGGGAACCCTCTTACACTGTTGGTGGGAATGCAAGTTGGTGCAGCCACTTTGGAGAACAGTGTGGAGATTCCTGAAGAAATTAAGAATAGAGCTTCCCTATGACCCTGCAATTGCACTGCTGGGTATTTACCCCAAAGATACAGATGTAGTGAAAAGAGCCATCTGTACCCCAATGTTTATTGCGGCAATGGCCATGGTCGCCAAACTGTGGAAAGAACCAAGATGCCCTTCAACGGATGAATGGATAAGGAAGATGTGGTCCATATACACAATGGAGTATTATGCCTCCATCAGAAAGGATGAATACCCAACTTTTGTGGCAACATGGACGGGACTGGAAGAGATGATGCTGAGCGGAATAAGTCAAGCAGAGAGAGTCAAGTATCATATGGTCTCACTTCTTTGTGGATCATAACAAAGAACATGGAGGACATGGGGAGATGGAGAGGAGAAGGGAGTTGATGGAAATTGGAAGGGGAGATGAACCATGAGTGACCATGGACTCTGAAAAACAACCTGAGGGTTTTGAAGGGGTGGGGTGTGGGAGGTTGGGGAACCAGGTGGTGGGTAATAGGGAGGGCACATACTGCATGGAGCACTGAATTCAAATTGAATTCATTCAAAACAATGAATACTGTTATGCTGAAAATAAAAAAAATACTTCCTTGCTTTTTGGTGCAGAGAAGATGCTCCAAGCTCATCTTGTGCTTTCTGTTTCCTAGCTCTGGAATCAGCTATTTTCTCAAAGAGCCCTGGATCCTTTTAATGGAACATGGTAGGTATGCTCATTGATGTTGGCACATTCCTGTGCTAGGACCTCTCAGTGGCAGATTTATTTCTGCATTTATCCATATATATTGAAAACCATGAATTTATATTGGTACTTTCAATTATAACTAACACTACAGGGTTCATTCTAGTTTTTATTCTTTCTGTATTTGTTGTACCTTTTTCTGACAGTGAGAAGCCTAATTTATTATACTTGATTTATTAATGTATGTGATAATCCCTCTGTATGCCATTGTATCTCTGTCTCTGTCCAGTGTACTGGACACTTTTCTAACTTTATCACTTTCTAAAATTGCATGCCCAGTTGCCGCATCCCTCTCCACTCTCTTCAACCCACTTGGATCTTGATACTCCTTTAGGATTATGCAGGTTTATACTTTACCATGAACACCCACTATGCTCTGCTAGACCAAGTGGCCTTACAGAAGAATTATTCATAAAGGTAGGGAGAAAAAGAAGAATGGAATTCCTTTCTTTTAAATAGGAATGGATATTGCGGTTATCTTGTCAGATCACTGTACCCAAGAACTTCATGCATTATTTTAACTGACAAGATTCTGGACTAATGCCTGTTACCATAACGGTGCAAGCCTTTTGGGGGAGAAGTTGAATATATTTTACATGGGGAGGGATGTACTTGGTCAGGATCAGAGAGTGGACTTCATGGTTGATTGTGTTTCCAAAGATGTCCCAAAGAATATAACTATCTTAAACCCTCTTTAGAAACTGACCTTGCCATTTCCCTATCAAGAGGTTGTATCTTCTCCTCCCTTTATGTATAAACTGGTCTTTTGAGCTATATTGATCACTAGAATACAAGGGAATTGATGCTGTGTAGCTTCTACTGTTGCCTCTTGGAACATCTGGGGACAGAACCAAGAAGCTCTAGTTTACAGAATCAGCAGAGTTTCCAGCCAACAACCAGCACCAACCAGCAGCTATTTAAGTGATCTTTTTTGGCAATTCCAGGTGTAATCTTACCTCCAGAAAACTATAGGCTGTGCCAACACTGTCTGGAGGAAGGAATTTCAAGAGGAGTTCAGTAAATGCACAGTTTTATAAGAGATAATACATAATTTGAGTTGTTCTAAATCACTGAGTTTTGGTGTAATTATGCAGTCACATATAGTTAAAACAGACTGGGATGCTGAAACTTGGAATAGTGACATCTGAGTGGACTTAGATGAAACTGAGAATCTTCAATTTGATGTTTATTTATCTGGCTCTCTCTGTATATATTAAGAATTTATAGTAGAATATTTATACTACACTAAGCTCTATAAGAGTGTTTCAGGTTCAGCTTAGCTCATCACTGTATCTCTAATGCATAACAAATATCCTAATACATAGCAGGTGCCCAACAAAGTACATATTGAAAATGAATGAGTGAATAAATGCAGGTGTTTTCAGCAATACTCGGTATTTGAGACAAAACAAAAATATTGTAAATGTAAATTGGGAAACCTCTTTATTACCTTCATTTGTTTTCCCAATTCTGACTTATTAGGCATTCATATTCAGGAACTTGTCTCTTCTGACATTTTAGGTATTCATGATTAGATCTTTGCTACTTGAATTATAGTCTATAGACCAGTAGCAACAGTATCCCTGGGAACCTCTCAGAAATGTTCATTTTATGCTCCATTCTCTACCTACTGAGCAGAATCTGTATTTTAAAAAGATAAAGAGGTGATTGTTATGCATATTTCTTTGTAGTTTCAAGTTTTTATCTAAATTTCAATTAGTTAACATACAGTATATTGGTTTTAGGAATAGAACTTAGTGATTCATCACTTAAAAATCCAGTGTTCATCACAAGTGCCCTCCTTAATACCCATCACCCATCTAGCCCACCCCCACCCACTTCCCTCCAACAACCCAGTTTCTTCTCTATAGTTAAGCATCTGTTGGGGGTGCCTGAGTGGTTCAGTCAGTTAAATGGCTGCTTTTGGCTCAGGTCATGATCCCAGGGTCCTGGGATCAAGCCCCACATTGGGCTCCCTGCTCTGTGGGGAGCCTGCTTCTCCCTCTCCTCCTCCTGCGTGTGCTCATGCTCTCTCTCTCTCTCTCTCTCAAATAAATAACCTACAATCTATAAAAAATACAATACAGTACAATCTACAAAGATGACTTCATGCAGAATGGTTAATAAATAGCCATCACAGATTCATCTCCCTCTTCTACTACCCATTTTAGATGTCTCTCATCTTTGAGGAGCAGATAGTCTAAGTTGTTTGCCCATTGGGATCACTTAAATCTTTGGCCCAGAATTCCGGAGCTTTGGTTGTTTGTTTTGGCTTGTTTTGCCCTTACCTGTTTGCATATGTTGCATTTTCTTGTTCAGTGATGTAACTGGGCCTGGAAGCACCAAAAGAAGCTAATTAATTCTCTCAATTCCCAACACACTCCTCCATCCCTATTTTGAAGCAGAATAGATTACATTGACTGGTATAGTGAATCCTTTCTCTACTGGTCCACCACCAACAAGAGAGTTCCAAGTAGAAGCAGTCGTAGCTTCAGGTTTAATGGGACCCATTCTTGGTCCCTTCATAGAAGCTTCTTTGTCTCCCATCCTCCTGGTAACCCATGATTTATTTGTTAGAACTTAAATTTGTAGAGGCAGCAAGAACAAATTTTGCAAGTGAATCGCTGGAAATGATAGGGAGTCAAACTAACTTCTACTTTTTTGTTCTTAGACTATTATTAATTTTACTTGCTGAGGGTGAAGCCCTTTTTATTGGCATTGATTAAATATGTTTAGTACTTTTTGTAGGACAGAGTCCCAAATTCAGTGTATAACCACAAACTGATATCTTTGTTTATCCCAGTGATTCTCAAATGGAGACAGTTTCCCTGCCTACCAGGGGATATTTGACACTGTCCAGAGACATTGTTGGTTGTCACACCTTTCATACCAGTGGTAAAATGTGGGTGGGGTTCAGGGACACTGCTCTGCATTGCAAAGGACAGCTCCCCATAGCAAAGAATTATTTAGCCTGTAATGTCAGTAGTGCTTAGGTTGAGGAACCCTGGTTATCCTTTGTTTTATTTTTTTTAATTTTTAAAAAAAGTTGTGATGTATGCTGGGTGTTATGCACAACCAATGAATCATTGAACAGTACATCAAAAGCTAATGACATACTATATGGTATTTAACCAAACATAAAAAATTTAATATTGGATAAAATAAACTGAACTTAATCCCCCAAAAAAGATTTTATTTATTTATTGGTCAGAGAAAAAGAGCACAAGCAGGGACAATGGCAGGCAGAGGGAGAAGCAGGTTCACTGCTGAGCAAGGAGCCTGATGCAGGACTTGATCCCAGGACCTTGGGATAATGACGTGAGCCAAAGACAGCCACTCAACTGGGTTATCCTTTAATATTGCATTCCTGTATTCAATCAAGTAACTGCTTCCATATGGTGCAATATCTGGTAGGACCTGTGAATTTCATGATCAGGTGCCCATTTTACTTTGTGGAGTGGTAATATTATGCAGCGACCTATATTAGTAAATCAGTTATTGCATTAGCATAAGGATGGTGCAGACAGGTTCTTCAAACCCACATCCAGGAATAAAAAATCCATCATAGAAAGGACAAATAATGAAAATAATTTGAATGTAATCAATTTCTTACCTTTTGCTGCTTAGTTTCCTTAAAGGATGGTGCCATATTGAGGATTCAGCATGGTCCCTGACTGAGGCTGCATCCTCACTAGCTCAGTGGCTTTACTAGCCTTAGTAAGAGAAGATCCATATTTGGTGGCTTATGTATAGCTGCTATTCCTACCACTCACTTTATGGGCACCTTGTGTAAGCACTGAGGTGAAAGACATGAGAGCTGCCTGACATTTCCTGGATTATTCGTTCTTTTTACCTGGTTGTTGAATGCCTCCACTGTGGAGGACCTTCTCTGATGGGCATTGATTTGAGGCACAAAGATTTGCATACTTCATGCTCATTCTCATAGGTCTATTCATATGCTGCCTTTTCAAACTTCTTTGACCCTGATTTTCCTATCTGTTTCCTTCTGGGTCCCTGAACAAGCTGTGAAACTCTTTGTTATAATCACTAGTCATGTATAACCTCACCTTGTGTAGCAGGCCATTTCTCCTACCATATAAAAGTGGACAACTAAGTGTATTTCTTTCAGCATTTTGCTTTATGAGAATTTGCTCCACCCCTAATGTAGCAGTAGTACATTTTTTCCTTGAAGAAGTATATATTCAAACAATCCATTTGTGAGCCAATACTAGGTTCTTTTGCTTCTTTGTTAGCTGGTTTATGAAAGCTCACTTCACTTCCACCATGAAATCATAGGCATGAACTAAGGAAGAGATGTTGGTGCAGTTAAAGTAGGTCTATGTCTTAAGGAAATTCTTCTTAATGTAAATAATTTGCAGTTCTATCTAGTGGCAGCAAAATTAATATGGGTGGGAAAAATTTGGTTAATAATTAACTTGAAGACAACTAAAAATATAGGCACTGTACACTTTCATAAAAATCAACACAATATTTTATTAAGAATCACTAATTTGGGTTGTTTGCGGCTCAGTCAGTTAGGCGTCTGACTGTAGATTTCCTCTGAGGTCACGATCTTGGGTCATGGGATCAAGCCCTGGTCAGGCTCCACACTCAGCAAGGAGTCTGCTTGAGATTCACTCTCCCCTTCTCCTTCTGCCTCTTCCTCCACCACCACCACCGGGCTCACTCTCTCTCAAATAAATACATCTTTTATTTTTTTTTTAAAGCTTTTTTTTTTTTTTAAAGATTTTTATTTATTTATTTATTTGACAGAGAGAGAGACCACAAGTAGACAGAGAGGCAGGCAGAGAGAGAGAGAGAGGGAAGCAGGCTTGCTGCTGAGCAGAGAGTCTGATGCGAGACTCGATCCCAGGACCCTGAGATCATGACCTGAGACGAAGGCAGCGGCTTAACCCACTGAGCCACCCAGGTGCCCCTAAATACATCTTTTAAAAAAGAAGATTCACTAATTCTTAGTACTTACATAATTAAGAAAGATGAATAGAACTGATGTGGACATTCCTTAAACTCCACGGATGAAAATCAGTGTTAAAATTATTAGTACTTCAAACCTGCCATTGAAGTTGATTTGGGCAAAGTTGCAAATGGTTTATATTTTCTTCCATCATAAAGTAGTTTTCAGGCAGTTCAGCTATTTAATTTGTATCTTATCGGATATTTAATTTGTTTCTTACGTGAAGTAGAATAAAGACAGCCACTTTTCCAGAACTCAGAAATCCTGCCTTTCAAGCTCAACAAATATTCTCAATCCAGGTTCTTTATGAAGTGAAATCCAACTGCTGTTTTACATCACTTTTTGGAGCAAATGACTTCCTGAAGTCTACAAATTTAGATTTTATAAATTATGTTTAATATTATATAATAATTTCTCTTAATCATATTTTGGAGAGTTATGTTTTAAAAAAAAGTGACAACAGAACAAAATGAAAATCATAATTAAAGCAACAATGTAAATTAAATATTATATAGAAATACCTGTTTTTAAATATTTATTTTTCTTTTAAATTCCAGTATTATGATGAACACTTGAGTAATGTATACTATTGTTGAATCACTATATTGTATACCTGAAACTAATATAACACTGTATATTAACTATATTAGAATTAAAAAAGAACTTAGGGAAACCTGGCATCTGGCTTTAGGTTAGGTCATGATCTCAGGGTCCTATCTAGTCCTTCATTATGCTCCCAGCTCAGTGGGGAATTTGCTTCTGCCTCTTCCACTGCCCCTCCCTCCTGCCCCTGCTTTCTCTCTCTTTCTCTCAAATAAATAAATAAATAAATAAAATCTTAAAAACAAAATAAAATTAGAAACAATTAAAAAATAAAATTGACTAAAGGTACAGAGCAGAAAAACAGAAGTTGTGTTAACCTTTAAAGTGAACATAAGGAATAACACGGAGGACATTAGGAGAAGGAAAGGAAAAGTGAAGTGGGGAAAACAGAGGGGGAGATGAACCATGAGAGACTGGACTCTGAGAAACAACTTGAGGGTTTTAGAGAGGAGGGGAATGAGGGGATAGTGCCCCTGGTGATGGGTATTAAGGAGCGCATGTACTGCATAGAGCGCTGGGTGTTATACGTAAACAGTGAATCATGGAACACTACAACAAAAACTGGAAGAGATTATGCTGAGTGAAATAAGTCAAGCAGAGAGAGTCAAGTATCATATGGTTTCACTTATTTGTGGAGCATAACAAATGACATGGAGGACATTGGGAGATGGACAGGAGAAGGAAGTTGAGGGAAATTGGAAGGGGAGGTGAACCATGAGAGACTATGGACTTTGAAAAAGAACCTGAGGGTTTTGAAGAGGCGGGCGGTGGGAGGTTGGGGGAACCAGGTGGTGGGTAATAGGGAGGGCATGTATTGCATGGAGCACTGGGTGTTGTGCAAAAACAATAAATACTGTTACGCTGAGAAAAATAAACAAATAATAAAAAAAAAGAAAAGAAGCAAAAAAAAAAAAAAAAACCCTAATGTGCATTGTATGGTGACTAACATAACACAATAAAAATTTTTTAAAAAAGTGAACATAGAGATACATAAATTCAAAAGGCTAAACAGGAAAATATTGATGGGTCAATATCATATTGGTTTATCTTTGTAATATGTCTTAAAAACTCACTAAGAAAGGTCCCTAGTTAAATATACTGAAAAAGAAATTCGAGCATAATTAACATAAAGTGTTATAGTAGTTTCAGGTATATAGTATAGTGATTCAACAGTTTTATACATGACTCGGGTTATCATGATAAATGTACTCTTAATCCCCTTCACCTATTTTACACATCTCCTCACTTACCTCTCTTTTGGCAACCACCAGTTCTCTATATTTAAGAATCTTTTTGTTGTTGTTGTTATTTTTCTTTGTTCATTTGTTTTGTTTCTTAAATTTCACCTGTGAGTGAAACAATATGGTATTTGTCTTTCTCTGACTGACTTATTTTAGTTAGCATTATACTCTCTAGATCCTTCCATGTTGTTGCAAACAGCAAGATTTCATTCATTTTTTTTTTTTTTGTAACTTAGCAATATTCCATTGTGTATATGTATACCACATCCTTTTATCCATTCACCTATAGATGGACACTTGGATTGCTTCCATATCTGGGCTCTTGTAAATAATGCTGCAGTGAACCTAGGGGTGCATATAATCCAATTAGAGATTTCATTTTCTTTGGGTAAATACCTAGTATTGGAATTACTGGATCATATGGTAATTCTATCTTTAATTTTTTGAGATCCTCCATACTATTTTCAGCACTGTCTGTAAAAGTTTGTATTCCCAGCAATAGCACATGAGTGTTTCTTTTTCTCATATCCTTGCCAAAACTTGTTTCTTTTGTTTTTGATTTTAGCCATTCTGACAAGTGTGAAGTTTATCGAAGTAGTTTTAAGGATCCTCAGCTATTAAATAAGTCACACAAACCACAGATGGTACCAGAAGCTATTGTTTACCTGAATTTATCCCAAGGTGAATTATGCCCTGAGTAATGTCCTAGACCTTATGTTTAGTTATTATTTACCATATTCTAGGTAGATAATACACTTTAAATTCCTAGTCTTGTATACTCTGAAAAATCATTACTATCCAGTTAAGGCTATTAGTCTGTTTCCTTAGTGTATGTGCTGCCGGAGTGAGCAGTAGTCTGTTTCCTTAAAGACACCTGTTGCACTCTGAAAAGGTAGACTTCCTTCATATTTGAATCTTCTTTGTCAGTTAGTATGTCTCAGTGGAGAATTACTGGCATATGGCATTATGCCCAAAGTGTTCTATGATCTCTGTTACATGTGTGCCAGTTGATTCAATTTAGAAATGTAAAATAGACTTCTGTCTTCTTTTTAGAGATTGAATTACAAATAGAGAGACTAAGGGGCTTAGATACTAAAATTTCACTTACTTGATATTAACTTCGAAACAAAATTGAATCCATTGCTGAAACGTATTCTTTTTTTTTTTTTTTTTTTAGAAGAGTTAGAGTTTATTATTGGAGGAAGATACTCTGCTCCCCGCACACCCCACCAGTCTGCCAAAATCTAGCTTTCCTACCTCTCCATTGTATCTCCTGGAGCCTGGCACAGTTTTTTAGTAAACATGTGTTAGAGGAATGAAGATACAGCCTAGGCTGTAGCTAGACTGGGCTGTTGTTGTTTTCTAGACATGCTCTGCATTTTCCTGCTTCCATGCTGTCATTTATACCTGGAGTGCCTCTCCCAGTCGTGGCCCTGTGGACTTGGTGTTGGAGTTGTTGGTGCCTTGTCTTACGCCTCTTATAAGCCAGTAGGCTCCTTGTAGGCATCAGTTCTGCTGCTGAAACGTATTCTTAAATAAAACTACTGCATCTTGTGGTGAGTAGTCTTTGAGATAATAATGGGTCTGCATTGTGTAAACCTGGCGATTCACAGACATGTACTCCTGGGGCCAATAATACATTATATGTTTATAAAAAAATTAAATTTAAAAATGGGTCCTTGTTATAGTAGTTTCTTAATAAAACTTAATGAATTTAAAAGTAAAATAAAACTTAATGGACCCTGAAATTGCACTACTGGGTATTTACCCCAAAGATACAGATGTAGTGAAGAAGGGCCATCTGTACCCCAATGTTTATAGCAGTAATGGCCACGGTCGCCAAACTGTGGAAAGAACCAAGATGCCCTTCAACGGACGAATGGATAAGGAAGATGTGGTCCATATACATGATGGAGTATTATGCCTCCATCAGAAAGGATGAATACCCAACTTTTGTAGCAACATGGATGGGACTGGAAGAGATTATGCTGAGTGAAATAAGTCAAGCAGAGAGAATCAATTACCATATGGTTTCACTTATTTGTGGAGCATAACAAAGAACATGGAGGACATGGGGATATGGAGAGGAGAAGGGAGTTGAGGGAAATTGGAAAGGGAGGTGAACCATAAGAGACTATGGACTCTGAAAAACAACCTGAGGGTCTAGAAGGGGTGGGGGGTTGGAGGTTGGGGGAACAAGGTGGTGGGTATTAGTGAGGGCATGTGTTGCATGGAGCACTGGGTGTGGTGCAAAAACAATGAACACTGTTATGCTGAAAAGAAATGAAAAAAAAAAAAAGAATTGTAGACAAATATATTACTCAGTTTTATTAAGGTTAGTTGCATTTGAGAGATGGAATTCAACTATTGCTTAGATTTTATGAGTACTGTGTTCAGTCTTAAAGATTCTCCTCAGAGCAGTCTTCACCTCCTTGTTCCTGAGGCTATATATTAGAGGATTACAGAGGGGTGTTATCACAGAATAAAATAAGGTGATAAATTTTTGAATTTTCACTGGGTGTCGTGATCCAGGACTAACATACATCACCATGATGGAGCCATAAAACAGGGTGACAACTGCCAAATGAGAGGCACATGTGGAGAAAGCCTTATGTTTGCTTGCTGCTGAAGGCATCCGTAGCACAGCCACAATCACCAGCGCATAGGAGCAAAGAATAAAGAGAAAGGTGCCAATCATGAAAATAACATTGAAAGTAGAGTAAATGAGCTGAGTGATGGTGTCTTCAGAACAGGACAGCAACATCAATGGGACAGGATCACACACAAAATGGTTGATGGTATTTGGGCCACAGTAAGGCAACTGTGAAATGAGAACAACTGGAGTTAGGAAGAGGATGAACCCACCTGACCATCCAAAAATTGCAAGGCCAGTGTACAGCTGTTTAGTCATGATGCCTGGGTAATATAGAGGACGGCATATGGCAAGGTACCTGTCAAAGGCCATGATGCAAAGGAAGAAGCCCTCATCACACCCAAATGAGAAGAAGAAGTAGAACTGTGTGAAACAGCTCACAAAGGAGATAGACTTGCTTGTGGACAGGAAATTAGCCAGCATATTAGGGACGGTCGTGGTGACATAACATATTTCCAGGAGAGAGAAATTCCCCAAGAAGATGTACATGGGGGTGTGAAGACGCGGGTCCCACCTCACAGCACAGACAATGGCTGCATTTCCCATCAGAGTCAGGGTGTAGACTACTGAGAAGAGCACAAAGTAGAGGAGCTGCATTTCTGGGCTTGAAGGAAAGCCCATGAGGATGAAGTGGCTGACAGAGTTGGTGGTTTCTGTGCTGGACACATTCATTGGTCTGGAAGACATGGGAGATGACTTGGTTATTACACCTTAATGGGGTATCCTTGTTCTTCCTAAAAAATACCAAATTTCTCTATCTTTTATTTGAAAAAGTAGTAAACAGACTTTTGTTTAAGCAATAAAACTGTGGCTTTCATGACTTAGCCCTTGAGCATATATTATTTTAAAAAGTCACAATAATAGAAAAGAAGGAAAACATGAATTGGAGACAAATTTTTCCCTTCCTAAGAATGCTAGACTAGATGCTAGCAATTCACACTTTGTGATTCTGATAGATTACTTGTTTTCTACTCTTTTACCTATTTACCTGCACTATCAATACTACATTTCTGTTCATTTGAAGTTCGTTCTTTCAACAGTCTATTAGTGCTTGATTTTTTTTTTTTTTTTTTTTAAGAGAGAGAGATCACAAGTAGGCAGAGAGGCAGGCAGAGAGAATGAGAGGGAAGCAGGCTCCCTGCCAAGTAGAGAGCCCGATGCGGGACTCGATCTCAGGACCCTGAGATCATGACCTGAGCCGAAGGCAGCGGCTTAAACCACTGAGCCACCCAGGCGCCCTGAGTGCTTGATTTTTTAAGATTAATAACTGACTTAATAATAAAAAACTAAATCAAGACACTTTAAGAATCTATCTAAATGTAGTACAATGATAGGACATAGACACTCATTTTCACTTTCAGTTTCCCCAGGTTACTCATGGTCTTTTAAAGTGACAATAAAAAATACCTCTATCTTTCTGGGATTTATGCTTTTTTAATGCCACTTTATGGATTCATATCAATGTTTTGTATAAAAAATGCTTCCTTTCCTTTTTAGACAACTGAATGCACTGTACACTATGAGAAAAAGTCCTATACCTTTGTCTCCAAATTGCTCTGGCTATTTTAATAGACTTCCATGTGCATATGTGAACTAGAAATGCCCATTATGGCAATTGAACTGAGGGAAAGCAGCTAGTCTGAGTCACTGTGATCATGTTCATTGTGCCTATACTTGTACAGTACAACCCATGGTCAAGGTAGCTGCAAGAAAAATGGGAAAGTAGGTTTTAAGTTTTTGTGAGGATTTCCATAGTCAGTTTTTTTCCTCCACAGCCCTTTTCCACGTGTTTCTTTTTCTCTTTTAGATAGACCTTTGGTGTCATTTTACATTTCACTAGGTGCCATCTAGGCCTTTCTTATCTGGGCAAATCTGAAACAAGGAGCTTCTTCCTTCTCTCTCTGGCTACTTCCATTCCATGTAGTTGTTATTAAATTGAAACTCAGGGGGTGCCTGTATGGCTCAGTGGGTTAGGCCTCTGCCTTTGGCTTGGGTCATGGTCCCGGTGTCCTGGGATCGAGCACCGCATTGGGCTCTCTGCTTGGCAGGGAGCCTGCTTCTCCCCCTCTCTCTGCCTGCCTCTCTGCCTACATGTGCCTACTTGTGATTTCTCTCTAAAAAAAGAAAAAAATATATTGAAACTCAGTTCTGTTTCCTCTGACCTTTTATAGGAAGTGAAATATTTTCATTCAGAATATTTATTAAGCTTCTTCATTGTGTTAAGTGGTCTTTTGAGTGCTAGAGAAGCACCTGTGAATATGACAGATCTTGCACTATGGAGCTTATAATCAGAGATTAACAAACATTTAATACATTTTTGCTGAATTTTTGTTTTCCACTCCTGGAAGTATTTTTTGCATTTTATCAGGAACATTTAATAAATCAAAGAAGACTTTTCAAAGTGGAAGTCCACGACTTTGAGTCAGAGAAACCCTGGGCCAATTTATATAAACGACCACATAGATGGTTAACCCTTTCATTTGACCTTTGAGACAGAGTTTAGATTGGAAGGACTACTAGTTATAGATTCTTATTGCCCTGACATTGTGCATATGGTTGTAGAAGCTCAGGTCAGCCTAATCCTTGGGTTTTTGGGTTTTCTGAAAACAGTTCATTAATGTTTTTAAAGAAAGAATTCACTCATTCACACAGGGCTTTTGAGAAATCATGTCCCCTAATACCATTTTAAAAGAAGTATTTTGAAGTGTAGTTGACATACAATGTTATATTAACTTCAGGTGTACAATATAGTGATTTAATGCTTTTATACATATTGCAATTCTCACCATGCTAAGTGTAGTTACCATTTGTTACCAAACATGTTATTAAAATATTATTGATTATATATCCTATGTTGTACTTTTTAATATTTCACTGTATTGTCCTTTTGTCTTTAGACATTTTTGTCTAAATGTCATTTAGACATTTAGACATTTTACTCTGGACCCAATGTCAGCCTTTTCAGTTAAATTGTTTTATTTACAGAAAGGTCATTGACATAGGATTTGTTTCAAATCATTATTGATACTTACTCTTCTTGTTTTAGAATATTTCCTGGGGATAGTAATCGTCCAATGACAGAGTTTAGGGTACAACTTATATGTACAACAAAAATAACAGTAAAATGCAACATGCTGAAAACTTTGTGCTGCAAAAAGAATCCATATTAAACCAGGGATCATTAGTGTAATGGAACTGAAAAGTCATATATGGGCTTGGAGGAGAAGATATCTTTGGAAAGAGAGATTTGCCATATTTACCCACCAAGCAATAAAAATCTTCAAAATAAATCCTTCTCCAGCAAACTGTCAGTTAACATACAATTTCACTAGAAATCCTAAGCCGCTTTGTATGTATTTTTTTATAAATCTTTTAGAGTGATATATAAACTAAGTGAAAAATATTCTACAGAATCCAGGGAAACAAGGGAATTAGTATTTTGGGGATTTTATTTGTCAGCATTTCATTCTAATAAAATATTTTCATTTTTTTCAAAGATAAGAAAACTCTATAGAATTATTTTTGCAAGAAATTCAAGCACATGTGGTTCACATGTTATACAGTTTCTACTTACTCCTTGTATGAATGCTGAGAAGAGGGTCAGAGACCAGACATAAAATATTACTTCACAGAGCAACAGGCATGTAAAGGAGTTCCAAGAAATTGGATGATCCAGTTTGTAATCTCTCATGGATTTCAAAGAGTGAACTGTACAAGTTATTTTTTCTCTAGTTTCAAAGCACATTTTTATGGTCAAAATGAAAGCCCAAATGAAGGTGTTATATATGGTTGTTTTTTTTTTTTTTTGCCTCATGACCTTTTGGGATTTGAGATTTATACTCTTGAGGATTTGATAGTATTTTTTCAAAAGAGATAATTTTTGAATTTTCACTATAATCAAACACCTATTCTTAGTATTCCACAGGGAATAGTGATCTATAGAAGTTGAGTCTATCTTTTCTTTCTTTTCTAGTAGCCATGGATTGTTGAAGGCTTTTGGGGAATAATTAAGTCATAATAGCTACAACTGGGAGCTCTATCATTGGGTTCCCTTTATCTGTTTTGAAGAAGAAGGAATCATTCTTTGACCATCAAATATCTGTACTTGGGGTATTTTGTCACAGATATCTGAGGTATATTTTATGTATAGCAGAAAGAATTGGCAGCTTAAACTTTTGGGAACAAGGGGAAGAATGGTGATTGTCAGGGACCGGGGGATGAAGGAAATGGGGTGATGTTGGTCAAAGGGTACAATATTCCAGCTATAAGATATATATATATATATATATATATATATACACATATTATATATAATATGTGTATATATATATATATCTTATAGCTGGAATATATATATATATATATAGCTGGAATATATATATATATAATATGTATGTAATATATATAATATGTATATATATATAATATGTATGTAATATATATACATATTATAGATAATATAGATATATATAGATATATAAGTTCTTTTTTTTTTTTTTTAGATATATAAGTTCTAATGCACAGTGTGGTGATTATAGTTAACAACTATGTGTTATATACAAGGAAGTAGATTTTGAATATTCTCACCACCAAAAGAAAAAAAAGGTAATTATGTGAAGTGAGGTGATAGAGGTGTTAACTAACTGTATTGTGGTAATCATTTCACAATATACACATGTATCAAATCATCATGTTATAATGTTATACACTTAAACTTATATAATGTTATATGTCAATTATATCTTAGGCTGCAAATAATTGGCAGCTCAAGAAATTTAATTGGCATTCTGTTGTTTCACAAATATTTATTGAATACTTGCCATATGCTGATCAATATTTAAGATCCCAGGGACATTGTATGAAGCAACTCTAGGACTCCTGTCTTCACAGTACATATTTTCTTTTGGAGGTAGCAGAAAATAAGTAACATAAATAACATAATTATAAAGTATTATTAAGAATATTATGGATAAAAAATAAAGTAGGGAATGGGGAGGGAATACTAGAATGGGGAGATTTCATGATTTTAGGGTGGTAAGTAAATCCTTATAGAGAAGGGAACATTTATCATTTTTTACCTTTTAAAAAGATTTATTTATTTGAGATCTCTCTCTCAAATAATCTTTTTTTTTAAGATTTTTTATTTTATTTATTTATTTGACACAGAGAGAGAGATCACAAGTAGGCAGAGAGGCAGGCAGAGAGAGAGGAGGAAGCAGGCTCCCTGCGGAGCAGAGAGCCCGATGCGGGGCTCGATCCCAGGACCCCAAGATCATGACCTGAGCCGAAGGCAGGGGCTTAATCCACTGAGCCACCCAGGCGCCCCAATAAGTAAATCTTTTAAGAGAGAGAAAGAGTATGGGGCAGGGAGGGATAGAGGGAGAAGCAGACTCCCTGCTCAGCAAGGAACCTGACACAGGACTCAATCCCAGGAGCCTGAGATCATGACCTAGGCTGAAGGCAGGTGTTTAACCAACTGAGCACCAGGCATCCTGAGAAGGTAACATTTAAACAGTGTCGAAGTGAGAGAACAAACTGTATGGCTATCTGGTGGTATTGCATTTCTGGCAAAAAGGGTAGTCAATCACAAGAACCAGAGACAGAAGAAAGAGTAATATGTTGGGGAAAGAACAAAGGGGACAGCCAGTATGGCAATGGGGAAAGGAGAGGACAAGATGGTAGAAATATAACAAGGGGAATGTACCTATGGGCTATTGTAAAGACTTCAGCTTTCACTGTTTAGAAAGGATCAGTGGAGGTGTTTGGCAGAGAATAAAATGATCTAGCTTGAGGCTTTTTTTTTTATTTTAAAACTTGGTACCTAAAATATGCATATTGTAATTGTATAGCTCTCTGAATTACTAAAAACCCACACATCCACTTAACCACCACCTGAGTAAAAGAACATTACCTCGATCTCAGAAGCTTCATTGTCACCTTTCCTGATACTATGTTCTCCAGAGTAACCTCTATCTCTACTTTAAATACCATCAATTTGCCTGTTTGCGGATTTGGGATTTTCTCTCTTGATGATTTAACAGTATTTGTTCAAAAGAGGAGATAATTTTTAAAATTTTACTTACTTATAATCATACACCAAGTTTTTTTTTTTTTAAATATTTTATTTATTTATTTGACAGAGAGAGAGATCACAAGCAGGAAGAGAGGCAGGCAGAGAGGGAGAAACAGGCTCCCCACTGAGCAGAGAGCCCGATGCGGGGCTCGATCCCAGGACCCTGAGATCATGACCTGAGCCGAAGGCAGAGGCTTAAACCGCTGAGCCACCCAGGTGCCCCAAACACCAAGTTTTTAATTTGTTTTTGAAATGTGCATAAATGAAATTATGCAGCATCTATTTTGTGTCTGGAATCCTCAACTCATAATTAAATTTGTGAGATTTATCTGTAATGTTTCATCTAACTGTTGTTCATTTAATTTTATTGCTATATATTATTCCTTTATATGATTATACCACATTTCCACCTTATTGTTATTGGGACATTCAGTTTGGGGGTAGTATGAGTATTCTACATATCTCTTGGTGTATACTTACAAGAATTTATGTTGTGTATATATATATATATATATATATGTATGTATGTATGAAATTTCTGGATTCCAGGAAATGCATATATTCAGCTATAACAGATAATGTTAAAGAGTATTCCAAAAATGGTTGCCCAAATGTATATTCTCATGAGTAGTATGTGCTCATCCTCATTATTCTGTTTTGTTTTGTTTTGTTTTGTTTTTGTTAGTCCTTGATTATGTCAGTTTTTTGAAAAAAACATTTAGGCAAACACATCCCATGTTATATTTGGATATAGTCTTTTTTTTAATTATAACTTTTCAAGAGTCTTGCCCACTTTAAACTATTGGGAATTTGTTTTTACTTTAAAGGCTTAAAAATACATTCTGAAAACAAGCCTTTAATCAGATGTATTCCAAATATTTTCTCCCATTTAACTGGCTTATTTCCAGTCTCATAATTTCTCTTTCATAAACAGAAGTTCGTTTTTTTAAAAATTTGAGTTCCAGTGTAGTTAACAAAGTGTTTCTATTCATTCTGGTTGTACAAAGTGATTCAACAATTGCAGGTATTACTCAGTTCTCATCAAGAGAAGTGCACTCTTTAATCACCATCACCTATTTGGCCCATCGTTCCACCCACCTCCTTTCTGGGAGCCATCTGTTTTTCTCTATAGTTAAGAATCTGGTTTCTGATTTGTCTCTCCTTCTCCCCCACATTGTTGTGTTTCTTAAATTCCACATATGAGTGGAATCATATGGTATTTGTCTTTCTCTGTCTTACTAATGAATAGAAGTTCTTACTTTTAATGCATCTAATTTATTAATCAAGTTTCTTTATAGCTAATTCTTTTTGCTTATTTTAGAGTTATGAAAGTATTCTACTTTATTTTTTAGAAGTGTTAATAGCTTACTTTCAAATTTAAAATCTTCAATTATTCTAGTCATAATTTCTTTGTATGGAGTGACATATATAGGTTAGATTTCATTTTCCCACTTGAAAGTC
Source organism: Meles meles (assembly GCF_922984935.1). Taxonomy (NCBI): domain Eukaryota; kingdom Metazoa; phylum Chordata; class Mammalia; order Carnivora; family Mustelidae; genus Meles; species Meles meles. The sequence continues at coordinate 54,930,472 of NC_060071.1, forward strand.
CATTGACCTAGACATTTTTTTTTTGTTAAACCTGTATTCTACACCTGCTGTGTAGTCCTACTTTTATCATAGATTAAGTGTCCATATAAATGCATGGGTTGGTTTCTGGATTCTCTATTTAATTTCATCTGTCCTTTTATAGTTTTTTTTAAAGGTTTTATTTATTTATTTGAGAGGGAGTGTGAATGAGAGAGAGCATGAGTTGGGGAGGAGCAGAGGGAGAGGGAGAATGATGCAGGGCTGGATCCTGGGACTCCGGGATCATGACCTGAGCTGAAGGCAGATGCTTAACCAACTGATCCACCCAGGCACACTTTATCTGTCTCAATTAATTAATTAGTTTTAAAATTTGAATTCAACTAGCCAACATGTAGTACATCATTAGCTTCAGAGGTAGAGTTCAGTAACTCATCAGTTGCATACAACACCCAGTGCTCATCCCATCACACACCCTCCTTAATGCCCATTACCCTATTACCCATCCCCCTCCACCAACCTCTCCAACAACCCTCAGCTTGTTTCCTATAGTTAAGAGTCTCTCATGGTTTTTCTTCCTCTCTGATGATTCCCATTCATTTTTTTCTCACTTCCCCTATGATCCTCTGCACTGTTTCTTATATTCCACATATGAGTAAAACCATATGATAGTTGTTTTTCTCTGATTTTGCTCAGCATAATACCCTTCAGTTCCATCTACATTGATGTAAATGGTAAGTATTCATCCCTTCAGATGGCTGAGTAATATTCCATTGTGTGTGTATGTATATACACATTTTATATTTTATATTAATTTCATATATCTAAATATTTTAAATTAAACCAATTATCAATGAAAAATGAAATCAATGAAAAACCCTTGGACACAAAATTTTTTGAAAATATGTTCTTCTGAAATTTCTATATTTATTCATGGCAGTAAAAGAATTCTATCAAATTACAGCACTAAAAGGGCAATGCAACTCCCATTGAAAGTGTTCTAAGAATAATTTAAATTTCAAGCAGTGCATACATTTCTTATGTTTGTTAACTTAATGTCTTTGTCACTTAAAACCACAAAGAAATACATTATATAATTACAGAAATGATGTACCCCACAAAATGCTTTTTAAAACTGTATATATATATATATATATATATACACACATATATGTGAGATATATATATATATATATATATATATATCACATCACATCTTCTTTATCCATTCCATTCTTTATATATTCCATTCTTTATCCATTCCACAGCTGTTGTGGAAATTCAGAACAATACAATTTGTATCTTTGGGGTATATACTTGGTAGTGCAATCATCTCTCTTTTTATACTTATTGTACCAGCAGTACATTCTTAATTTTCATAGCTTTATAATAAGTTTTGATATCTAGTGAGAAAAGTCCTCCAAATTTATTTCTCTTCAAATTCTTTTTGGTAGTATTTGCCCATTGCCTTTTCACATAAATTTAGGATCCTCTTGTCAATTTGCACAGAAATTATTGCTGAAATTCTGATTGAAATTGCTATGAATGGAAGATTTACTGTCACCTACACAATTACTCTTACAATCTGTGCACTTGGCATATCTTCTTGAATTTCTTTGAATAAAGTTTTATAGTTTTTTTATATAGAAGACTTGCTAAATATATATATATGTATATATATATATATACATATTTTTTTTTTCCTTCTGAGCCCTTCTTCCATTGTTTTTCACTGTTATAATTTAGAGAGACAGGGTTGGGGGAAAATTTTAACATGGAAATCTGCAAGCCAATTGTGAAGTTTGTGGACAGGCTTGTTGACCTCATTCCAAACTTGGCAGTTTGAATTCAATTTCTTACCACCTCCCCCTTTATTGCAGTTGGGGATCCCTTTACTAGATGAAGCAGTAAAATCAGAGCAGTGGGCAGGTCTAGGCTTCTTTAAGGCTGTCTTGATATACAAAATCCCTAGAGTTTCTGGATCCTTTAGTTTCCTTCTTCTGGTTCCTCTCTATTTGCCCTTACTCTGCTTTTCCTCCAGTTTTATTGAGAAATAATTGCCATACATAACTATAAGTTTAAGGTGTGCAGCATGGTGGTTTGATTTACATGTGCTGTGAAATGATTGCCACAATAGATTTAGTTAACCTCCATCATCCCATATAGATACAATGAAAAGAAAATTTCATTTCTCTTTCATGAAAGTGAGAAAATTTCTCTTTGAGATGACAACTCTTAGAATCTATTCTCTTAACAACTTTAAGTCTCTAAGGTCTGTATTTTGCACTTCTTTTTTCCTCCAAACCTGGGATCAATACTTAGCACATAGGAGACACTCAGTAAATATTTGGAAGATGAGTATATCAAAAAATGAATAAATGAGTGAAGGAATGCTTCAAAGCAGGGAAAGAAAAATGTGGGAAAGAGGAAACACATCCAATATCCAAATAATAGATACTGACAATTTAGTTTTAGCACCATTGAGTGTGTTTGGGATGGGGAAATAATGTACATTTGTCAGTGGTAAGCCCATGGCCTGGGGGAGTTCCTGTAAGAATAATGTGAACAGAATTTTGTTTCCAGGGTGGGATGTGGTTTCAGGATTGATAAAATCATTCGTTTGAACCTAAGATCTTAAAAACGGTCTAAGGCATGTTGCGTTGGAGGATGAAATTCAAGAGGAATTTCAGAAAATTTCCTGCTTATATTGATAGAGAGGCCCGAAAGGATATGGAGAAAACTAAAGACAGAACTATTGAAGAAATTAAGCTTATCAGAGTACACAGATCAAGTCATTTTCCCACACACAGGGCAGATAATTAAAACCCTGGGAAGGAGGGGTGCCTGGGTGGCTCACTTGGTTAAGCATGTGCCTTTGGCTCAGGTCATGATCTCAGGGCCCCAGGATCAAGCCCAGTGTCAGGCTTCCTGCTCAGTGGTGAGTCTGCTTCTCCCTTTCCCTCTGCCTTTCCATGCTGTTCATGCTCTGTCTCCCCCTCTCTTTCTCTCTCTAAAATAAATAAATAAAATCTTAAAAAAAAAAAAAAAAGAACACGGGGAAAGAAATTGTTTTAGGGAGACCACTTTGAAGGCCTGATACTCACTTGCCTAATTCTCTCCCCAAATAGCTCTTTTTGTGCACTCTTATCCTGGATGAAGTACCTTTAATAGCTTTTGCACTTATATAAAGATTTTCTTTTTGTCATTTTAAGCTGCATACCACGTAGGACATTTGCTCTTTGGTTACTAGGCATATACACTGTGCTAGAAAATTATATAAAATTAAAATCACTATTTCAGAAAATCTAAGAAAAAATTATCAAATATGATAAAATATAGAAAATTATTAATGGCACTATGAGTCCCTCTAAATCAAATTGTTATTAATCTTTGTTGCATTTTCCCATTTTTCCCATTCCTAATTTATTTCTAATCATACTATAGCAATTTTTTGCCTGTCTTTATAAAAAACTTTAAAAATTGGGGCGCCTGGGTGGCTCAGTGGTTTAGGCCGCTGCCTTCGGCTCAGGTCATGATCTCGGGGTCCTGGGATCGAGTCCCGCATCGGGCTCTCTGCTCGACAGGGAGCCTGCTTCCCTCTCTCTCTCTCTGACTGCCTCTCTGCCTACTTGTGATCTCTCTCTGTCAAAATAAATAAGTAAAAAAATCTTTAAAAAAAAAAAACTTTAAAAATTAGTTTATTTTTATTTTATTGAAGTATAGTTGACCCACTGTGTTACATTAGTTTCAGGTGTGTAACATAGTGATTCAGTGACTGTATACATTATGATGTGCTTACCACAAGTGTACCTACCATTAGTTATCATACAACGTTATTGCAATTCTTTATTTATTGGCTTTATTCTCTCTGATGTAACTTTTATCCTTGTGACTTATTTATTCCATAATTGGAAACCTGTATCTCCCACTTCCCTTCATCCATTTTGCATATCCACTTACTGCTTTTTCCTTTGGCAAGTGGAATTACTGGATCTTTGGTATTTCTATTTTTAAATTTTTTGAGGAACCTCCATACTCTTTTCCACAGTGGCTGTATCAATTACATTTCCTACCAATGGTGCACAAGGGTTCTTTTTTCACCCTCGTGTTTGCCAACACTTGTTATTTCTTGTTTATTTGATTTTTACATCACTGTGACAGATGTGAGGTGATATATCTCATCATAGTTTTGATTTTCGTTTCCCTGATGATGAGTGATGGTGACATCTTTTCACGTATCTTTTGGTCATTTCTTTGGAGAAATATCTATTAAGGTCCTCTGCCCATCTTTTTTTTTTTTTTTTTTTCCCCTTTTTATTAATTTTTTCAGCGTAACAGTATTCATTCTTTTTGCACAACACCCAGTGCTCCATGCAAAACGTGCCCTCCCCATCACCCACCACCTGTTCCCCCAACCTCCCACCCCTGACCCTTCAAAACCCTCAGGTTGTTTTTCAGAGTCCATAGTCTCTTATGGTTCGCCTCCCCTCCCCAATGTCCATAGCCCGCTCCCCCTCTCCCAATCCCACCTCCCCCCAGCAACCCCCAGTTTGTTTTGTGAGATTAAGAGTCATTTATGGTTTGTCTCCCTCCCAATCCCATCTTGTTTCATTTATCCTTCTCCTATCCCCCTACCCCCCCATGTTGCTTTTCCATGTCCTCATATCAGGGAGATCGTATGATAGTTGTCTTTCTCCGATTGACTTATTTCACTAAGCATGATACGCTCTAGTTCCATCCACGTCGTCGCAAATGGCAAGATTTCATTTCTTTTGATGGCTGCATAGTATTCCATTGTGTATATATACCACATCTTCTTGATCCATTCATCTGTTGATGGACATCTAGGTTCTTTCCATAGTCTGGCTATTGTAGACATTGCTGCTATAAACATTCGGGTACACGTGCCCCTTCGGATCACTATGTTTGTATCTTTAGGGTAAATACCCAGTAGTGCAATTGCTGGGTCATAGGGTAGTTCTATTTTCAACATTTTGAGGAACCTCCATGCTGTTTTCCAGAGTGGTTGGACCAGCTTGCATTCCCACCAACAGTGGAGGAGGGTTCCCCTTTCTCCACATCCTCTCCAGCATCTGTCATTTCCTGACTTGTTAATTTTAGCCATTCTGACTGGTGTGAGGTGATATCTCATTGTGGTTTTGATTTGTATTTCCCTGATGCCGAGTGACGTGGAGCACTTTTTCATGTGTCTGTTGGCCATCTGGATGTCTTCTTTGCAGAAATGTCTGTTCATGTCCTCTGCCCATTTCTTGATTGGATTGTTTGTTCTTTGGGTGTTGAGTTTGCTAAGTTCCTTATAGATTTTGGATACTAGCCCTTTATCTGATATGTCGTTTGCAAATATCTTCTCCCATTCTGTCAGCTGTCTTTTGGTTTTGTTAACTGTTTCCTTTGCTGTGCAAAAGCTTTTGATCTTGATGAAATCCCAATAGTTCATTTTCGCCCTTGCTTCCCTTGCCTTTGCCGTTGTTCCTAGGAAGATGTTGCTGCGGCTGAGGTCGAAGAGGTTGCTGCCTGCGTTCTCCTCAAGGATTTTGACGGATTCCTTTCTCACATTGAGGTCCTTCATCCATTTGGAGTCTATTTTCGTGTGTGGTGTAAGGAAGTGGTCCAATTTCATTTTTCTGCATGTGGCTGTCCAATTTTCCCAGCACCATTTATTGAAGAGGCTGTCTTTTTTCCATTGGACATTCTTTCCTGCTTTGTCGAAGATTAGTTGACCATAGAGTTGAGGGTCGATTTCTGGGCTCTCTATTCTGTTCCACTGGTCTATGTGTCTGTTTTTGTGCCAGTACCATGCTGTCTTGATGATGACAGCTTTGTAATAGAGCTTGAAGTCCGGAATTGTGATGCCACCAACTTTGGCTCTGCCCATCTTTTAAATCAGATTGGTTGTGTATGTTGAATTCTTTAAGTTCTTTATGTATTTTGGATATTAATCCCTTACTCGATATATCATTCAAAAATATCTTCTCTCATTCACTAGGTTGCCTTTTCTCCTTGCTGATGGCTTCCTTTGCTGTGTGTAAGTTTTTTATGTTGGTATAGGCCCCGTACTTTATTTTTGCCTTTGTTTCCCTTGCCTGTGGGGGACCTATCTAGAAGATATGTTGTTAAGGCTGACATCAAAGAAATTACTGCCTATGTTTTCTTCTAGGAGTTTTATGGCTTCAGGTCTCACATTTAAGTCTTTAATCCATCTAGAGTATTTTTGTGTATGGTGTAAGAAAGTAGTCCAGTTTCATTCTTTGGCATGTGGCTGTCCGGCTTTCCCAACACCATTTGTTGAAGAGTAGCCACAGTGTCTTCTTTTTTTTTTTTTAAATACTATCCTATTTCTATCCTCAGACTCATACACACTGTCATTGCTGTATGGTTAGTATTAATTCTAATACTAAAAAGGAGGAAAACCCTTTAAAATCATAAAGCACTTAAAATATGAATCATTTAAAAATTAAAAATATGAATCATTATTTTTTCATTAAGTTTTTTTCCAAGTAATCTTGTTCCAGGTCTCATCTCTGTTTCAGTACATTTATTCTTTTGTATTGAGTGGTACTGGGGGTTGTACGATAAGGAATATGATAAGTTATAAGAACCTATAACAACCCAAAAAGTAAATAATTGGGAAAAAAAACCCCTATTTTCACAAAATCCTATTTAAGAATTAGATTTGCTGAGGAGAAATTTTTGGCAAGCCCGGTTTGAGGAACAATTTAAAATTGCAAAGGGCTACATGTGGAAAATAATTATTCTGAATAAGAAAGAGAAAGATGTTCTGGTTGTTCTGGTAGGTGGTGGGAAGAGGATGAGGAGGGAAGAGAAAGAGGCAGACCAGGTATAATATGAAGGATTGACTGGGTGTTCAGCACAGTGGCCTTTCCTGTAATTTTCTCTAACCCAACCTCTAGTCAGGTTAATAAACCCACACAAAACTGGATTTTTGTTTTTGGATAAAATGTTGAAGGAGTGAGTCTCACATGCAGATTGATGTAATCAAAACAAGACACAAGGTAGATTCAGGAGTGGGAGAAAAGAAGCACACATGAACATGTTTGTATGATATGTAGGGAGATAGAAGTGGGTACTTTAAACAGGTGATCACTGAGAAACTGGGGATCAGAGACAAATTTACCTATATCTGCAAAAGATAGAAGCTGAACAGGTGATGATCTGGGTTATATATGGTTTTTCTGCAGAGGTCTGAGAACGTTTCACATTTTCCTGTTTGCATACAAGACACACAGGAGTATTAATACAATAAAGTCTAGTACAAGTGATTTATGCAAGTTCTTGTAAGATCTCATTTGCTATTTGCTTCATTGATATGCATTTCTAAAAATATTCCAGGGAATATGGGAGACATATTTGCTTCTCAAATTTGCTTAAGACCATTAACCTCCTGTAATTTTATATCACTATATGTCCTATACATATATGGATTCTAGTTCTTGAGAGGCTGTCTTTGACCAAATCTCATAATCTGAAACAGTTTTCTCAGGGCCTTCTTCATCTCCTTATTCCGGAGGCTATAGATCAAGGGATTGAAAAATGGAGTCATCACAGAATAAAATAAAGTCACAATTTTCTGGATCCCTGCTGGATTTCCTGCTGTTGGGCTCACGTACATCACCATGATAGAGCCATAGAATAGGGACACCACAGCAAGATGGGAGCCACACGTGGAGAAGGCCTTATGCCGACCTTCTGCTGAGGGGACCCTCAGCACAGACCTGATCACCAGAGTATAGGAGCTGGTAATGAAGAGGAAGGTGGAGAAAATGAGGACTGAGTTAAAGATGGCACAGATGATCTCAGTAGCAGGAGCTGGCACACAGGACAGCTTCATAAGGGGCCCTGGGTCACATAAAAAATGATCGATTGTATTGGGACCACAAAAAGGAAGTTGGGAGATGAGGTAAACTGGGAGGAGAAAACAGGAGAAGCCACACACCCAGCACCCAGCTCCTATTCTGATGCAGCGCTGAACAGTCATGGCAGTAGGGTAGTGCAGGGGCCTGCAGATAGCAAGGTACCTGTCAAAGGCCATGGCAGACAAGAAGAAGGTCTCAGTGGTACCCATGGAGAAGAAGAAGTAGAACTGGAAGAAGCAGCCATAGAAGGAGATGGTGCTGGTCTCAGAGAGCAAGTTGGCTAGCATATTAGGGACAGTAGAAGTGACATACCAGATCTCCAGGAAGGAAAAATTGGCCAGCAGGATGTACATGGGGGTGTGGAGATGGTTGTCCCACCACACTGCAGAGATAATGCACAGGTTTCCAGTTATTGTCAGGACATAGATTGCAAAGAAGAATGAGAAGAGGAGGATCTGAATCTCCCAGGAACAAGGGAATCCAAGAAGAACGAATTCATTCACAGGATCAGAGTGGTTATTTTCAACTGGGTTTTTCATTTTTTTTTCTCTTCAAACTGCAATAATAAGACATCACCATGTTACAAATGACTACATCTTGAGATATTCTTCAATTTTCTTTCCGATTCAATTGACAGCGCAGTTTTAGATTACGTAAAGATATTTAGAGCTCTTTGCCCCAGTGATATTGGGAGAAAATAAGGAACTTGGAGGTGTGGGTGCTTGTTACAGCTTTACCATCATGATTACCATGCTCATCATGGACCATTAAAGCCCTGCCTTTTTATATGTCCTCAGCACTACATAAAATTAAGATAGATGCTTCTTGTCATTCAGAGGCTTTCAACCAAGTTCAGAAACATCAACTTAAGAGTCAACCATTGCTAACAGTGAGGCCACTTGTGACATTTGTGTGACCTCTTATTTTTAAAGATCTCCTGAATCACACAATTTACAATGTTACTTTCTCTCAGTGTTTAGTGATAGGCACAATTCTTCAAAGTATTCTTTATTTTTAGCTTTGTTCCTTTCACAGTTAAAAATTTGTTGCTGAAGAGGATTAAGCTTCTTGTTCTGTCACCTTGAATAAACATTTTAAATAAAATTGGTATGAATGAATGAGGTTTATTTTTTTATTTTTTTTAAAGATTTTATTAATTTATTCGAGGGAGAACAAAAGTGAGAGAGATCATGGAGAGGGAGAAGCAGACTCGCCACTGAGCGGAGAGTCTGATGCAAGGCTCCATCTCAGGAGTCTGGGATCATGACCTGAGCCAAAGGCAGACACTTAACTAACAGAGCCATCCAGGTGTCCCTAAACGAATGGGGTTTAGACTAAACACTAACAATCTCTTTTAACTGAGATTTATCCTAACTAGAGTACACAGGCTTCAGTCTTCAGTTGAAATTTATCACATGCAGGGAAAGTACCTCATGATAGTATTCTATATATATTTTGTCATGTAAAGTAAAAATAACTATGATGTTATATCACTGAAAGCATTGTGAGATTTGAATTATATTAATTGGAGATCTGTGCATAGACTAGTCATTCTCATTTCTCTCTATATATTATCTCAAGCTTCTACATCAGAGTTTCTCCTGGTTGACTTGATCTATACATGTTTTCCCCAGGACCTAATCCCTGATATTTTTCCTTCTTCACTGATCCTCTCTCTGCAAGTGACCTGCCAGTTAGCCCCTTGAATATAAAAGCCAACCATCTATGCAAGATGAAGCCCGATTTTTCTCTCCCTAGCTATGAAGTCTCTTTCGTAACCTGGATTTATCTGCTCAATTTCTCTCTCAGCATCTCCATTTGATATCTAATGAAACATGTCTATGATTAAACTTTTTTGATTCTTCTCCCCTCAAACTGGCCAATCCTTCCCTTACTGCCATATCACTAAATGGCACCATCAATCACTCAGCTGTTCAGGCTATACACTTTGGCCACATCTTTACCACTCCTCTCAATACTCTACATCAACAAGTGTTCTAGGCCTCAAAACATTCAGAATCTGAACAATTTTTAGCATTCCTATCAGCTTTCACCCTGGTGCATGTTATTCCCGTTTTGACCACTACAAAAGCCTTTTAAATGGTCTGTTTCCATTTTTATATGCCTAGAGACTTACCCATATAGTAACTAGATGACAGTTATTAGAAAATCTGACCATATCAACTACTAACTCTCAATCTTTTATATATACTTAACCCCTCCCCCCCACTTCCTTACCATAGGTAGGAAGGCCAATGAGGCCTTCTTCCATGTCCTCATTTCCTACTCCTCTTCCCCCTACTGGGCTCACTCCAGCTGTGCTGATCCTTGACTATGCCAGGGGTGGCCTATATGCAGGCCTGGATCACCCCTCTCTCTATCCCTCTCTCCACCTGGCTAGTATTTACATGTCTTAATCTGTTACTTCATTCAGATTTCTGGTAAAAATCAGAAACTCACAGAGGCCTTTCCCTACTTTAGCCCATCTTTGCTACTCTGTTTCTCAATCCCACTTTAGTTTTCTTCGAAGTGCCTATAGCTACCTGGCATTGTATTATATACTTAGGGTGTATTTTCTGTCTCAACAGTCCGAATGTAAGAGGAAGACATTATTTTGCTCACCAATGTATTCCTAGAATCTAGGACACTATCTGGTATATTATAGGTGCTTACTAAATATTTGTTATCTCAATTAATGAACATGTCCTAATAGTAACCAGTTAGGGAAATAATTGCTTGTAGCCAGAGGAAAAAAGGTTAAAAAAATGCGAAGAGTGGAAACTCCACTTTGCTAAAAACAAAAGCAAGGCAACAAAGATTTTGTTTGTTATAGGGATACACCATTAGTCCCGGAAAACAGGAAGATATCCATGACAGGAGCCTGCTCAATACAACACCTTTTAAATCATTCTTTCTTTCTTTTTGTCTTTTTCATCCATGCTTTGTGCTGTGATCTTTCTCATTGTCACTAAGTTATAATCTGCTCTAAAGTTGTGTGTGTGTGTGTGTGTGTGTGTGTGTACACTGTTTCTTGTTGTCTTCTGTTTCTAATTGTCCATATCTTTATTTTATTAAATGACTTTTATAATTGTCCCCTCTTATTTTAAATAGATAAGTGAACTGTTTTAGGTTATTCCCTCTTGAAGAAAATGTGTTTATAGTTCATAACTGACATTTTTTCTCTATGGAGTTAGTCAATGTCCTTTAACAGAAAAATGTCCTTCTCTTACTGCTGAATGTTTTCTTCTACCCCATATTCAGGGTCAGGAGTTCTGGTATATGTGATTTGAATAAGTAATAAAGTATAGAATGAAATTGTCATTCTACAATTTATTCTTGGCCCATGTGGTTTGGGGGTTCAGCTAGCATTTCAATTTAAGTAAAATACTATTATTTGTATTAAATATATTCATTAATATATTTATAAATAAAATACATATGACAACGTTTATTTAGAACAGTCCTGATGCTGTAGGCTATGTTATATATTTGAGAGTATAACCAATTTCCATTAGGAGGAAGCTATTTTAAATTACATTTTCATATGGAAAAAATACAACAAAGGGTTAGAGGAAAGTAAAAAAAGACATTACCAAAAAAATCTGAGCTGTGAGGATTATAGAATCCAATAGAGGCCAGACATCCAAGTGTATGTAGGTTTCTCTCTCCTGGAGTCAGCCTTGATCTCCTTGTCCTCTCATTTCAGCAGGAAAAAAATGTGTAGCCATGTCAAACAAAGTTGTGCTCCAATTCATGCTTCTGTAAGGGGATGAGTGTTGGAAGAGTAATATTATCAAGGATAGCAATTATTTGAAGCCCACACAATGACTATATTGACCTTTCATGCTGGTTACATGAAGTTATACAGGGCACCATAGTTTCTCCTGATTTGGGAACAATCGATTACAGTCCTGCTTCTAAAGGAGGGTATGTAGCAAACACACTCTGAATCATGATTTTTCTGTTCTTGACAGTCCATCTTGGAAGTGTGGTGATCCAGAGCACTCTATGTCTACACAGGCCTTACGGTTGAGCTCCAGTCCCTTGTATGCTTTTAAATAAATGTGCCAAGGTTTGCTTCTGACCCTCCTGGATTATCTGACTTTTCCCAGTGGCCTCATCTAGGAATAACAATGAGAAAGTTTTGGCTAGATCTCAGAAAGTATTTCTTTAACTGAGGCTTAAATTGGTCCAGCCTCTAGGGGAAAAGGGAAAGATGGTGAGTCCTGGATCTAAGCTGAAGAATAAGTTGGTTTTAAGCCTTGGATCATAATGTTACATATAACCAGAAGCATCTGCATATATTTTTATAGTAATGCAGCTGTGTTTTCCCACAAAAGAGACAACCTGGATTTAAGATGAAAATGTAAGAGCAAAGGGTTCTATAAAGCCAAAGGATATAAAGACAGAGTTTAGTTATAGTAAAGAATTTACAAAACTCTTCAAAGGCTTATTTCATCTATTCCTTTCTCTCTATAATTGAGTACATATACAAGCTGGTAATGCTGGGATTTTTAGATCAGTAACAACTGTTCCATTATTACTTGACTGTTAAGTATTGCCCTACTGGTCTTGTTAATTTGTCCTTTTAGTCTCACTTTAGTCTGGGTAAAATAAATTAAAAATTTACATCAACATTACATGAACATTATAATTGCTACAACTAATATTGTGACTTTGGAATGTATAATGGAGGTAATACTCTAATCCTGTTTGACTCTGCAGAGGTAGATAAAGAGTCCTTCATAAATTCTGGTCCCAGAATTTAAGAAGCACATGGGCAAATGGCAGCGATTTTGGAGGAAGCAATTTAGAAGGGCTTGGAATTATGAAAAATGAGTAACAGTGGAAGGAACCTGCATATTTAAATTGGAAGACAAAGACTGTATCAGAAAAAAAGAGAAGGTGATCATTTAACACAGCAGTTCAGTTTGTCCCATTTGTCTCCAAAATACAGAATTAAAAGTAATAGTTAACAGTTATAGGGAGATACATTACAATTCAATATGGAGAATAGCTTTCTAACAGAGAAACCTGTCCAGTAATGGACCAAGCTACTTCAGAAGAATACTTTCTATCATGGATTTTGTCAGATGTAGGCTGAGAAAATGGTAGAAGGGATTAAGTAAGCATCAAAAGCAATTTTTTTTCAATCCTGAAACTCTGTGATATTCATTTAAGATATGTCAAGGAAAAAAAAAACTTGCCCAGGTAACCTCAATGACATAAAAAAAAAGTGTAATGGGAAGTACTAAGGTTAGTGAGAACTTGAAGTTTTCATTAACACTGATAAATATGAATAGTATTTTCTAAAGGTGATAAGTTGACAATAGACAAAGGGGGCAAAAAAGGGAATTCTAGACTGTATTACAGTCAGTAAGATCCCAGAGTTATGTCGTGAAACTACAAATAGTCCAATTCTATTAATTGCAGAAATTGTAATTTTTTTCTACAATAGCCAGACTATGGAAAGAACCTAGATGTCCATCAACAGATGAATGGATAAAGAAGATGTGGTATATATACACAATGGAATACTATGCAGCCATCAAAAGAAATGAAATCTTGCCATTTGCAACGACGTGGATGGAACTAGAGCGTATCATGCTTAGTGAAATAAGTCAATCGGAGAAAGACAACTATCATATGATCTCCCTGATATGAGGACATGGAGAAGCAACATGGGGGGGTAGGAGATAGGAGAAGAATAAATGAAACAAGATGGGATTGGGAGGGAGACAAACCATAAATGACTCTTAATCTCACAAAACAAACTGGGGGTTGCTGCGGGGAGGTGGGATTGGGGGAGGGGGAGCGGGCTATGGACATTGGGGAGGGGAAGTGAACCATAAGAGACTATGGACTCTGAAAAACAACCTGAGGGTTTTGAAGGGTCAGGGGTGGGAGGTTGGGGCAACCTGAGGGTTTTGAAGGGTCAGGGGTGGGAGGTTGGGGGAACAGGTGGTGGGTAATGGAGAGGGCACGTTTTGCATGGAGCACTGGGTGTTGTGCAAAAAGAATGAATACTGTTACGCTGAAAAAAATAAAATGAGAAAAAAAAAAGAGAAAAAAAAATAAATAACAACAAAAAGATATTGGAAAACCACAAAAAAAAAAAATGTGTGAAGGACACTTACTCTCTGAGCTAAAATTTGGATTGTTCTTTAGTTTGGCCAAAGGCTGTTCTGCAAGAATTGTGTAGGGGGAGGTGGTTCTGGTGGTTCTGAAGTAAAAGATATGACCATGAGGTGGCAGTAACTTCAACAACTTTTATCTGGGGACACTGCTTTGAACATTTGCTTGCTGGGGAAATCCCTCACCTTTCACGAGACCTTTCAGAGGTTATAGGCTTACAGGCCAGTACTCAGAAGGGTAGGAGGACTAACACCCAGGAAAAAGATGGGATCAGAGAGTAAGCTTACTTGATTAGGTGCTGTTAGCTTGGAGAGGGGGAGGACTCTATGTCAGAAAGTTCCAAAGGGCAGCAATAACTTGGGGGTTTTAATCTACCTATAGCAGGCAGAATTTATCTTATTGATGACTAGCAGATATTGGGCACAGTTTCCTGGGATATGCAAAGTAGGTGGGCTCTGGATGGCTAAAAATCTATTTCTTTGGGCTATATGTTTCCAAGTTTTTTTTTAATTTAAATTCAATAGCCAACATATAGTACATCATGAGTTTTTGATGTAGTGTTCAGTGATTCATTAGTTGCATATAAAACCCAGTGCTCATGACATTACGTGCCCTCCTTAATACCCATCACCCAGTTATCCCATCCCTCCACCCACCTCCCTTTCTGCAAGTGTCAGTTTGTTTTCCAGAGTCTAGAATCTCATGTGGTTTGTCTCTCTCTCTGATTTCTTCCCATTCAGCTTTTCTTCTCTTCCCCTAGTGTTCTCTGAACTATTTCTTATACATTCCACATATGAGTGAAACCATCTAATTGTCTTTCTCTTTTTTTTAAGGATTTTATTTATTTATTTGCCAAACAGAGATCACAAGTAGGCAGAGAGGCAGGCATAGAGAGAGGGGGAAGCAGGCCCCCCACTGAGCAGAGAGCCCAGGACCCCGGGACCATGACCTGAGCTGAAGGCAGAGGCTTTAACCCACTGAGCCACCCAGGTGCCCCTAATTGTCTTTCTCTTATTGACTTCTTTTATTTAGCATAATACCCTCCAGTTCCATCCATGTCAGTGTAAATGGTAGGAATTCATCCTCTCTGATGGCCAAATAATATTCCATTGTATATATGAACTGCATCTTCTTTATCCATTCATCTGTTGAAGGACATCTTTGTTCCTTCCACAGTTTGACTATTGTGAACATTGCTGCTACAAACATTGGGGTGCACATGCTCCTTCTTTTTTACTACATCTGTATATTTGGGGTAAATACTCAGTAGTGCAATTGCTGGTTCATAGAGTAGCTCTATTTTTAACTTTTTTGAGGAACCTCCATACTGTTTTCCAGAGTGGCTGTACCAGTTGCATTCCCAATAGTGGAAGAGGATTCCCCTTTCTCCACATCCTCACCAACACTTGTTGTTCCTTGTCTTATTAATTTTAGCCATTATAACTGGTGTAAGGTGGTATCTCATTTTGGTTTTGCTTTGTATTTCCCTAATGACAAGTGATGTGGAGCATTTTTTCATGTGTCTGTTGGCCATTTGTATGACTTCTTTAGAGAAGTACCCCTTTATGTCTTCTGCCCATTCTTGACTGGATAGTTTGTTTTTTGGGTGTTGAGTTTGAGAAGTTCTTTATACATCTTGGATGCCAGCCCTTTATCTGTTATATCACTTGCAAGTATCTTCTCCCATCTTGTGGGTTGCCTTTGTTTCATTGACTGTTTTCTTTGTTGTGCAGAAGGTTATTATCTTGATGAAGACCCAAAAGTTCATTTTTGCTTTTGCTTCCCTTGTCTTTAGAGACAGGTCTTGCAAGAAGTTCTGTGACTGAGGTCAAAGAGGTTACTGCCTGTGTTCTCCTTTATGATTTTGATGGATTCCTCTCTCACATTTAGGTCCTTCATCCATTTTGAGTTTATCTTTGTGTATGGTATAAGAGAATGGTCCAGTTTCATTCTTCTGTATGTGGCTATCCAATTTTCCCAGCACCATTTATTGTCTTTTTTCTATTTGATATTCATTCCTGCTTTGTCAAAGATTAGTTGATCATGAGTTGAGAATCCATTTCTGGGGTCTCTCTTCTGTTCCATTGATCTATATGTCTATTTTTCTGCCAGTACCATGCTGTCTAGATGAACACAACTTTGTAATATAGCTTGAGGTCGGGCATTATGATGTCTCCCCAGCTTGGTTTTCTTTTTCAACATTTCCCTGGCCATTCAGGGTCTTTTCTGTTTCATACAAATTTTAGGATTGTTTTTTCCAGCTCTGTGAAAAATGTCAATGCTATTTTGATAGGGATTGCATTGAAAGTGTAGATTGCTCTGGGTAGCATGTATATCTTAACAATGTCTACTATTCTTTTTTTTTTTTAAGATTTTATTTATTTATTTGACAGAGAGAGAGATCACAAGTAGGCAGAGAGGCAGGCAGAGAGAGAGAGGAGGAAGCAGGCTCCCTGCAGAGCAGAGAGCCCGATGCGGGGCTTGATCCCAGGACCCTGAGATCATGACCTAAGCCGAAGGCAGCGGCTTAATCCACTGAGCCACCCAGGTGCCCCAACAATGTCTACTATTCTAAGAATACCTAAACGACCTGGAGAAGGAGCAGCAAATAAAGTCTGAACCAAGCAGGGGAAGAGAAATAAAAAAAATAAACAAAACTAGAAGATGGTTCTTTTTTTTTTTTTGAAAAGTCAAGAAGAGTTTATTTTAAGCTATGAAGAAGGCAAAAGTCTTTAATTTTTTTTTAAATTTTTATTTTTTAATTTCTTCCATTTTATTTATTTTTTCAGCGTAACAGTATTCATTCTTTTTGCACAACACCCAGTGCTCCATGCAAAACGTGCCCTCCCCATTACCCACCACCTGTTCCCCCAACCTCCCACCCCTGACCCTTCAAAACCCTCAGGTTGTTTTTCAGAGTCCATAGTCTCTTATGGTTCGCCTCCCCTCCCCAATGTCCATAGCCCGCTCCCCCTCTCCCAATCCCACCTCCCCCCAGCAACCCCCAGTTTGTTTTGTGAGATTAAGAGTCATTTATGGTTTGTCTCCCTCCCAATCCCATCTTGTTTCATTTATTCTTCTCCTATCCCCCTACCCCCCCATGTTGCTTCTCCATGTCCTCATATCAGGGAGATCATATGATAGTTGTCTTTCTCCGATTGACTTATTTCACTAAGCATGATACGCTCTAGTTCCATCCACGTCGTTGCAAATGGCAAGATTTCATTTCTTTTGATGGCTGCATAGTATTCCATTGTGTATATATACCACATCTTCTTTATCCATTCATCTGTTGATGGACATCTAGGTTCTTTCCATAGTCTGGCTATTGTAGACATTGCTGCTATAAACATTCAAACTATCACTCTTCGCAGATGATATGATACTATATGTGGAAAACCCAAAAGACTCCACTCCAAAACTGCTAGAACTTGTCCAGGAATTCAGTAAAGTGTCAGGATATAAAATCAATGCACAGAAATCAGTTGCATTTCTGTACACCAACAACAAGACTGAAGAAAGAGAAATTAAGGAGTCAATCCCATTCACAATTGTACCCAAAACTATAAGATACCTAGGAATAAACCTAACCAAAGAGACTAAGAATCTATACACAGAAAATTATAAAGTA
The DNA here is from genome assembly GCF_922984935.1 of Meles meles. NCBI lineage: Eukaryota > Metazoa > Chordata > Mammalia > Carnivora > Mustelidae > Meles > Meles meles. The sequence continues at coordinate 54,948,109 of NC_060071.1, forward strand.
CTCATGAAAGAAATTGAGGAAGACACAAAAAAATGGAAAATGTTCCATGCTCCTGGATTGGAAGAATAAATATTGTGAAGATGGTTCTTTGAAAGAATTCATAGGATCGATAAACCTCTGGCCACACTTATCCAAAAAAGAGAAAACACCCAAACTAATAAAATCATGAACGAAAGGGGAAAGATCATGACCAACACCAAGGAAATATAAGAACTTTAAGAACATATTATGAGAAACTATATGCCACAAAATTTGACAATCTGGAAGAAATGGATGCATTCCTAGAAACTTATAAACTACCAAAACTGAAACAGGAAGAAATAGAAAATCTGAACAGACCAATAACAAGAAAAGAAATTGAAGAGTAATTTTAAAAACTCCCCCAAAAAACAAGATGGCTTCCCAGGAGAACTCTACCAAACATTTACAGAAGAAATAATATCTATTCTACTAAAGCTGTTTCCAAAAATAGAAATGGAAGGAAAACTTCCAAACTTATTCTGTGAGGGCAGCATTACCTTGATCTGAAAACCAGAGAAAGACCCTATCAAAAAAGAGAATTACAGACCAATATCCCTGATGGACATGGATGCCAAAATACTCACCAAGATATTAGCCAATAGGATCCAACAATACATTAAAAGGATTATTCACCAAAACCAAGTGGTGATTTATTCCTGGGCTGGAAGGATGGTTCAAATTCATAAATCAATCAATGTGATTGATAGATCACATTAACAGAAGAAAAGACAAGAAGCATATGATCCTCTCAATAAATGGAAAAAGCATTTGACAAAATACAGCATCGCTTCTTGATTAAAACTCTCCACAGTGTATAGGGATAGAGGATGCTTACCTCAATATCATAAAAGCTATCTATGAAAAGCCCACAGTGAATATCATTCTCAATGGGGAAAAACTGAGAACTTTCCCCTTAAGGTCAGGAACACAATAGGGAAGTCCACTCTTACACCTTTTGTTCAAGTAGTACTAGAAGTCCTAGCAACAGCAATGAGACAATGAAAAGAAATAAAAGGCATTCCAACTGGCAAAGAAGATGATCCCTAGATCTTCTGTACCTTGTTATCAGACCAGAAGTGTACATTTTCCAGGAGAGGAAGCTGTAGAAGGAATCTCTGGGATTTATGGCTAGATAAAATGTAGACCCTGCAGCCTCAGGGAGGCAAGTGATATAGGGAAGGGAAATAAAACTGGTATTTTTCAGATGGAGCAATATAGTGGAAGTTTGTAAGGTAAGACTCTGCAAGAACAAGAAGGGTTCTCCACTGAGGACCTAAACTAGAGGCATATGTTTGCCCATACGTCCATGCTGAGCAGTACTGGAAGCCAGGGAAGACAGATATCCAGCATCTCAAGAGAATCCAGCCGCAGATGGCTCAGCTTCTGGGAACCTTGGTACCGCCTGCCTAAACTATGCTCTAAATGGGCACCCAGAGTGTCAGTGAGGTAGGGGCAGGAAGAGAGGAGAGCCAGCCCAGCTTTAGCATATTAGTTTGGTTCCAACTCAGATCTCAGGTCTTCAGCTATGGTAGCCCCTCTGGATTCTCACTAGATAAGCTGGAAATGTAGTTAACATTCAGTCAGCGATCTTGGAGTTGAAGAATTGGGGAGAAGACCCTATATGGCAGAACATATAGATCATTGTGGGACATGAAGCATTTTCAGACTTGAGCTAATCAGTCCTGGGAGCACCAATGTTGGGCCCAGCTTCTTCATTGACTGATTTAGCCTCTGAAGCCGGGTTAGGGCACTTAGGAACTTGAAGGGAGGTAACTGCAGGTCACTGACAAGAAGGCTGAGGAGTTCTAGTGAGTGTCAGCTTGGGTGATCTCTTTCCTCTGTGTTCTGGATTTGGTTTCTGTGAAGGGCAAGTACACAAAGCTCAAAGTAGCCTGCCCCACTTCCCAAAAGTTTTTCTGTATCTGTCTCCACAATGGAGAAAAAGTCCAAGTGGAACAGCCCTCAGTCTCATTCTAATGTACTAAGTGGAGTGCCATTCAGTCTCAGGAAGTAGAGCTGGAGGCCATGTAGAGCTCTGCCATTCACCCAGCTCAACTTCAGGTTGGCAGACAGATCCAGCACCTCTAAGAGAGGGGTCCATGGATCAAGGCTGGTGGTAGGAGAGGAACCAGGGAGAAGGTTTGGGAAGAGCCCTTGCAATTCCCTCTCTGTTAGACAGTTATGCCTCAGGGTTATATGAATAAGGTTGATGGGAAAATGGATATTATGTCTATAATTCAGGTGATAGCCATGGGAGGAAAGGGTGTTGAGGAATCACAGGAGTTCTAGGGCATCTGGAGGAAGGAACAGACTCCAGCAACAGGGAGCGTGATGCTCAAAAGGTGATGTAGGTGGTCCAGTCCTTCAAATGTCCCAGATGTAATCCTGATGTTTCTCAGCTGAAGCCTAAACTGTGTTGTGAGGAAGTGTACAAAGGCATCAGTTGGCAGGATAACAACTGTGCCCTGGAGACACTGCTGTTAGTCTCGCCTTGTCTTTAATGCTGGAGCATGATGCAAAAACATGCAGTCCTGGGGCCAAAGAACAGAGTGGGATATAGTAGGAGGTGCGAGGCAACATTCCTATGATTGCTATGCTACAATCAAGAGTAGTCCCTGCCCAACTCATTCATCAGAGGCTCATCAAGTCCCCCAGTAAGAGAGAGAAGAGAGTGAAGGAGAACAGAGGTCTTTCCATCCTTGATATTGGCTTAGGAAAAGGGGAAAAGAGGAGTGTCAAATGTGCCTTCCTAAAGACAAAAAGCCAATGGAGATAGAAACAGATGAGCAAGAAAAGCCTACAACTTGCAACAGATCCCAGCAGAGAAATGGGTAACATTTCCCAATCCTCCTGTCAGGGATGATTAGTGAAAATTTCTAAGTTCTAAGCTACAGATTTCAAATTTCTAAGCTGAGGGGAGCCCTTAGCTATGAATGGCTACTTCCAAGATCAGGTGTCAGATTTATTTGTCTTATTACAAGGTAGATTGGAGGAGAAAAAATAGTAATGATACAAACATCATAAGACTTGAACATTCACTCTTATTTGATCCTTAGCCATGTGATCTCTGTGATATATGTGGGATAATGTATTCTTATCCTTATTTTACTCATGAGGTAATGGAATGTCAAAAATGTTAGGTGGCTTACTGGATGTCACAGATAAAAGTGACAGAGTTAGGTCTATAGCCTGGGTTTCCTGCTTCCAAGTATGGTGGCCTTTCCACTATGGAAGTTCTCAGGTTGGACTAAGGAAACTTTTGAAGTGAAGTTTTATTGCTGTTTGTGTCAAGTTTATGAAGATAGCCTCAAAAGCTAGTTCAGGTAAAATATAAAGGAAGTGGAAAAAGTGAATTGGAGAATGAAACAGAGGAAAAGCAGTAAAACGAAAAATGAAATCTTCATACTTTTGAGTTCAGAATATAGTGATAGAGGTAGGAGGTCCCATTGACACTTTCTCACTGCTTTCTTATTCCTCTCCAATGGTAAGCTCTCTAGTTCCTCATTATGAAATGACCAACCACCATATGCCCCCCTTCTAGGTCCTAGAAAAGATAGAGACAGGAGGCCAGTCTAGCAAAGAGAGATGGCAACTAAAAACAGTGAGGGCACTGTCCTCCTTACAGTTGGGGCTTGTTCAGTAAGTCATGCCTTTGGGCAAAGGAGGATACCCCTGGGGATAAAAATACATTATATGTTTATTAAAAAAAAATTTGGAAGGGGAGGCGAACCATAAGAGACTATGGACTCTGAAAAACAACCTGAGGGTTTTGAAGGGTCAGGGGTGGGAGGTTGGGGGAACAGGTGGTGGGTAATGGGGAGGGCACGTTTTGCATGGAGCACTGGGTGTTGTGCAAAAACAATGAATACTGTTACGCTGAAAAAATAAATAAAATGGAAAAAAAAAAAGATACAGCCTTTTCTGTCTCCTGAACTTGAGTTCACCATGAGGATAGCATGCTGGGGTGATCACATAAAGCTGGCTTTGGAAGCATTAAAGCTCCCTTTCCTTGACCACCAGATTTGTATGTGCTTCAGGTTCAGTGAAAATTTCAGAAGAGGCCTGAGGAGAAGGGCCAGGGGAGGCATTGTCTAGATGATTTGACCTTGCAAAATTATCAGCCTCATTGTGAATGTCACTTAACATACTTGATGCTGAGTCATTCTATTTCTCTGGCTGGTCCCTTGCATTTTATGTTTTATTTGTTTATTTTTATAAATGAAAGGTAACTGTTTATTACCAAAGAGAAAAATGTATACAAGAAAACCTAGATTCTTTTTCCTCATGCACTACGTTTTTGTAGTGAAGTTCCAAATATCAACTCTGAGGGTATTTGCAAGAGTACATTTTTCTTAGCACATGACCATTTACTGTATGGTGGACATTTTTTCATAGAAATAAAATAAGAAGTGGCATATATTCTCATAGATTATAAGAAGCTTAACATTGTATTAACAGAAAGCAATATTATATTTTACTATAAAATATAAATGTGATATGATCTTGTGATTCATAAATGCTTAATTACTTGATTTGAACAGGGGAATGAAAAAACCCAGCAAGACAGGCCAGGCTTTAAGATGTTTTTGTATTCAATTCCTTTTACTTTTACATCATCTCCAATTAGCTGATACATGTAAAGGACAACTGTAGAAGCCTGAATATCCATTGATACAAATGAAGGGATAATGTTTGTTGCTAAGAAATTATATGCTTCAGTGGCAGAACCTGGGTTAATGTAAAAACTCTTTTCATGCTCAAATGCTTCAAATTTGTACGTGTATCTTGAGTTAAGAATGTCCTCATCAAACGGTCCTACAACAGGGCTAAGCTGGCCATATCTCCTATGTAATAACTTGTTGCTTATGGATCAAACCAATTTTGAATTGCCCAGCAGTCACAACTTTTTGTTCTGGATAATTTTGATTCTCATGAAAGACTCCTTTCACGATATGAACATCACTGGTCAAAGTCTTGAGAGAGTCATACCTCTCTTTGGTGCAAAGTTTTCCAGTACAGAGAATGTGCTGAATCTTTCCTGGTACCAGTGGTTTTTAAAATTTAGTCAGCAAACTGTTTCACCGTGGTGGGTTGAACAGGTCTCCATACGAACACCAACTAGAGAGAGAACAATCTTCATTTTAGAGGGGGATCCTTTCATATATGTATCGAAGTACATAGTTGATGTGTTGATGTAGGAAGCATCCTGTCACTGGGCTCTGCTCAGTCACTACAACCACTGCTGCCTTCTTCCTTGGGCTCCTCAGTAACCCCCTTGCATTTTAGAAAGGCTGTTTCTTATGCATACACTGTAGTCTCTGACTGTGTCAAATAGAATGCCCTGTGGGGCATTTGGGTGACTCAGTGGGTTAAAGCCTTTGCCTTTGGCTCAGATCATGATCTCAGAGTCCTGGGATCGAGTCCTGAATCAGGTTCTCTGCTCAGCTGGAAGCCTGCTTCCCCCTCTCTCTGCCTGCTTGTCTGCCTACTTGTGATCTCTCTCTCTCTCTGTCAAATAAATAAATAAAATCTTTAAAAAAATAGAATGCCCTGTTATTCTTGATATTCCTTTTCTATTCTAGTATCTAGGAGATTTTAAAGCCTGAAATAGATCTCAGACCAAGGAGACATAACATCACTTGGGCAGAGATCCTAGGAATACAGAACTATTCTGGACTGTAAAGTGAGTATCCTTTGTCCTTAGGAAATTTGTATTTGATGGAATTACCTGAGCCATCACTCAGATTGTCCACAAATGAGATTTCCTCATTTGGCCAGTTAAATTAAAGTTTTAGCGAAATGTCTCCCTTAATCTCTGTCACTACCTAACTAGCATGAGGCCTCTGGCTTCCCCTACAGGGGGCCATCATTTCTATGTAGGGAAGATTCTCTGTTTTTGCTTTCTTCCTTATCAGTTTCTGCTACTTGTTCTATCTTGTCCACAAAGCTTACCTGGTATTGGGGTAGCAGTTACTTTTGAGCAGAGGAAATGCGACAGAGTTGAAATTTCTCAGGAAGAGTTCTTTCTCATCTCCTGCAACAAGGATATAAATGCCTTTCTTCTGTGATTCTTTCCTCCACAATGGCCTATGTCCTCTCTCAAACATAGATGTGACATCCTCTTAAAGTTGGGAAGAGCGAGGGCAAAGAGGAGAGTGCTTTGTTAACTTTGTAACTTCTCCCAAATCTGCATGATTTTTTTCTCTCTTTTCCCTCTTATCAACTTTTTCTACTTCATGATTTCTTCTTTCCTAGTCTGGTTTGGGGATTTCAGTTCTCACTACTTCTGTACCATATTCTTCTGATACTTGAAAGAATAAAACTCTTTTCCATTTTCCAGGAGAGTTTCTTTCTTTTTTGCAATAAGAACAACCCACTAGCTCCACCATTTCTATGACTTCCCTCTCCATCTTCCTGATAGTCTTAATATTAAGCTTCTCTATAGCAGGAAGCCTGAAAAAGAGCCCATAATCTTACCAGAGGGAATTTGACCTTCAAACCAAGGTTGGGGGTATAGAGGAGAAAGAAGAAGAAAGAGAATGGTAGATTTCTATCTGAATGGTAAGATCTTCTTTTCCAGAGGATATGAGCCATTAACACATGGAAGGAAATCATGAAATCAGAGACAGGACTGAGTTTGGGTAATTTAGTATTCCAAAGATGGAAAGGTTCCCCACACTCTGATTCATATCATGCTTGACTTGATTGAAACTCTATTTGAAAAACTTTTGCTGGTTTTTGGAGTAGCAATTATACGAATTTGATTATAAAGATATTAAAATATTTTTTCATCATCCCAATCATTAATTTTTCTTAAGCATGGACAAGTTATCCTTTCTTGCTTGACTTTTAAATCTTTAAACTAAAGCTAATGATAATACCTTCCTCACAGAATGGCTGTGATAATCAGAATAGAATCTTATACATAGTATGTATGCAATTGATTTCAGTTAATATTTTTCACTTGGAAAACTCTTTATCACTTACAAAACACTTTGGCATACTCTCTCAATTCATCCACACAATTATCCCTATATAAAGGAGGCTACATTTGATTTTTCAAACTGGGTATGTTGCCACCAGAATAGAACTGAGATTGTATTAAGAAGGAATATAAGAAAAATGGATAGTAAGTATGCAGGTAACACACTCTGCTATGCATGTGTTGAGTGTAAAATAAGAAAATGAATACAGTGATGGAAATTAAGAACTAGACCCTTTTCTCAATGACTCCACTTTAGGAGATTGATATTCAAGCAAATATTTATATCCAAATAAACAACAAGAGAGACTGAGTCAGTGGCTAGAAAATACTTGAAAGACAAAAACAAAGAACAAGAAAACAAAAAAATGAAGCACTACAAAGCCTAAGATTTTAGTCAAAACTTGTAAATGTGTATGGAAAAATTAAATACAGACTTGTTTCCCAAACTTCAACAAAGCACCTCATGTGGTACTTAAGAAAAATGAATGAATGTGATGGTGAAAAATATTTTAATATCTTCATAATCAAATTTATGTAATTTTTGCTCCAAAAGGAGGCCAAAAAAAATTAGTTTCAGTCAAGTCAAGCATGATATGAATCAGAGTGTGTCCATTTCAAAAAACACAAGTGCAGCCTTATATTTTAAACTGAGCAATCCTTTTCTCTCTAAAGAAACCGTTCTAAGATAGAAACCCCAGTGGGAAAATTGATACATGCTTATGGTAGTCTTACATCCTGGATTTTCCAGAGGAAGTTTTAGATTAGATGATGAGTCCTAATCTAGTTTTCAAAGCATCATCACGACAGAACTTTATGAAGATTTAATTGAGATATTAATTTTTGCAATAAAAGAATGGAAGTTACTGTATAACAAAATGATGGCTAGTGGGTGGAAGTGTTTCTGAATCCCTAGATAATAATTCTAACCTATCCTTATTATGTAGTTGGTGGCATGCATTTTTCTCCTAAACCATCTTCTGGAAAGTCTCTTTCTTACATTCTGCAAAAGTAAGTTTCAAGGTACTTGGAAGAACAGTCCTCTTTCTAGGAAAATATTGATCTCACCACATAAAAATTTACAATCCATACCATACTGGTTGAATGGAATATTAAAGTTCCTAAAAGTTCCTAAAAAGCAATGGTCATAAAAACTTGGTATAATACAGGAAAAAATTTGATGTCATATCAAATAAACATACATATAAATGAAAATGTAAAGTGTATTTTATCACTGTAACAATTTCTTAACAATTTTCCTTACTGTTCTTTTAATACTGTTGCAGAAACAAGTAACAATGAACTGTCAACTTATTTTTTTGAATTTAAGTAATTTATTATAAAGTAGATCATTTCCCTCTCCACTTTTTAGGAAGAGATACTCTATTATCTACAACATAATTAAATGACCAATTAAGCTTTTAGTGAACCTTTGTTCACTAAAACATGTACACTCTAGTGAACCTTTGTTTAGGTAAAAATATTGACACTCAGAATACTGTATATCTGAATATTTTGACTGATGTTAGAATTAGCCCCTTAAGGAGCTTAGAAAGGGGTAATGTGTAAGGAAAACAAACAATGTATGTCTGAATGTCATTAGGTTAGCATAACATTATGGTCCCATAGAAATTCTGGATAATTGCTTTAAGGGTTTATTTAGCAGGGCTAACCTAATCACTGAAATAATAGAGTCAAATAAGAAAAGAACCACAAACAGAAATAAATACATTTTTTCCTTTTATTTATAAATAACTAAAACAAAATGAGATAATATAATTGATCCCAGAACTATTTATCTAAATCATCAAATAGGACACAGAAATTTTTGTCACAGAAGAACCATATGAACTACCCAGAAAACACCCAGATGTGTACATTCCCTAGTTCATGTACACTCTAAGTGCCAAAGAAGAACCTAGTACTTCCATTTATCTGTATAATCCAGCCACTTTATGATTATAAGTGGCCCCACAGATGTTTTATTTTATAAGCTGATAGAGTTAACATAACTAGACTTAGATTTGAAGATTTGAGTAACTATATAATCCTGATTGCTTTTTGTGATACTATACTGACCTGATAAAGGGGTGATCATCCAGTATAGTTTGGATTATACTGAGACGTCCCAGAACTTTCCTCAGGGCTGCTTTTATCTCCTTATTCCGAAGGCTATAGATGAGGGGATTGAAGAATGGAGTTACCATAGCATAGAACAAAGTTGCAACTTTCTGTATACCAGCAGAATGCCCAAGTCCTGGGCTAACATACATGATCATCAGAGAGCCATAGAATAGTGATACCACAGCCAAATGAGACCCACAGGTTGAGAAGGCCTTATGTCTCCCAGTGGCTGAAGGCATACGCAACACAGCTAATAGGACAAGTGTATAGGACCCAAGGATAAAAAGGAAGTTACCAAAGATAACTAATGAGCTTAAAGTATAACAAAGCTGTTGGATTGTTGGAGCAGAGGTACATGCCAATGCAAACAGTGGCCCTGGGTCACATACAACATGGTCAATAATGTTTGGACCACAGAAGGGCATCTGAGAGATGAATACAATGGGGATCAGGAACCACAGAAATCCACAAACCCAACAGATAATGACCAGTTTGGTACAGAAGTGTCCAGTCATGATGTTAGGGTAGTGCAAGGGATGGCAGATAGCAAGGTACCGATCAAAGGCCATGACAGCCAAGAGGAAACATTCAGATGTTCCCAAAGAGAAAAAGAAATAAAATTGGAGGAAACATCCAGTAAAGGAGATGGTCTTTTTATATGAGAGGAAGTTGACCAACATCTTAGGGACTGTAGAAGAGACATACCAAATCTCTAGAAAGGAGAAATTTCCCAGGAAAATGTACATGGGGACATGGAGTCGCCATTCACACCACAAAGCACAAACAATGGCCCCATTCCCTGTTACAGTCAAAACATATGTCATGGTGAAGAGTGAGAAGAGGAGGATCTGAATCTTCCACTCACAAGAAAAACCTAGGAGTATAAATTCTCTTACAGAAGCAAAGCTGGAGTATGACTCAGAAACATTCATTGGGTCAGTAACCTGCAAGGTCAAGAGACATATTGTTATCAGTTAGGACTAGTTTTAAATGTGCTCCTTTTTAGAATGAAGAAAAGACAATGAACATGGGGTCATTTTTCAAAAGAATCATCAGTTAGGAAGAGAGTGTAGTCTACTTGTTCTTGGTTATGTACTCTGAGTTTTGGGCATAGTAGGCAGCTGGCTTCACAGAAACAAACTTTTCCTGCTTCTGAATCTCTTCCTCATTATGGTACCATGATAGAACTAAGTAAAGTTAAATTCTTTTTTTCTTTTAGAAAGAAAGAGAGAGAGAGAGAGGGAGAGAGAAAGATGGAGGAGGGGACTGAGGGAAAGGGAGAGAATCTTACGCAGATTCCACACTGAGTATGGAGCGCAATGCAGGGCTAGATCTCACAACCCTGAGATCATGACCTAAGCTGAAATCAAGAGTTGGACATTTAATCAACTGAGCCACCCAGGCACCCCAAGTTAAACTCATTTTGTAAAGCTTATTATTTTGGAGCAGGAACTATGTATGATAGTTTCTGGATAGCATATAACATAAAGTTAACACTTAATACATATACTAGTTTCTTATCCTAAACCTATCTTACAGGGCAAAAGACTCAGTAAAGAAGGTTTTGATTTTACTATTTACATCTCAGTTAAATATGTTGCTCAATATATCATTTAAATATGAAAAATAAGTAGACAGGTTGTATTGCAAGTAATTTTAAGGCCAACATGCCTCATTTCTATTGCTATTGCTGTTAACTTAAGCATCATAAAATGTTATACCATAATGTCACTTACCAGCACTGACTTTTAATAATGCAGTATTGTTGTGTCTTCTGTTGGAAGCGGTGGCTTTAAGTTTTCACTTAATCTTTTACCTGCAACAGTTTGCAAAATAACAGCTAGGTGTGAGAGTTTATTTTTTGAAGACTTCCCCTCCCATAAAATTTGGCATTTTTAAAAAATATCATTGTTTAAGTTAAAACTTGCACCAGAAAACAGAAGCCAAATACTTTTTTTTTGTTGTTATAAGAAAATGTACTTCATCCACATGCTCATGGAAAAGATGTCAGGGATCTGAGTTCCCTGAATTTTTTTTTGTGTGTGGCAATATGCAGGGATGTGAGTTCTGAAAGTTATGAGGGCTTACATTTGGGGCACAAACATGAAATTTTCAAAAGCAATTTTTCTTCCAACCTATGGTCCACACCAGCGCTTGAAAAAGTCTTTTAGAATGATTTGGTGGAAGCTGTCTTTGTGCTTCTTTTTTAGTATGTATATATTTTTAAAATATTCCAAATCAGGAGCGTTAATGAACCAACATTGAGAAATTTCGGAATTAAAGGGATTGACACAGAGGTGTTATGACCTTCCGCAGTGCTCAAAAGGTAAAGATATCATAATTTTGATATCTACCAAATCTCTAAAGAACATGTTTGATGAACCATATACTTCTTTGTCCAGCTGGATAAAGAGTTTTATTGTCTTACAAAAATTAAGAATGTACTTTATTACATGTTCTCGTGGGACTTGGCCTCTATAGCATTAGGAAAGTTCTTCTCCTCCAACGCAATGAATCTTTAAAAAGTTAATGACTGCATGTTCTCTGAGGAACTAGTAAAGAGTAATAACTTTTGAGGCACCATTATTATAGAGTTTCCTTGTCTGGAATATGGATTCCAGAAAGTTTCCAGAAGACACAATTTGAGGAAAAATAAAGTACAAATCACCAAAAGTTTTGAAGTTCAGAAACACTTTTTTTTTAAGTATTTTAATTTAACTTTTAGGTAGTTAACATATGGTGCAATATTGATTTCTGGAGTAGATCTCAGTGGTTCCTCACTTACATGCAACACCCAGTGCTCACCATAAGTGCCCTCCTTAATACCTATCACCCATCTAGCCCATTCCCCACCCAGCTCCCTCCATCAACCCTCAGTTTGTTCTTTATCATTGAGTCCCTAATAGCTTTTTTCACCTCTCTCCTTTTGTCCTTTCCCCCCTTCCCATATGTTAATCTGTTTTCTTTCTTAAGTGTTACACATGAGTGAAATCATATGGTATTTGTCCTTTTCTGACTGACTTACTTCATTTAGCATAACACGTATAATATACACTTAGTTCCATCCATGTTATTGCAAATGGCAAGATTTAATTCTTTTTGATGGCTGAATAACATACCATTGCATATTATACTCCATGTCTTCTTTATCCATTCATCAGTTGATGGGCATTTGGGCTTTCTTTGTAGTTTGGCTCTTGTTGATAAGGCTGCTATAAACATCAGAGCATGTATACCCTTCAAATCTATATTTTTGTGTCCTTTGGGTAAATGCCTAGTAGTGAAATCGCTGGATCATTGGGTAGTTCTATTTTTAACTTCTTGAGGAAAGTCCATACTGTTCTTCAGAGGGGCTGCACCAGTTTGCATTCCCACCATCAGTTCAAGAGGGTTTCCTTTTATCTGCATTGTCTCCAACACTTCTAATGTCTGTACATACGTTGGAGGATACAGAAGTAAAGTACAGCAAGCCTAAATGAGGTAAATGTTGAGATACCGAGCACTGTAGGCTATTGTAAATAAAAATTTGTAGACGTTAAAAAAAATTTGTAGAAGTTAGTAGATTTTTGAAGGACAGAATGGCAGAATTCTTTAGATGTCAGAGAAAAGAGCAAGAAGTGCCAGTATTTAAGTTAATTGAGTTAAATACTACAGAGGAACATGTGGCTTCCCAATTAATATGACACAAGTATTTAATTTCATTGATTAGTGTCCCATTTTTACCTTAATTTGTGTAGTATGGCTAAAATCCCTAAGTGAGAATGAATGCTCATACCACATAGTGTAAAATGATTGAGAACATTAAGACTCTATGACATAGGAACACGGGTCTGTGGACCACAGACCACTTGAGGAATTCCCAAAAGCAAACTCCTCACATTGAAAGACTAAGGGGGGAAAATAGTATTTAGACCTTTATTACCTCTTAGTTACACTACTTCAGGACTAAGAACTCCTAAAACATCGCCTTTATCTTATTACTTCCTTGCTCAAAAAACATCAATGGTTTTTATTTGGAAATTTCCACGTTCTCCATAAATTGGTTTCAGAGTACTTTTCTTGTTTAACTTTTCTTCCTCCCTTTTATAGATAAATTGGACAGCATTTCATTCTCTGGATATCTTTCAGCTTCTAATATTCATTTCCTTGTGATCTCTTTGTCTATTTAGAATCTTTATTACCTCCATCTATACCTGCAAAAACCTCATCTATCCTTCAAGATCTGTTTCAAATGACATTTTTTTCTGTAACGTGTACTCTTATTCTCCTAACCAAAGCAACTTTCTATCTATGAATTTTTATTTAACCATCTGTGTATCTTTCTTAAGACACTTGTCCTCAGCTGCTTTATGTTATACTTATTTGTGTACTTAGCTGTTCTCTCCTCCCAGATTATAGTTTTGAAAACAAAGAATAGGTATTAATCAACTTCAAATTCATCAACATGATAAAAATACATTGTATTTACTGGTCCTCATTAAATATTTGTTGAATAATGACATCTTAAGAATTATATAAGCTTCCGTCCCTCCCTCATTCCCTCCCCTCCTTCCTTCTCTCCCCCACCTGCCTTTCATTCCTTCATCTGATTGTTGTGGCTAGGCCTTCAGATACTTTTTTGAACAAAAGGGTTAAGAGTGGACATTCTTGTCTTGTTCCTGACCTTAGAGGGAAAGCTCTCAGTTTTTCACCATTGAATATGATGTTAGCTGTGGGTTTTTCATATATGGTCTTTATTATGTTGAAGTATGTACCTCTATTTTTTTTTCCATTTTATTTATTTTTTCAGCATAACAGTATTCATTCTTTTTGCACAACACCCAGTGCTCCATGCAAAATTGCCCTCCCTATTACCCACCACCTGTTCCCCCAACCTCCCACCCCTGACCCTTCAAAACCCTCAGGTTGTTTTTCAGAGTCCATAGTCTCTTATGGTTCGCCTCCCCTTCCAAATTTTTTTTTTTTAATAAACATATAATGTATTTTTATCCCCAGGGGTATGTACCTCTATTTTGTTGAGAGTTTTTATCATGAATGGATGTTGAATCTTGTCAAATCCTTGGTCTGCATCTATTGAGATTATCATATGATTTTTACCCTTCATTTTGTTAATGTGGTATATGATGATTGGTCTGTGAGAATTGAACCATCTTGCATCCTGGGAATAAATATCACCTGATTGTGATGAAGGTGTTTTTAATCTGTTGTTGTATGTGGTTTGTTAATATTTTGTTGACAATTTTTGTATCTTTTTCATCAGAGATCCTGACCTATGTAGAGTTCTGTTTTTTTGTAATGTCTTTGTCTGGTTTTGGTATAAGGCTAATGGTGGCCTTGTAGAACGTATTTGAAAGGTTTCCTTCTTCTATTTTTTGGAATAGTTTCAGGAGAATATGTATTAATTCTTTTTAAAATGTCCGATAGAATTCACCTGTGAATGCATCTGGTCTTGGACTTTTATTTTTTGGTAGATTTTGATTACCAGTTCAATTTTGTATTTGTAATTGGTTTGTTCAGATTTTCTGTTTCTTCCTTGGTTAGTTCTTGGAGGTTCTAGTTCTAGGAATTTGTCCCTTTCTTCTAGGTTGTTCAGTTTGTTGACATGTTATTTTTCATAGTATTCTTTTATAGTCCTTTGTATTTCTATGGTGTCTGTTGTTACTTATCCCTTATTTCTGATTTTATTTATGTGCCTTCTTTCTCTTTTCTTGATGAGTCTGACTAAGGGTTTTTCAGTTTTGTTTATCTTTTCAAATAACTAGCTCTTGGTTTCATTGAATTGTTTTCTTTCTTTTTTTTGGTCTCTATATCATTTATTTCTGTTATGCTCTTTATTATTTCCCTTCTTCTACCCTCATTGGGTTTTGTTTTTTGTTTTTTTTTTAGATTGATTGATTGATTGATTGATTGATTTGTCAGAGCAAGCAAGCACAAGCAGGGGAAACTACAGCAGGAGAGGGAGAAACAGACTCTCCACTGAGCAGGGAGCCCAATGCGGGACAGGATCCCAGGACCCTGTGATCAAGACCTAAGCTGAAGGCAGATGTTCAAATGACTGAGCCACCCAGGGACCCCTCTCCTTTTTTTTTCTAGTTCCTTTAGGAATAATATTAAACTCTTTGAATATTTTCTTATTTCTTGAGCTAGGCCTGTATTGCTATATGTTTCCCTCTTCGAACTCCTTTAGCTGTTTCTTTTTTTCTTTTTTTTTTTAATTCTAGAGTAATGGTGATTCTTTTATTAACATATAATGTATTATTTGTTTCAGGGGTACAGGTGTGTGATTTATCAGTCTTAACCAATTCACAGTACTCACAATAGCACATACCCTCCCCAAAGTCCTTCTCTCAGTCACCCCATTCCTCCCATCCACCTGAACTCCAGCAACTCTCAATTTGTTCCCTGAGATTAAGAGTCTCTTATGGCCTGTATCCCTCTCTGGTTTCATTTTATTTCATTTTTCCCTTCCTTTCCCTTTGACCCTCGGTCTTATTTCTCAAATTCCTCATATCAGTGAGATCCTACAGTAATTGTCTTTCTCTTATTCTTATTCTTATTTCACTTAGCATAATATCTCTAGTTCCATACATGTTGTTGAAAATAGCAATAGTTCAGTTTTCATGGCTGCATGGTATTCCATTATATATGGAATATATAAAATATATATACTCACATCTTTTTTATCTATTCATCTGTTGATGGACATCTAGGCTCTTCCCATAGTTTGTCTGTTATGGACATTGTTGCTATAAACATTCAGGTGCATGTGTCCCTTTGGATCACTACATTTGTATCTTTGGGGTAAATATCCAGAAGTGCAATTGATAGGTCATGGGTAGCTCTATTTTTAAATTTTTGAGGGACCTCCATACTGTTTCCCAGAGTGGCTGTACCATCTTGCATTCCCACTTCATGCCTAAAATTAACCAGTCAGGAAACAACAGATGTTGGTGAGGATGCTCATAATATGTTCTTAACTATAACTTTTTATATTTCTTTGGTGTTGGTTGTGATCTCTCCTCTTTCATTCATGATTTTTTCTTTTTGCTAAGTCTGGCCAGGGTTTTATCAATCTCATTAATTCTTTCAAAGAGTCAGCAACTAGTTTTGTTGATCTGTTATACTGTTCTTTTGGTTTCTATTTCATTGATTTCTGCTCTGATCTTTATTATTCTCTTCTGCTGGATATAGGCTTTATTTTCTCCAGCTCCTTTAGGTGTAGGGTTAGGTTGTGTATTTGAGAACTTTCTTGTTTCTTGAGAAAGGCTTGTATTGCTATGTACTTTCCTCTTAGGACCACCTTTGCTGCATCCCAGAATTTTTTGAACAGTCGTGTTTTCATTTTCATTTGTTTCCATGATTTTTAAAAATTCTTCTTTAATTTTCTGGTTGACCCATTCTTTCTTTAGTAGGATGCTCTTTAGCCTCCATGTATTTGTGTTCTTTTCAACTTCTCTCTTGTGGTTGAGTTCTAGTTTCAAAGCATTGTGGTCTCAAAATATGCAGGGAAGGATCCTAATCTTTTGGTACTGGTTGAGACCTGATTTGTGACCCAGAATGTGATCTGTTCTGGAGTATGTTCCATGTGGGACTAGAGGAGAATATGTATTCTGCTGTTTTTGGATGGAAAGTTCTGAATATATCATTGATGTATGTTTGGTGCAATATGTCATTTGAAGGCTTTATTTCCTTGTTGATCTTTTGCTTAGATGATTTGTCCATTTCAGTGAGGGGGGATGTTAAAGTGCCCTACTATTATTGTATTATTTTAGTGTGTTTCTTTGATTTTGTTATTAATTGGTTTATATAATTGGATGCTCCCAAGTTAGGGGCATAGATATTTAAAATTGTTAGATCTTATTATTGGGCAGACCCTTTAAGTATCATATAGTGTCCTTCTTCATCTCTTATTATAGTCTTTGGCTTAAAATTTAATTTATCTGATAAAAGGATTGCCACTTCAGCTTTATTTTGATGCCCATTAGCATCATAAATTGTTTTCCACCTTCTCACTTTAAATATGGAGGTGTCTTTGGGTCTAAAATGAGTTTCTTATAGATAGCATATTGATGGGTCTTGTCGTTTTTTCCATTCTGATACCCTTTGTCTTTTGATTGGGACATTTAGCCCATTTACACTCAGGATAACCACAGACAGAAATGAATTTAGTGCCATTGTATTGCCTGTAAGGTGACTGTTACTGTATATTGTGTCTTCCTTTCTGGTCTTAATTTTAGGCTCTCTGGGACATTTAGCCCATTTACACTCCAGGTAACCATTGACAGATATGAATTTAGTGCCATTGTATTGCCTGTAAAGTGACTGTTACTGTATATTGTGTCTTCCTTTCTGGTCTTAATTTTAGGCTCTCTCTTTGCTTAGAAGACCTCTTTCAATATTTCTTGTAGGGCTGGTTTGGTGTTTGCAATTTCTTCTAGTTTTTGTTTGTCCTGGAAGATTTTTTTAAAAAGATTTTATTTATTTATTTGACAGTGAGAGAGAGATCACAAGTAGGCAGAGAAGCAGGCAGAGGGGGAGGGGTGAGAAGGTTCCCCACTGAGCAGAAAGCCCAATGCGGGGCTTGATCCAGGACCCTTGTATCATGACCTGAGCCAAAGGCAGAGGCTTTAACACACTGCGCCACCCAGGCACTCCTGTCCTGGAAACTTTTTATTTCTCCTATTTTTCATTGATGGCCTAGCTGGATATAGTATTCTTGGCTGCATATTTTTCTCATTTAGTGCTATGAATATATCATGCCAGTCCTTTCTGGCCTGCCAGGTTTCTGTGACTAGGTCTGCTGCCAATCTAATATTTCTACTGTTGCAGGTTAGAGACTTCTTTTCTCAAGCTGCTTTCAGGTTTTCTCTGTCTCTGAGATTTGCAAGTTTTATTATTAGATGATGGGGTGTTGACCTATTTTTATTGACTTTGAGGGGGGGTTCTCTCTGCCTCCTGGATTTTGGTGCCTGTTTCCTTCCCCAAATTGGTGAAGTTCTCTACTATTATTTGCTCCAGTATACCTTCTTGCATGCTCTTTCTTCTTCTGGGATCCCAATTACTCTAATATTATTTCATCTTACAGTATCACTTATTTCTCAAATTCTCCCCTCATAATCTAGTAGTTGTTTATCTCTTTTTCTCAGCTTCTTCATTCTCCATCATTTGGTCTTCTGTATCACTAATTCTCTCTTCTGCCTTATTTATCCTAGCAGTAAGAGCCTCCAGTTTTAATAGCTTTTTTAAAATTTCAACTTGGTTAGATTTTAGTCCTTTTATTTCTCCAGAAAGGGATTTTATTTCTCCAAAAGGGAGTCTCTAGCATCTTCTATGCTTCTTTCATGCCCACCTAGCATCTTTATAATCATCATTCTGAACTCTAGTTCTGATATCTTAGTAATGTCTGTATTGACTGGGTCTCTAGCATCAGTACTGCCTCTTGTTCTTCTTCTTCTTTTTTTAATCTTTTTGAGGTGAGTTTTTCTGCCTTGTCATTTTGTCCAGAGAAGAATAGATGAATGAGAGAACAAAATGCTAAAAGGGTGACAATGACCCCAGAAAAATATACACACTAAAAGTATATACCAAATCAGGAGACCTGAAACCAGGGGGAGAAGAAAAGGAAAAAAAAAATATGATTAGGTGAATAGAACAGAGCCATCGACGTGGTTTTGGGTGTATTTTGGTCTGTTAGAAGAAACTGCCCTCTCTCTCTCTCTCTCTCTCTCTCTCTCTATATATATATATATATACTTTCTTTCTTCCTTCAAAATATATATATTCTATTCTTTAAAATACATTTCCTTAAAATATATATTATACTTTCTTGAAAATTATTTAATTATTTAAATCATTAAATCATTTAAATTATTCAATTATTTATTTAAAATTAAAATTGCATATATATGGGTAAACACAATGGAGGAATGGAATATGATTGTAAAGAGAAAATGAAGAAAGATTTTAAAAAAGGCATTGATAATATAAGCAACTAGTTGGAAGAGGAAAAAAAAAATGAGGGAAGTGATCAGGCTGGAGACTAGAACAAAGCCATGCACTAGACTTAGGATATATTTTGGTCTGTTAGAAGAAACTGTATCCCAAAATTTTAATGAAAGAAAAACTTATTTGTATACAGAAAATAAGGTTAAATACAATGATGGGATAGAAGATGATTATAAAATGAAAATTAAAAAAGATTTTAAAAAAGATATTGATGAGATGAAATAGTAAAAATGGGTTAAAATAGATAAGAGGAAAATTTTAAAAAAATAGAAAAATAAAAAATACTAAAATTAAAAAAAAATTAACTTTGAAAGACTAAAGAATCGTAGGGAAAAAGCCGTGAATTCTATGTGCTGTATTCTCCTAGCACTGGTGTTTTGCAGTTCTTTTTGATCGGTAGATTTGGTCTTGGCTGGATGTTCTAGTTCATCTTCTGGGGGAGGGGCCTGTTGTAGTGATTCTCAAATGTCTTTGCCTGAGGCAGAATTGCACCACCCTTACCAGGTGCCAGGCTATGTAATCTGCTCAGGTTTGCTCTAGGTAGCTTTTGTTCTCTGAAAGATTTCCAGACAGCTTTGGAGGAGGAGAATGAAGATGGCAGCCTCCCAATCTCTAGCCCCAGAGAAGCTGAGAGTTTGGGGTCCCCCTCTTCAGTGAGCCCTCAGAGAAAAGCAGTCAATCACACCTGTCTCCCTGGTCTCTGGCTTCATTCTGAGCTCACCCAGCCTGTGGTCGAGTGTTTCTATCTCTGGTGTATGGCTCCATTTGGAGTTTCCAAACCCAGCAGTTTCCTGCAGCACACTTCTGCACTGCTCCTCCCAGTAGAAGAAGGGGGGTGTCTCCCTGGATCTGCCACTTGTGGGGTCCTTGCTTGAAGAGTAGTGGCTCAACTGTGCCTTGGATCCTGGCTTATAGCAACCCTGAGCTGAGAGTCCCCTCCTCAGCTCTGTGTTTAAATCAGCTTCCCCATTCCGATACGTGGGAGCTCTGCTGCACTCCTGCACCCCTGGTTTTTCTGTGACCCTTCAGGTCCTGAGACCACATTGTCCTGGGAGGCCTCCCCCCTCCACCCCCTCCTTAGTATCTGAAGTGACATCCCTCAGTGGATCAGACTTCTAAAAAGCTCATTTTGTGCTCTGCTGCACTATTGCTTGCCAGGAGCCTGCATCTCCTCCTGTGGTCTATCTACTTGTATATCGCCTTGGATTTACTTCTCCCTATGTTCTACCTTCCAGGTAGTGGTTGCTTTTCTGTTCATAGAATTTCTGCTATTCTTCTCTTCAATCTCCTTTTGAGTTTGTAGGTATTCATAATGGTTTGGTAACTGTCTAGCTGAATTCCTGGGACCAGACAAAATTTAGGTCTTCTAATCTTCTGCCATCTTTCCTTTTGCTGTTTTAATGATTTTGGACCATTGAGTTTTTATTTTCATTTGTCTCCATGTATTTTTTTGATTTCATCTTTGATTACTTCATTGATCCATTGTTTGTTTGTATCATTTAGTTTCCATATGTTTTCCCCAGCTTTTTTTTTTGTGTGTGTGTTTATTTCTAGTTTCAAACCACTGTGTACATAAAAGATGTATGGTATGATTTCAGTCTTCTTAAATTTATTAAGGCTTGTTTTATGTCCTAATGTGATCTATTCTGGAGAATGTCCATGTATACTTAAAAAGAATATTCTATTGTTTTTGGTTGGAATATTCTCTATGTATCTGGTCCACGTGTCATTCAAATACATTGTTTCCTTATTTACTTTGTGTCTGGCTGATCTCTCATTAATGTAAGTGGAGTGTTAAAGTCTCCTAACATTATTGTATTACCATCAGTTTCTCTTTTATTCTCTGTCTATTAATATTTATTTTATATATTTAGATGTCCCACTGTTGTGTTCAGAAATATTTACAACATCAACAGATGAACAGATAAAAACGATGTGAGTGCTGTGAAGTGTGTAAACCTGGCGATTCACAGACCTGTACACCTGGGGATAAAAATACATTATATGTTTATAAAAAAATAAAAAAATAAATAAAAAATTTTTAAAGAAGCAATGTGAGATATATATTTTAGATATATGTGCATGTATATATATATTATATCCATACACACAATGGAATATTACTTGACCATTAGAAAGGATGAATACTTACCATTTACATTGACATGGATGGAACTGGAGGGTATTACGCTGAGTGAAATAAGTCAGTCAGAGAAAAACAACTATCATATGGTTTCACTCATATGTGGACTATAAGAAACATCACAGAGGATCATGGAGGAATGGAGGGAAAACTGAATGGGAAGTCATGAGAGAGGGCGACAAACCAGAGAAACCCTTAACTGTAGGATACAAACTGATGGTTGCTGGAGGAGAGAGTGGTGAGGAGATAGGGTAATTGGGTGAAGAGCATTAAGAAGGTCATGTGATGTGATGAGCACTGGGTGTTATATACAACTAGTAAATTATTGAATACTACATGTGACATTAATAATGTACTATATGTTTGCTAATTCAATTTAAATTAAAAAAGGAAAAAATAGTGTATTCTTTTGTTGGATTGATCCTTTTATCATTATTTAATATCTTTCTTTGTCTCTTGTTACAGTCTTTGTTTTAAAGTCTATTTTGTCTGATGTAAGTATTGCTACTCAAGCTTTTTTCCCCACTTTCATTTACATGGCGAATATTTTATCATCACTTCACTTTCAGCCTATTTGTGTCATTGGGTCTGAGGTGAGTCTCTTGTAGGCAGCATATAAATGGGTCTTTTTTTTTTAAATCCATTCCACCACTCTAATCCATCAGAGAATGAAAGAGAAATAGGCAGGTTAGAGACCCATCAAATTAACAAGCAATGTCACACTATAAATATATATATTTTTTCAAGATCCATTCCCACAGTGCTGGCATTCTGCATTTCTTCTGAGTTCCTGAAACACTATATAGCTAGAAGACTAGCTTAAATATTAATAAGCTCTCTACCTACACCTACTGCAATTAGTTCCTTTTCTTCATCCTCTATGGTTTGCCTTAATTAAGTCTGCCCAGACTTATAGGATCTTCTTCTCATATTATTGTCTGGGTATTTATTCTATAATATTGTTGATAAGAAGACAACATGAAAGCAAGGAAAACAAATAATTGTCATTTAATTTGATTTTAATTGTCCATCATTAATAAATGAAGAGATCTTGTTCAGATGAGTTTTTTAATTGTTTAAGTTCAATTTAATTAGCATATACCTTATTATTAGTCTCAGAGGTAAGATTAAGTAATTCGTAATTGCATACAACACCCAGTTCTCATTACTTGAAGTGCCCTCTTAATGCCCATCACCCAGTTACTCCATCCTCCCACCCACTTCCCCACCAGCAATCCCGTTTGTTTCACATAGTTAAGAGTGTCTTATGGCTTACCTTCCTCTCTGTTTTCATCTTATTTTATTTTTCCTCCTCTTCCCATTATGTTCATGTGTTTCTTTCCTCAAATTCCATATATATGAGGGAAATCATATGGTATTTGTCTTTCTCTGATTGGCTTATTTTGCTTAGCATACTACCCTCTAGTTCCATCCTCATAATTGCAAATTGAAGATTTCATTCTTTTTGATGGCTCAGTAATATTCAGGTGAGTGTGCAGATATGACTCATCTATAGAGATTTTGTTACAGAATTGACATACTTAAGACCCATCATTCATCTTCTGAGAACCTAGAATTGACTGGGTTCAAGCAAGTATAATTTGTAAAAAGGGCCTATTGATTTTGATATATACTCTGAGTTGAGAATCAGTGATGTGTAGAAATACTTTAAGTGGAGAGATTAATTAGAAGTTTGAAGAAGACAACACATTATCTGTGAAAGACCGACCTATACATTAAAACAAGAAATGTATATGATCTTTTCGTGTGTCTGTTAGTCATTTGTATGTCTTCTTTGGAGAAGTGTCTGTTTATGTCTTCTGCCCATTTTTTGACATGATTATATGTTTTTTTGGTGTTCAGTTTGAGGAGTTCTTTATAGATATTGGATATCAATCCTTTGTCTGTAATGTCATTTGTGAATATCTTCTCCCATTCCGTGTGTTGCTTCTTTGTTTTGTTGACTGTTTCCTTTGCTGTGCAGAAGCTTTTTATCTTGATGAAGTCTTGAAAGTTCATTTTTGCTTTTGTTTCTTTTGCCTTTGGAGACGTGTCTTGAGAGAAATTGCTGTGTCCAATGTCAAAGAGGTTACTGCCTATGTTCTCCTCTAGGATTTTGATAGATTCCTGCCTCATGTTGAGATCTTTCATTCATTTCGTTCATCATCACTAGCTATCAGGGAAATTCAAATCAAAACCACCCTGAGATACCACTTTACACCAGTTAGAATGGCCAAAATTAACAGGACAGGAAACAACAAGTGTTGAAGAGGATGTGGAGAAAGGGGAACCCTCTTACACTGTTAGTGGGAATGCAACTTGTTGCAGCCAGTTGGAAAACGATGTGGAGATTCCTCAAAAAATTAAAAGTAGAGCTATCCTATGACCCTGTATTTGCACTACTTGGTATTTACTCCAAAGATACAGATGTAGTGAAAAGAAGGGCCATATGTACCCCAGTGTTCATAGCAGCAATGTCTACAATTGCCAAACTGTGGAAAGAGCCAAGATGCCCTTCAATAGATGAATGGATACAGAAAATATGGTACATATAAACAATGGAATATTAAACAGCTATCAGAAAGGATGAATACCCAGCTTTTGTATCAACATGGACAGGACTGGAGGAGATTATGCTGAGGGAAATAAGTCAAGGAGAGAGAGTCAATTATCATATGGTTTCACTTATTTGTGGAACATAAGGAATAACAAGGAGGACATTAGGAGAAGGAAAAGAAAAGTGAATTGGGGTAAATCGGAGGGGGAGATGAAGCATGAAAACTGTGGACTCTGAGAAACAAACTGAGGGTTTTGGAGGGGAATGGGATGGGGGAATGGATGAGCCTGGTGGTGGGTATTAAGGAGGGCACCTATTGCATGCAGCACTGGATGTGGTGCATAAACAATGAGTCTTGGAACACTGAAAAAAATAAAATTAAATTGTTAAAAAATGTATATGATCTTAGATATAATATATTCAGCAAAGTATAGGTATTATGCAATAAACTATTAAAAGTAGAAGTCTGATTATCAAGTTCTAGTTCCTTCCCATGAAATAGTGCCCATGATAATAATGTAATAATTTCATTCTAGGATGCATTTGTTCATAAAATATTTTTGTAATGTGTTGACTGTATTAGCATTTTCTGTATGTCCTATGCTCTTTTACATAACAGCTTGATGTCATCTAATTAGGTATCATAGATCATTGGAAAGAATACCAGAATCTAATCTCCGTATGAAAATTCACAATCCTTGGTATATCCAAAGGAGATTAGAAAATTTCCATTGTTTCAGAGCTCAAGTAGGGCTGTACATATGACTGCAAATGGTTTCCTGTCTTTTTGCTTTTCTTTTCTTTTCAAAATGATTTAGACAGTGAGGTGGTTTCTTACATATTTATCAGATTGTAGCATTGGATGTACCTGGGCACCTGACTCTATAGGCAGGTGCAGAGGATGGTCACATATACGGTGTAATTAAGACATCCAAAAGTTTCTTGGGCCCCTGATCTCTCTCTCACATGTTCTTGAAATACCATGTAATGTGAAATTTCTTGGTATTAAGTACTTTTATTTTTGGAATATCTGAATAACTATTATATAACTTTCCCTGACTGACTTGAGAAAAATGCAAATGTTGTCTCACTCAATATTTTACCAAGAACTAGTTGTAGATTGAAAATATACTGATCTAGACAGAGAAACATCTGCTATTTCTTCACTGCTTCAAGGGAAGGAATGTGCCAATGTTCTCTAATATTTTATTTGTAATCTGAGATATTCCCACCCAATATCAAGAATGAATGTAAATGTAGAGCAGAAGGAAACTGACAAAACAATATCTTAGTATAAACTTTACTTCTTTTAAGTGTACCTATGGTTGTTGAAAAGTCCCAAAACAGCATAATTTTGGTTTCCCATACTATCTTCACCTATGAAATGGACATGGTGGGACACCTGGTTGGCTCAGCTGGTTAAGCATCTGACTCTTGATTTTGGCCCAGGTTAGGATCTGCGGGTCCTGAGGTCAGGCTCTACACTCAGTAGGGAATCTGCTGGAGATTCTCTTTCTCCCTCTCTCTTCCTTTGCCTGTTCCCACAAACCCGCACTCTTTCTCTCCCTAAAATAAATAAATCTTAAAAAACAAAAAAGAAGTTAGGGTTGCCTGGGTGGCTCAATCAGTTAAGTGTCTTCCTTCAGCATGGGTCATGATCTCAGGGTCATGATACCAAGTCCTGCTTCGGGCTCTCTCCTCAGTGAGGAGTCTTCGCCCTCTCCCTCTCCCACTGCTCTCTCCTTAAATAAATAAATAAATAAATAATCAATCTTAAAAAAATAGAATTAAAAAAATATTGCCTCACTTTGAGGGACTTAAGTCATTAAAAGTTTTTTATTTAAATTCAGCGTATTTTATTTAAAATCAATAGCAATAATTACAATGTGTAACAATAATAACAATAATAACTGTATGTTATTAAATTCAAAGCCAACTATACATTTAAAAAATTCAATGTAGATAACATACACTGTGTTATTAGTTTCACGGGTAGAATTTAGTGATTCATCAGTAGTATATAACACCTAGTGCTCATTACAGCAAATGCCTTCCTTAATGCCCATCACCCAGTTACCCCTTCCCCCAGCAATCCTCAATTCATTCCCTAGAGTTCAGTATCTCTTATGGCTTGCCTCACTCTGTTTTTCATCTTATTTTATTTTTCCTTCCTTCCTCTATGTTAATCTGTTTTGTTTCTTAAATTCCACCTATGAGTGATTTTTTTATGTAAGTGTATTTTGTTCATAATCAGATTATATTTGATTCTTGAAACAACCTTGGAAGATATTATTATCTTCATATTAGATTGAATAAACAAAGAATAAAACTCAGGTCTGATAGCTTGCCTGAGGTCAATGCACTGGTGTAATGATTTTCACGTTCTGATCACCTCATATCCAGTTCATTCTCTCCCTCCCTCCCTCCCCAGTTTGTTGTAAATGCAACTTGAAAACATTATAGGAATGAGGAGTTGAAAGGTATGCAAAGTATTCCTCATTCTATTTATACAGGAACGTATATTTCCCACCTCACAGAACTTAAGTTTTTCATCTTGTAGTATGATATAAACATATAAACTCAGTATCTTTTAACTCATATATACACATATATATATAAATATATATAATAAATAAATATATTTTATTTTTATTTTATTCATTCATTCATTCATTTATTTATTGCATTTTTTCTTAGTTGAATTTTTCTTGTTCCAATTTGATTCTTTTTTCTCTAGGTGACTTGGTATTCTTGACTTGATGAAAAAAAAATGATTCCAAGGTGACAGAATTTGTTCTTCTGGACTTTTCATCTTTCTGGGAGCTACACTCTTTCTCTTCTTAATATTTTCCTTATTTTACATGACTTTTTCTGGGAATTCTCTTGATAATGGTAACACTGTGAGCTGATGCCTCTCTGCTCCAATTTCCTATATAATATTTTTGGGGCCATCTGTCCCTTATTGACCAATGCCTGAGCTGTGTAACCATGCTCAAGATATTAGGAGATTTTCTAAAGCAAGGCAAGATCATCTCTTTTTAGGGATGCTTGACTCTTTCTGAGAGCCAGAGAGATATTTCTGCTGACAGTCATGGCCTATGATAGGTATGTTGCCATATGTAATCCTTTGTACTACCTGACAGTCATGAACCATCAGCTGTGCTTTCAGTTGGTTTTTGCCTGTTGGTGTGGGGGATTCATCCACTCTATCACACAGGTTGCACTGATGATCCAGCTGTCCTATGACCCTAATGACCTGGACAACTTCTACTGTGATGTCCCACAGGTCATCAGCTATCATATATGGACACATATGTAGTAGAGGTGCTGATGGTCTCAAACATCAGCAGGTCTGCTATCTCTCGTTTGTTTCTTGGTCTTACTGTTCTCTTATGCCATCATCCTGATCACCCTCAGAACTCACCTCGGCCAGGGCCAGCGCAAGGCACTCTCAGCCTGTGCCTCCCACCTAACAGTGGTCAGCCTGATCTTTGTGTCATGTGTTTTCATCTACCTGAGACCTTTCTTCAACTTCTCTGTGGATAAAGCGTTCTCTGTCTTTTATACAGTGATCACTCCAATGTTGAACGCTCTCATCTACACACTCAGAAATGCTGAAATGAAGACAGCCATGAGGAAGCTGAGAAAAAAAGCATGTGGCATCCTTCTGCCATATTAAAGGATGAACAGGAAGAGGTGATTTAGAAAGCATAACTTTCTTGGGACATCCTTAACTCATCCTATACATGGATATATGCATGAAACCAATTCAGTGACTTTGGCATAAAAACCGGCATCAAAATTATAATGCATTTCTGTTGATTGCTATTGACGCATGGTGGCTTTGTTGGGTGTTAACTATTAAGAAGGGGAGTTTATTGGTCCAGAAATTGAGTAGTAGGTTCAAGAGGACACCTCGAAAGATCAACTCTTCTACCCCTTATTTATGACTAGTCTTCCTTGATTTATGTCATTTAACTTTTAAATTCTTTTCAAATGAAAGAAGGTATCCTATTTCCTTTTTTGTCTTCCTCATCTGGGTGTAACAATTCCTAGGTTAGGAGTTTCCTTCTGATGTCCATCAGAGTCTCTCCTGATGAAAGCCTGAAAACCACTAACCACCCTACCTATTAATGTTCACCTAGGGACTGTGTTATATATTGTGCCAAATTTTAGAAATGCACTTGAGTTCAGTACAGGTAAGTGAGCATGCTCTTTGTGAAGTTTACATGTGAAGGCAAGGAAACCTGAGAGTTCTAGGTGTTGGAAACTCCCAATTTTCTCTCCTAGGGTTTTCTCTAGAAGAGGCATCCTATTTCTTTGAGTGGAGTTACAGCAAAGGGTAAATGTATCAGCTGGCTCTTCAACTGGTCGTAATATTTAAGAGCTCTGACCTGTAAAGGAAAAAGGGGGGAAAAACACATGATCTATGGTTTAAAGTAGTTATTCCAAGTCTTGGAGGCACTTTTAGAAAGAGGTAATATTATTCTTCACTTTTCAAGTGAACTGGGATTTTTAAAAAAAATATTTATTTATTTTAGACAGAAGGAGAGAGAGTGCAAGTGGAGGGAGGGGCATAGAGAAGCAAGAGAGAGAATCTCAGGCAAACTCCCTTCCTATATTGGAGGCCAATGCAGGGTTCAACCTTAGGACACTGAGATCATAACCTCAACTAAAATCAAGTTTGACCATCAACCAACTGAGCCATCCAGGTGCCCCGATCTCAGCTTTCTTTAGTGACTTTTACTAGTTCATTGAGAAAAAATATGACCACACAGGAAGGCTAAAAATTTTGGATAATTAAGATTAAGCTAATATTTTTCTTTCCAGAAAATCTTTGCCTCAATTAGATGGACTAATTGCATATTCCCTATTATATCTACAGAAGATCTCCAGATTTAAGAGATCACTAAGAACATGCACAAAAACATTTATATTTAAGTTTATCTATTTCTGATGTTAGGATCTTCACAACTTCTTTTATCTAAAGAAAGATTAATTCTGTTCACTAAGTAATAATATAATGATGGACTTTTAACAATATTTTTATATTTGCTCACTTATTTCCTAATCAGTTGTGATGGAGAGGCTTTCAAAATTACTTAGCTGAAACACATAACTCAGGAAAAGAATATTTGAAACTCCACCAATTAATAGGATTTACTAGGTAAATTGCAATACCTGTGGTCTTGTAAGATCTTGGATGATTTCTTTACTAAAATGAGTGAGGGGGTGTTGGCATCCCTGTGTGCATCACACTTTCCTTACCATCCCTGGTATGGATCACATTCTCTTCTTTCACTCTACAACATTCCCACAGAGGTCCTTTGCCTATTGTCAATATCCAGAGAGATCATCTGATAATTGTCTTTCTCTGATTGACTTATTTCACCTAGAATAATACCCTCTAGTTCCATCCATGTCATTGCAAATGACAGGATTTCATCTTTTTGATGGCTGCATAGCATTCCACACTTATCCATATCTATATCTCTATATAGATATAAATATCTGTATATATCTATACCTATATCTCACATCTTCTTTATCCATTCATCTGTTGATGGACATCTAGGTTCTTTCCATAGTCTGGCTATTGTGGACATTGCTGCTATAAACATTTGGGTGCATCTGCCCCTTTGGAACACTACATTTGTATCTTTGGGGTTAATACCCAATAGTGTGATTGCTGGGTTGTAGAATAGCTCTATTTTAAACTTTTCAAGGAACTGGCATACTGTTTTCCAGAGTGGCTGCACCAGCTTGCATTCCCACCAACAGTGTAGGAGGATTCCCCTTTCTTTGCATCCTCGCCAGCATCTGTCATTTCCTGACTTGTTAATTTAACCATTCTGACTGGTGTGAGGTGGCATGTCTTTGTGGTTTTGATTTGTATTTCCCTGATGCTGAGTGATGCTGAGCACTTTTTCATGTGTCTGTTGTCCATTTGGATGTTTTCTTTGCAGAAATGTCTGTTCATGTCTTCTGCCCATTTCTTGATTGGAGTATTTGTTCTTTAGGTGTTGAGTTTGATAAGTTCTTTATGAATTTTGGATACTAGCCCCTTTTCTGATAGGTCATTTGCAAATACCTTCTCCCATTCTGTTGATTGTCTTTTGGTTTAGTTGACTGTTTCCTTTGCTTTGCAGAAGCTTTTTATCTTGATGAAATCCTAATAGTTCATCAAAGGCTTCCCTTGCCTTTGGCGATGTTCTTAGGAAGAAGTTGCTGTGGTTGAGGTTGAAGAGGTTCCTGCCTGTGTTCTCATCCAGGATTTTGATGGATTCCTCTCTCACATTGAGGTCTTTCATCCATTTTGAGTCTGTTATTGTGTGTGGTGTAAGGAAATGGTCCAGTTTCATTCTTCTGCATCTGGCTGTCCAATTTTCACAACACCATTTGTTTCCCAACACCACTGTCTTTTTTCCATTGGACATTCTTTCCTGCTTTGTCATAGATCAGTTGGCTATAGAGCTGAGGGTCCATTTTTGGGCTCTCTATTCTGTTCCATTGATCTATGTATCTGTTTTTGTGCCAACACCATACTGTCTTTATGATTACAGCTTTTTAATAGAGCCTGAAGTCTGGAATTGTGATGCTGCCAAGATTGGTTTTCTTTTTCAACATTCCTCTGGCTGTCTGGGATCTATTCTGATTCCATATAAATTTTTTGAATTTTTAAAAAAATTTTACTTATCTTTTAAATTTCTTTTCAGTGTTCCAGAATTCATTGTTTATGCTCCACACCCAGTGCTCCATGCAATACGTGCTCTCCATAATACCCACCACTAGGCCTCCCACCCCCACCCCTCCAAATCCCTCATATTGTTTTTCAGAGCCCACAGTCTCTCATGGTTCATCTCCCCCACCAATTTCCCCCAATTCCCTTCTCCTTTCCATCTCCCTATGTCCTCCGTGTTATTCCTTATGCTCCACAAATAAGTGAAACCATATGATAATTGACTGTCTCTGCTTGACTTATTTCACTCAGCATAATCTCTTCCAGTTCTGTCCATGTTGATATGAAAGTTGGGTTTTCATCTTTTCTGGTGGAGGCCTAATACTCCATAGTATATATGGACCACATCTTCCTTATCCATTCATCCACTGAAGGATCTATACTTGAAGAACTACAGAACACTCATGAAAGAAATTGAAGAAGACACAAAAAGATGGAAGACCATTCCATCCTTGTGGTTCAGAAGAATAAACATTGTTAAAATGCCTATACTGACTAGAGCACTCTATACTTCCAATGTCATTCTGATCAAAATTCCACTGGCATTTTTAAAGAGCTGGAAAATCCTAAGAACAATCCTAAAATTTGTATGGAATTAAGAACAGTCCTAGAAGATGGCAAAGAAGTAGCAGGCTGAGACTACATCAGGTAGCAGGAGATCAGCTAGATAACTTATCTAAACATTGCAAACACCTACAAATCCAATGGGAGATCGAAGAGAAGAAAAGAAATTCTAAAAACAGAAAATTGACCACTTTCTGAAAGGTAGGACCGGTGGAGAAGTGAATCCAAAGCAACGGGAAGTTAGACCGCAGGCGGAGGGGCCGGCTCCTGGCAAGTGGCGGAGCAGCAGAGCACAAAATCAGGAATTTTAAAAGTCTGCTCCACTGAGGGACATTGCTCCAGAGGCTAAACCAGGATGAATCCCATGCGGGGAGAGCATGGCCCCAGGTCCCGCAGGGTCACAGAAGGATCGGGGTGTCTGAAGTGTTGCAGAGCTTGCAGGTATTAGAACAGGGAAGCCGGCTATAGAGACAGAGCTGAGGAGAGAGCTCTCAGCTTGGGGTTACCTTGAACCGGTCGCAGGCTGGGTGAGCTTGGAGTGCTGCTGGAGGCCAGGGACACAGGAGTGATTGGGCACTTTTCTCTGAGGGCGCAGTGAGGAGTGGGGCCCTGAGCTCTCGGCTCTTTTGGGCCGAGACTGGGAGGCTGCAACTTTCATTCCCGTCCTCTGGAACTCTATGGAAAACATTCAGGGAACAAAAGCTCCGGAAAGCAAATCCGAGCAGATTACGTAGCCCCACCCCTGGTAAGGGAGGTGCAATTCTGCCTCGGGCAAAGACACTTGAGAATCACTACAACAGGACCCTCCCCCAGAAGATCAACAAGAAATCTAGCCAAGACCAAGTTCACCTACCAAGGAGAGCAGGCAGGTTCAATACCAAGGAAAGCAGCAGAATTCCAGAGGAGGAGAAAGCAAAGCACAGAACTGATGGCTTTCTCCCCATGATTCTTTAGTCTTGTGATTAATTTAATTTTAATTTTTTTTCAACTTTTTTTCTTTCTGCTAATTTTTTAAACTTTTACCCTTTTCTTTTTTAACGTTTTTAAACTAGTTTATCTAATATATTCTTTCTTTTTTAATATTTTTTCTTTATTTTTTTCTTTTTAAAATTCTTTCTTTTTTTCCCCTGAACTTCTTTTTATCCCCTTTCTTACCCCCATGATTTGGGGTCTCTTCTGATTTGGTTAAAGCACATTTTCCTGGGGTCTTTGCCACCCTTTTAGTATTTTATTTGCTCCTTCATATCCTCTTATCTGGACAAAATGACAAGGCAGAAAAACTCACCACAAAAAAAGAAAAAGAGGCAGTACCAAAGGCTAGGGACCTAATCAATACAGACATTGGTAATATGTCAGATCTAGAGTTCAGAATGACGATTCTCAAGGTTCTAGCCAGGCTCAAAAAAGGCATGGAAGATATTAGAGAATCCCTCTCTGGAGATATAAAAGCCCTTTCTGGAGAAATTAAAGAACTAAAATCTAACCAAGTTGAAATCAAAAAAGCTATTAATGGGGTGCAATAAAAATGGAGGCTCTCACTGCTGGGATAAATGAGGCAGAAGAAAGAATTAGTGATATAGAAGATCAAATGACAGAGAATAAAGAAGGTGAGCAAAAGAGGAACAGCTACTGGACCACGAGGGGAGAATTCGAGAGATAAGTGACATAAGATGATACAACATTAGAATAATTGGGATTCCAGAAGAAGAAGAAAGAGAGAGGGGAGCAGAAGGTATATTGGAGAGAATTATTGGAGAGAATTTCCCTAATATGGCAAAGGGAACAACATCAAAATCCAGGAGGTGCAGAGAACCCCCCTCAAAATCAACAAGAATAGGTCCATACCTTGTCATCTAATAGTAAAATTTACAAGTCTTAGCGACAAAGAGAAAATCCTGAAAGCAGCCCGGGAAAAGAAATCTGTAACATACAATGGTAAAAATATTAGATTGGCAGTGGACATATCCACAGAAACCTGGCAGGCCAGAAAGAACAGGTATGATATATTCAGAGCACTAAATGAGAAAAACATGCAGCCAAGAATACTATATCCAGCTAGGCTATCATTGAAAATAGAAGGAGAGAGAAAAAGCTCCCAGGACAAACAAAACTGAAAGAATTTGCAAACACCAAACCAGCTCTACAGGAAATATTGAAAGGGGTCCTCTAAGCAAAGAGAGAGCCTAAACGTAGTAGATCAGAAAGGTACAGAGACAATATACAGTAACAGTCACCTTACAGACAATACAATGGCACTAAATTCACATCTCTCAATAGTTACCCTGAATGTAAATGGGCTAAATGCCCCAATCAAAAGACACAAGGTATCAGAATGGATAAAAAACAAAACCCATCCATATGCTGCCTACAAGAAACTCATTTTAGACCCAACTACACCTCCAGATTTAAAGTGAGGGGGGTGGAAAACAATTTACCCTGCTAATGGACATCAGAAGAAATCTGGGGTGGCAATCCTTAGGTCAATTAGATTTTAAGCCAAAGGCTATAATAAGAGATGAGGAAAGACACTGTATCATACTCAAAGGGTCTGTGCAACAAGAAGATCTAACAATTTTAAATATCTATGCCCCTAACATGGGAGCAGCCAACTATATAAACCAATTAATAACAAAATCAAAGAAACACATCGACAATAATACAATAATAGTAGGGGAATTTAACACTCCCCTCACTGAAATGGATAGATCATCCAAGCAAAAGATCAACATGGAAATAAATGCCTTAAATGACACACAGGAACAGATGAACATCACAGACATATTCAGAACATTCCATCCCAAAGCAACTGAATACACATTCTTCGCTAGTGCACATGGAACATTCTCCAGAATAGATCACATCCTGGGTCCTAAATCAGGTCTCAACCAGTATCACAAGATTGGGATCATTCCCTGCATATTTTCAGACCACAATGCTCTGAAGCTAGAACTCAATCACAAGAGGAAATTTAGAAAGAACCCAAATACATGGAGACTAAACAGCATCCTTCTAAAGAATGATTGGGTCAATCAGGAAATTAAAGAAGGATTTTTAAAAATTCATGGAAACAAATGATAATGAAAACACAACGGTTCAACATCTGTGGGACACAGTAAAGGCAGTCCTGAGAGGAAAATATATAGTGGTACAAGCCTTTCTCAAGAAACAAGAAAGGTCTCAAGTACACAACCTAAAGGAGCTGGAGGTGTCTAAAAGAACAGCAAAGAACGTCTAAACCCAGCAGGAGAAGAGAAATCATAAAGACCAGAGTAGAAATCAATGAAATAGGAACAACAACAACAACAAAAAAAACCAATAGAACAAATCAATGAAACTTGGAGCTGGTTCTTTGAAAGAATTAATAAGATTGATAAACCCCTGGCCAGATTTATCAAAAAGAAAAGAGAAAGGACCTAAATAAATAAAATCATGAATGAAAGAGGAGAGATCACAACTAACACCAAAGAAATACAAACAATTATAAAAACATACTAGGAGCAACTCACGCCAACAAATTTGACAATCTGGAAGAAATGGATGCATTCCTAGAGACATATAAACTACCACAACTGAACCAGGAAGAAATAGAAAACCTGAACAGGCCCATAACCAGTAAGGAGATTGAAACAGTCATCAAAAATCTCCAAACAAACAAAAGCCCAGGGCCAGACAGCTTCCCAGGGGAATTCTACCAAATATTTAAAGAAGAACTAATTCCTATTCTCCGGAAACTCTTACAAAAAATAGAAATTGAAGGAAAACTTCCAAACTCATTTTATGAGGCCAGCATCACCTTGATCTCAAAACCAGACAAGGATCCAATCAAAAAAGAGAACTACAGACCAATATCCTTGATGAACACAGGTGCGAAAATTCTCACCAAAATACTAGCCAATAGGATTCAACAGTACATTAAAAGGATTATTCACCATGACCAAGTTGGATTTATTCCAGGGCTGCAAGGTTAGTTCAACATCCGCAAATCAATCAATGTGATACAACACATTAATAAAAGAAAGAACAAGAACATAGATGCTGAAAAAGTATTTGACAAAGTGAAGCATCCCTTCCTGATCAAAACTCTTCAAAGTGTAGGGATAGAGGGCACATACCTCCATATTATCAAAACCGTCTGTGAAAAACCCACCACAAATATCATTCTCAATGCAGAAAAACTGGAAACTTTTCCGCTAAGGTCAGGAACACGGCAGGGATGTCCATTATCACCACTGCTATTCAACATAGTACTAGAAGTCCTAGCCTCAGCAATCAGAAAACAAAAGGAAATTAAAGGCATCCAAATCAGCAAAGAAGAAGTCAAACTATCACTCTTCACAGATGATATGATACTATATGTGGAAAATCCAAAAGACTTCACTCCAAAACTGCTAGAACTTATACAGGAATTCAGTAAAGTGTCAGGATATAAAATCAATGCACAGAAATCAGTTTCATTTCTCTTTGCCAACAACAAGACAGAAGAAAGAGAAATGGAAAAATGTTCCATGCTCCTGGATTGGAAGAACAAATATTGGGAAAATGTCTACGCTACCTAAAGCAATCTACACATTTAATGCAATCCCTATCAAAATTCCACCCATTTTTTTTCAAAGAAATGGAACAAACAATCCTAAAATTTATACGGAACAAGAAAAGACCTCGAATAACGAAAGGAATATTGAAAAAGAAAGCCAAAGTTGGTGGCATCACAATTGCGGGCTTTAAACTCATTACAAAGCTGTCATCATCAAGACATTTTCACAATATTTGTTCTTCTAATTGTTCTTCTAATAATTGTTCTTCTAATCCATGGGATGGAACATTTTTCAATTTCTTTTCGTTGTCCTCAATTTCTTTCATGAGTACTTAATAGTTTTCTGAGGAGAGGTTCTTTGCCTCTTTGGTTAGGTTTATTCCTAGGTATCTTATGGTTTTGGGTGCAGTTGTAAGGGGGGTCGACTCCTTAATTTCTCTTTCTTCTGCATTCTTGGTGTAGAGAAATGCAACTGATTTCTGTGCATTGATTTTATATCCTGACACTTTATTGAAATCTTGTATGAGTTCGAGCAGTTTTGGAATGGACAGACAGTAGGCTGCCACATCCCCTTTTCTAATGTTCTTCTTTTATAGCAAAATTTAGAGTCTTGGGATATCATTTGAATTGTCCTGTTGATATCTGGGATTGGTAACATTATATTCAGAAAAATCAAGAATTATGTATATTGCCTTTGGCAATTTCAATCCTCCAATCTTGCTTTATCAATTATCTATATTAAAAATTTCTTTATCAATAAGCTATTAGAATTTATGTTTGTCAGACTGTACGTGATTGCTATCATCTCCAGATTTCCTTTCTCAAATGCCTTGAACCCACTTCAGGGCCTGCCTGAGCCTCTCCTTTATTTCTGTCCTCTGAGGGCAATGCCTACACTTGTATGGGAACTTTTAGGCTGAAGGCACTGTGTGTAAACTGAGGGGACAGAGCCTGGAAATCTGGGTGGCAGAGTCTATATTCACACATGAGAGACCACCTGTGTTGGGATTTAGAACCAAGAGAAGAGGTGGGCTGGGGACTGAGGGGCAGGGTTTGCTCTTTCCACACTGTCATATCTGGTGTAGAAATTTAAAGAGTTTGAGGATTTTATTTAATTAATTATTTAATTAATTTTTTTTCACTTTATTTTTTCAGCATAACAGTATTCATTGTTTTTGCACAACACCCAGTGCTCCATGCAAAACGTGCCCTCCCTATTACACCACCTGTTCCCCCAACCTCCCACCCCTGACCCTTCAACACCCTCAGGTTGTTTTTCAGAGTCCATAGTCTCTTATGGTTCGCCTCCCCTTCCAATTTTTTTTTTTATAAACATATAATGTATTTTTATCCCCAGGGGTACAGGTCTGTGAATCGCCAGGTTTACACACTTCACAGCACTCACCATAGTTTAAATTCTAGTTCTTTAACATACAGTGCAATATCTTTTTCGGGAGTAGAGTTCAGTGATTCATCACTTACATCCTACACCTAGTGAAGGAGCCTAAAATTGTAAATTTGAAACTGGTCTTGTAGTAATTATGAAAACATGAGAACGTTGTTCTCTGAGTATGAAAATTTAAACTTATTCAAATTTTGTTACACTGATTTAAAGCTTTTAGAAATATGTTACATGGACTCCATTTGTATTCTTGCTCTGGGTAGCACAGATATTTGAGGTAGGTCTGCTCCTTCTTTTCAGTTCATGTGTCCTTTCAGGGGTACTGAAATAACTGAAAGGAGACAAAGACAAGCCCTATTCATGAAATCATTGGAGGATAACTGACTTCATATTTCCAGAATACATGGAAAGTAACATGTTTGTCATCACCTAGCTCCAAAGTACATATTATGTGAATGGGCAAATGTGGTAAGAAAATCAAAGTTCCCATTATCCAATTTCTCCTTTTAAGAGCCTTAGAAATGAGCCATTATTATTGGAGAGATGTCAGCATGACACCAAAACATTTGCTTTTAATTTATAGAAAACATTTCCTGGGAGATGTTCCTCTAATAAATAACTCCTAGGGATTTTTTTATCTTTTAATATTCATTCACCCATTAATTCATTATTAATTTATTATCCATTCAATAATTCAACAACTGTTTGCTGAGTGCCTTTTATGTGCCAGGAAATGTGGTAGACAGTTTGACGTTCGGATGTTCCATCAGGCATCAACAGATCACCTAAGTGCCCAATTTTATATAAAGTCTTTCAGTAAACACCAGAAAAATGTGAATAGCATTCTAAGATAATACTTGAGTCAGATAATTGGGAAGAGTAGGGCAGAGAGGAGAGAGTAGGGCAAAAGTATGGACTGTGGAGTCAGACAGCTTCATCATGCCCAGCTCATCACTCACCAGGGTGCAAGCAACATAACTTCTTTTTTTTTTTTCTCCTTATATTTTTTCTTTATTTTTTGTTTATTTTTATTTGTTTATTTACAGCATAACAGTGTTCATTGTTTTGGCATCACACCAAGTGCTCCATGCAGTACGTGCCCTCCCTATTACCCACCACCTGGTTCCTCAAACTCCCCCCGCCCCCCGTCGCCCCTTCATAACCCTCTGGTTGTTTTTCAGAGTCCATAGTCTCTCATGGTTCATCTCCCCTTCCAGTTTCCCTCAACTCCCTGTCCTCTCCATCTCCCCATGTCCTCCATGTTATTTGTTATGCTCCACAAATAAGTGAGACCATATGATACTTGACTCTCTCTGCTTGACTTATTTCACTCAGCATAATCTCTTCCAGTCCCGTCCATGTTGCTACAAAAGTTGGGTATTCGTCCTTTCTGATGGAGGCATAATACTCCATTGTGTATATGGACCACATCTTCCTTATCCATTCATCCGTTGAAGGGCATCTTGGTTCTTTCCACAGTTTGGCGACCGTGGCCATTGCTGCAATAAACATTGGGGTACAAATGGCCCTTCTTTTCACTACATCTGTATCTTTGGGGTAAATACCCAGCAGTGCAATTGCAGGGTCATAGGGAAGCTCTATTCTTAATTTCTTCAGGAATCTCCACACTGTTCTCCAAAGTGGCTGCACTAACTTGCATTCCCACCAACAGTGGAAGAGGGTTCCCCTTTCTCCACATCCTCTCCAACACACGTTGTTTCCTGTCTTGCTAATTTTGGCCATTCTAACTGGTGTTAGGTGGTATCTCAATGTTGTTTTAATTTGAATCTCCCTGATGGCTAGTGATGATGAACATTTTTTCATGTGTCTGATAGCCATTTGTATTTCTTTGTTGGAGAAGTGTCTGTTCATATCTTCTGCCCATTTTTTGATATGATTATCTGTTTTGTGTGTGTTGGGTTTGAGAAGTTCTTTATAGATCCTGGATATCAACCTTTTGTCTGTACTGTCATTTGCAAATATTTTCTCCCATTCCGTGGGTTGCCTCTTTGTTTTGTTGACTGTTTCCTTTGCTGTGCAGAAGCTTTTTGATCTTGATGAAGTCCCAAAAGTTCATTTTTGCTTTTGTTTCCTTGGCCTTTGGAGACATATCTTGAAAGAAGTTGCTGTGCCTGATATCGAAGAGGTTACTGCCTATGTTCTCCTCTAGGATTCTGATAGATTCCTGTCTCACGTTGAGGTCTTTTATCCATTTCGAGTTTATCTTTGTGTACAGTGTAAGAGAATGGTCGAGTTTCATTCTTCTACCTATCGCTGTCCAGTTTTCCCAGCACCATTTATTGAAGAGACTGTCTTTTTTCCATTGAATATTTTTTCCTGTTTTGTCGAAGATTATTTGACCATAGAGTGAGGGTCCATATCTGGGCTCTCCACTCTGTTCCACTCGTCTATGTTCTCCTCTAGTATTCTGATGGATTCCTGTCTCACGTTGAGGTCTTTTACCCATTTTGAGGTTATCTTTGTGTACGGTGTAAGCGAATGGTCAAGTTTCATTCTTTTTTTTTTTTTTAATATTTTATTTATTTATTTGATAGAGAGAGAGAGAGAGATCACGAGCAGGCAGAGAGACAGGCAGAGAGAGAGGGGGAAGCAGGATCCCCACTGAGCAGAGAGCCTGATGTGGGGCTTGATCCCAGGACCCTGAGATCATGACCTGAGCCAAAGGCAGAGGCTTAAACCACTGAGCCACCCAGGTGCCCTAAGTTTCATTCTTCTACATATAGCTGTCCAGTTTTCCCAGCACCATTTATTGAAGAGACTGTCTTTTTTCCACTGTATATTTTTTCCTGTTTTGTCGAAGATTATTTGACCATAGAGTTGAGGATCCATATCTGGGCTCTCTACTCTGTTCCACTGGTCTATGTGTCTGTTTTTATGCCAGTACCACGCTGTCTTGGTGATCACAGCTTTGTAGTAAAGCTTGAAATCAGGTAACGTGATGCCGCCAATTTTATTTTTGCTTTTCAACATTTCCTTAGCAATTCGGGGTCTCTTCTGAGTCCATACAAATTTTAGGATTATTTGCTCCAGCTCTTTGAACAATGCCAGTGGAATTTTGATCGGAATGGCATTAAAAGTATAGATTGCTCTAGGCAGTATAGACATTTTAACAATGTTTATTCTTCTGATCCAAGAGAATGGAATAGTCTTCCATCTTTTTGTGTCTTCTTCAATTTCTTTCATGAGTGTTCTGTAGTTCCTCAAGTATAGATCCTTTACGTCTTTGGTTAGGTTTATTCTCAGGTATCTTATGGTTCTCGGTGCTATAGTAAATGGAATCGATTCTCTAATTTCCCTTTCTGTATTTTCATTGTTAGTGTATAAGAAAGCTACTGATTTCTGTACATTGACTTTGAATCCTGCCACGTTACTGAATTGCTGTATGAGTTCTAGTAGTTTGGGGTTGGAGTCTTTGGGGTTTTCCATATAAAGAATCATGTCATCTGCGAAGAGAGAGAGTTTGACTTCTTCCTTGCCAATTTGGATACCTTTTATTTCTCTTTGTTGTCTGACTGTGTTGCTAGAACTTCTAATACTATGTTGAACAAGAGTGGTGAGAGTGGGCATCCTTGTCGTGTTCCTGATCTCAACGGGAAGGCTGGGAGCTTTTTCCCATTGAGGATGATATTTGCTGTGGGTCTTTCATAGATAGATTTTATGAAGTTCAGGAATGTTCCCTCTATCCCTATACTTTCAAGCGTTTTCATCAGGAACGGATGCTGGATTTTGTCAAATGCTTTTTCTGCATCAATTGAGAGGACCATGTGGTTCTTCTCTCTTCTCTTATTGATTTGTTCTATCACACTGATTGATTTGCGAATGTTGAACCAACCTTGCAACCCAGGGATGAATCCCACCTGGTCATCCTGGATAATCTTTTTAATGTGCTGCTGGATCCTGTTTGCTAGGATCTTGTTGAGAATCTTTGCATCCATATTCATCAGTGATATTGGTCTGAAATTCTCCTTTTTGGTAGGGTTTTTGCCTGGTTTGGGGATCAGGGTAATGCTGGCTTCATAAAAAGAGTCTGGAAGTTTTCCTTCTGCTTCAATTTTTTGGAACAGCTTCAGGAGAATTGGTGTTATTTCTTCTTTGAAAGTTTGGTAGAATTCCCCAGGGAATCCGTCAGGTCCTGGGCTCTGCAACATAACTTCTTGATGCTCATTTGAGTATACAGTGAGGACAATAATAGCATATATCTCATAGTGTTCTCAAGAAAACTATGTAAAATAATACTTGTAAAGCTCTCATAAGCACTTCTACATAAGGTCAGAACTCAGTAAGTATTGACTTCTTATGTTACTATTATTATTAAATGTTATGTTAAAAGGGAAACAAATGTTGATAAAAGGCTATACCAATTATTTGATCCTAGTGAATTCAGGGCTGAAAGATGAATTAGAGCATTTGACTCTGGACCCCTGCCATATGACAATAAAATCCTTAGGAACTCCTCCTTTCATATTGAAACCAACCTTGACACAAAAACTGCATGTTAGGTGATACATGCATCCTCAAAACACATTTTTAGTGTTTTTAGAAAATGTCTGCTTTAACATCATACTTTTGAGGCCATCAGTTTTAATTTAAATAATTTAAAAATATTTAGAACAATTTTAAATTTAGAGAAAAGTTGCAGGGATAGTACAGAGTTTCTGTATGGCTCTTGCCATTTGCCCTGTTGTTAGCACCTTACACCATGTGGTGTATTTCTCAGATCAAGTGAGTCAGTGCTGATACATTACGATTAGCTATCTCCACATTTTATTTAGACTTATTAGATTAGATTTCAGCAGTTTTTTCCTTAATGAATAGGCTTATCCAGGTTATCTGTTTTTTATTCATAGTGTTGTCAATTATTGATTTATTGTCCTTATGCTCTTTATTTTCCCAGGAAACTTTCTGTAATTATACCATAAAGAAGGCAACTGGTGATATTCTTTTACTTAGAGAAGATAGTGAAATCTATAATGGAAACACAGTGCAATCTACTTCTTCGCAAGTAAATAACTTTTTCCTGTCCCTATCAGTCTCTTCCAATTCTTTCTTCAGATATATGATTTCTCATCTGCAAATTCCATCTTGTCCTGCAGTCTGCTACAAATGTTATCATGGTTATCTATAGGGATAAGAGTGTGTGTGGGGATAGGGAAATCTAGGGTAATGACAAGGGGTCCGCACATTATTCACTGTGCTATATTATCACTCTCAATCTTGGGTCCAGTTCTAAAGACAAAGGTTGTTCTGAGACCAAGTCTTGCTCCTGGTGCCCACTTACTACCCTAGTCCTGTCCCATTGTATGAGCCTTTGAATGCAGTTTCCTCATATCTCTATGCTGCTAAAGATGTTGCTTCCTTTACTAGAATTGTTTACCCACTTCTTGCCTTTAGTACTCAGATTAAGAGTCTTGTCTTCTTGGAAGTCTTCTCTGATCTTATTCTTGTATAGTGTTATTAATTGGCCCTCATATGAATTCTTGTAGCATGGTGTGCTTATCTTTAATGAGGACAACGCTCAGCGTATCTATTGCAATTTTCTTCTCACTAATTGGGATACCCCATCATTCTATGGTCTTTGAATCTGGAGGATCTGGCACAGTGCCCAGCCAAGAATAAATGCTTGATAAATCTTTCTTTTTTATTTCCAAACTGAGGTATAATTGACAATATAACAATGTGTAATATTAAGTTATAAAACTTGTTAATTTGGTATTTATATATTGCACCATGATACAACCATAACTTTGGCTTACACTTCTATCATATGAAATTATCATTTCTTTTCTGTGGTGAGAACATTTAAGATCTAGTCTCTTAGCAGGTTTAAAGTAATTATTGACTATAAGCACCATTCTATGCATAATATCCTTAGAACTTATTCATCTTCTAATTGCAGTTTTGTGCTCCTTCACAACTCTCAATCCCCACTCCACCCCCCCTTGGTAACTACCATTCTACTCTCTGTTTCTATAAGTCCGGCATTTTAGATTCCACATATAAATGAAATCACCCATTTGTCTTTCTCTGTCTGATGAGATGTGTTTTTAAAGAAAGGAAAATAGGAAAATAGGAAGTGAAGGGAAAAAGGAACTTAGGGAAGAGGAAAGGGAAGGAGGAAGGAAGGAAAGAGCACAAAGATAAGTAAGAGAGAGAAAGAGAGAAGCACTGAAAGATTTTCATCTCAGAAAGAATTTGAATGAGAGTTTATTAAAACAGTACTTCCCCAGTTGGCCATT
Organism: Meles meles; assembly: GCF_922984935.1. Taxonomy (NCBI): domain Eukaryota; kingdom Metazoa; phylum Chordata; class Mammalia; order Carnivora; family Mustelidae; genus Meles; species Meles meles. The sequence goes on from NC_060071.1 coordinate 54,991,437, forward strand.
CCTTGTATGAACAGCCCTTTTATTTGTAACTTAGAGAAGTATAGAACAATAAACTGTTGCCAACAACAATGAAAGAGTACTTCTGTGATGCAACATGATAATCCTTTCTACCTTACTGAGATGAATGCTATTAGAGTTACTGTATTTCTCATTGTTGAGGTTGTGCCACTCAAACACACAGAACTTCAGGTATGACCTGGAATTTCATGCTGTAATTCAGTAACAATTTTCTACTAGATCACAGAAGTGTAATCCTCAATTCTTGTCAAGCTCCCTTGACCTAAGTCCCTTAGAAACTCATTCATATCAATATAAGACTGAGACATTATCTTTACTGTGTCACCGATTTAAAACATTTTGCTTGTGTACTTGAGCTTCAGCAAGTTTTAAAGTGAAATTTCAAATGAAATTTTAAATTAAAACAGTTTAATGGTTTTAGAAACTACTGTACTTGGGCTGGTGGTGCAATATAGTGATACAGAGCGTCAATTACCTTCCCTTGTACCAACTTTGAGTAAATTGTGCAAAGCTGTAAAAATGGCCTGCACATTTTTAACAAGTAATTTACCAAGTAGCCTCCAATATAGTCATACAAGGTGTCCCTTAGTGGGAATTATACTTGCAGTTTCTCTAACAGTACTCTCCAGATGCTACCTAATCACCTGGCTAGCCATTCCCTCAGGGCTGTGATGATGCATAAAGATTGCTGGCAGAATCTCTTTCTTGGAAGTCAGGAATATAGAAATAAAGTATTACAGACCAATGTAAGAAGGCCAAGGCACAGCTAGAAGCCATAAAATTCTCTGAGAGAGGAGAGAGAGAGAGGGAGAGAGAGAGAGAGATCAAATAATGTAGGACACCTTCTCAGGCTATAGGTATAATTTTGTGAAATGGGACAAACACATAAGAGGAATATCACCATATAGTTTTAAGTCTTTTAGCACCAATATCTAGAGAGAGATTCCATATACATCTCAGAAAGCTTTATTGATCCAAGAAGATCTCAGGTTGTCCAAATCCATGTCGTGGGACCAGACTCAAGAAGGCCAGAGTAAGTTTCCCATCTGTAATGATAAGTTAACAACCAGAGAGAAAGGCGAGGGCAATTTTAATATATTCAAATCATATTCAGGGATAAAAAGGAATCTTCAAATTCTTCAACCAATTATAACATCTGTTCTAATAATTCTTTTTTTTAATTTTAAAGATTTTATTTATTTATTTGACAGAGAGAGCACAAGTACGCAGAGCGGCAGTCAGAGGGAGAGGGAGAACCTGGCTGTTCTCTGAGCAGAGAGCCTGATGTGGGGCTCTATCCCAGGACCCTGGGATCATGACCTGAGTTGAAGGCAGATGCTTAACCAACTGAGCCACCCAAATTCCCCTGTTCTAATAATTCTATTAACTAATTTAGGAAATAGTCTACTTTAATTTAAAGTGTATCAATATTATTTCAGTTGGAATTTAGTTCCAGGTTTACACTAAACAGTGCAGCCTAGATAATTCAGTTTCCTCCGTGAACTTTCACCAATGTTTTGATGAGTGAAATAAAGTCAAGTGATCACTAAGGTTTTTGTTTTTGTTTTTATTTGTATTAGTATAGGATTTTACATAAGTTATGATCCAGTCTAAGAGGATTTGAGAAGGTCTTTTAAAGGCACTACTTTAAAACGAAGGGCTTTATGCCAGGTATTGGGTTTTATTTATCTTTTCATGTTCACAGCACAATACCAGACACAGTGAATGTGCTCCATAAATATTTCAGTTGAAAAGATAAATAAATATTGGTATTGTGTGAAATGTAGATGATATAGATGGTACCACAAATAGTCTGTGTTATGCTACATGTACACATGGTCAGATTTTTTCCAAGACTTTACTTATTCATATTCCTTATCTCTTAGTTCCACAAATATTTAGTAATTTACTTCCTCAGTTGTAGACAATTACAGAAATAGGATAACTTGGGACTTTGAATGTTTCTATAGGTATAAATTCAAACGATTGGCAGGTAATAGAATGATGTCAAGTGACCAGAGACATGAAAACATGTACGTGTGTCATCATAATGTCTCTATGAGGGATATTGAAGTCAAGGACACTATTGCTCAAAGAGCTTGCTGTGGGAGGGAACTTCATGTTAGGAAAGAGATCCAGAGCATTTGCTCTCTTTTCCTTGCAGATCACTCACAGAAGAAACTAAAGACTAAATCTCTTTCCCAGAGGATTTCAGGGAACTGTAGTCTTGTAATTTGTTTGATTTGAAATAATTTAGGTGGACTTATGAAGTTGTTTCTTTAATACCATTATAGCTAGTATGTATTCTTTGGCATTATCTGAGAGACTAAATCTGGCCTAAGAATGTGGATGGACCAGTGGAAATGATCCATCCCATACAGGCTGTGGTCCACAATGTTCAGACATTTGATACTGATGCTTCTGAAGTTCTTCCACTGAAATGGTTATGACTTAGATTTACTGGTAACTTGTTGCTTTTATGTCCATTAATTAATATGATCCTTACATGGGTGGCATTATTCTTTCTCAGGGGAAGACACTGAAGTTAATAGAAGTGAGAAAAATTATGTTAAGATCACACAGCCTGTTAGAGGCAGAGCTGTTGAGTCAGGCCCTATTGTTTTACCTTTAATCCTATGCTCTTTCTTCCAGTGAAGATAGTAGAAAGATCTTAGTTCTTAGAGTTGCAATAATTTTCTCAACCCCTGAGGGGACTGCAGATGACATTGAGATTGTCACTATTCAGGAAGAATATAGCAGCCATTCAAACATTTTTGGGTCATCCTACCTAAACTCTTAAGGGAAACCATTCAAGAATATGGACTGTATTCTGGTACTACTGTAATCAAAGAATGTATTTGAGAGGGTGGGCATCAGCAGTAGATATATTTTCTAAACATGGAATGCATGGAAATACATATAAATGGGAATTAGGAGATGGGCATAGTAAGAAGTTTAGACTTCTCCCTCTTCCATTCAACATGTTCTACAGTCACTAAGATGGGTGACAATAATTATATATTCATTTACAATGTGTCATGTACCTAAGTGCTTCACAGGTGATCCTTCTAGCACTTATATGGTGTGTCTTATTCTTTGTCTTTTTTTCTTTTTTGAAGATTTTATTTATTCATTTGACACACACACACAGAGGGAAAGAGAGAGAGAGGGAGAGCAAGCACAAGCAGGGGGAGTGGCAGGCAGAGTGAGAGGGAAAAGTAGGCTCCCCATGGAGCAGGGAGCCCTATGCAGGAGTTGATACCATGACCCTGGGATCATTACCTGAGCAGAACACAGATGCCCAACAGTGTTCATCCAGGCACCCCATGGCACACTATTCTTACACACATTAAACACTTGAGAAGTATAGATCTAAGTGTAACAGAAAATCCAATATGAGGCAATAATATGGTAAAAAAATAATGGTGAGGAAAATACCCATTAACTATGTTCAAGAAATATGAAGAATTTCACTTACTATTAACATCACTTAAATATTTTCATAAGACTCTTCCTGTTATGCTTATAGTGGTTTGTGGTATTTATTCATTTTGCAGGAAACCAGGGCCACCAAACCAGTATCACTTGGGTCCCCACGGAAGTGACTAACAATGTCACTGAGTTTATATTTCTAGGACTTTCCCAAGATCCTGGAATGCAACTGATGTTCTTTGCCTTATTCCTCCTCTTCTACACTGTGATCATGGTGGGAAATTTGCTCATTCTGCTTACGGTCTTTTCTGATCCCCGACTCCATACACCCATGTATTTCTTCCTCAGTAACCTGTCATTTGTGGACATTGCCTATGCCTCAGCCACAACACCCAAGATGATTGCAGACTTTATTTCTGAGAAAAAGACCATTTCGTACTGGGGCTGTGTAACTCAGATGTTTACCTTCCACTTTTTTGGTTGTGCTGAGATTTTTGTCTTGACCATTATGGCTTTTGATCGTTATGCTGCCATTTGCCAACCTCTCCGTTATACTACCATCATGAGTGCCAATGTTTGTATTGTGCTGGCATCACTGTCCTGGTTGGGAGCCCTGGGTCATTCATTTGTTCAGACCTTCTTGACTTTTCAGCTACCTTTCTGCAATAATCAAGTCATTGACCACTATGTTTGTGATGTCCACCCAGTCCTAAACCTTGCCTGTGCTGATACAACCCTGGTAAATATGTTAGTGGTTGTCAACAGTGGTCTCATCGCTCTGGGGTGTTTCCTCATTCTTCTGGCCTCCTACACTGTCATTCTATTTAGTCTTCGCAAGCGGTCTTCAGAAAGCCGGCACAAGGCTCTATCTACCTGTGGATCTCATTTCACTGTAGTGACTCTCTTCTTTGTCCCTTGTTTCTTTATTTATCTGCGTCCATCCACTACTTTCCCACTGGATAAGGCTGTGTCTGTGTTCTATACTACAATCACCCCAATGTTAAACCCACTCATCTACACTCTGAGGAATGAGGATGTAAAGAATGCCATGAAACGGGTTTGGAGTCGCAAGGTCTCCTTGAAGGAAAAGCAGAAGGGCTAGCTCATTAGAATGGCAGAATTGGAGAATTAGCTGATACCTTAAACGGTCTGTAACTTACTAATTATTTTAAGGAATAGGCTCTAAAATTCAACTATCTTGTAGCTTTCATTGAACAGGCAATAATTTGGGACTATTTTCTTTTTCTGTCTTTAGGTGATCTAAACTTAGACCTTTCCATATTGTCAAGGTTTATCTTTTCTTACTTTTAGAGTAGGAGAATAAACACTCTAAATCAGTATCTCAACTCAAATTAAGCTTTCTTAATCTATAATGAATCATTAAGAATGAGGTTACAAGAGAAAGATACCTCTGAGGAACCTGACCATTTCTTTCTCTTTTTAAAAAGATTTTATTTATTTATTTGACACAGAGAGACAGAGACAGTGAGAGAGCGAACACACACAGGGGGAGTGGGAGAGGGAGAATCAGACTTCCCGCTGAGCAGGGAGTCTGATGTGGGGCTTGATCCTAGGTTCCTAGGATCATGACCTGAGCCAAAGGCAGCCACTTAATGACCGAACCACCTAGGTAAACCCCTGACCATTTCTCTTAAAAACAGAAGTGTGTCTCCCCAGAAACTGCCTCCTTGCTCCCTCCCACCTTCTCTCTCTTCCTTCTCTTCCTCCCTTATCCTTTCCTTCCTTTCCTAGTCTTTCCCCACAAATATCACATAATATGGTAGGGGAAATGGATTCATAAAGAGATAATGAAAACACAATACATCAAATACAGAAATGCATACATAGAAATATACACTGCATACAATTATGAGTTTAGATTTAAGTTCACAAACTGCTCAAAGTTTGGTCTCCATAGAAGTGGGAAAAAAGGAACGTTTAACATATTTTGGTGTGGAGCAATATTTTAAAGAACTTATTGGAAAATTTGAATACTCTATCAACCCAGTAGTATATTATTTTTACTGAAAGTTATCCTACTTTTGTTTTTGCAGTACACAGAATAGATTCATTAAAGCAACTAAAATGAATTGACATTTGAACTATTGAAATGACTAAATCAAAGAGAAGTATTATAAATTTTTGGTTGAAAGTACTTTCAATTTTTAAAAAGGACAAAACGGATATTTTTTTGTTGTGTTCTTTTTTAATAAATTTATCTTATTTTTCAAGATTTTATTTATTTATTAGAAAGAAATAGCGAGCATCAGCAGGGGAGCAGCTGGCAGAGGGGAGAGGGGGATGCAGGCTTCCTGCTGAGCAAGAAGTCAGATGTGGGGCATGATCCCAGGACCCCAGGGTTAGTGACCTGAGCAGAAGGTAGACACTTAACCTACTGAACCACCCAGGTGTCCCTTTTGTTGTAAGATCAGAGTATAGCTGGGTAACCTCTGTCTTTAGAAAAGGCAACTTTATTTTGAGGAACTTTTTAGATCTTTTTTCTTGACTCACATCTTTCAAGAATTCTGCCTTGGGGGCCTGGGTGGCTCAGTGGGTTGGGCCTCTGCCTTTGGCTCTGGTCGTGATCTTGAGGTCCTTGGATTGATCCCTGCATCAGGCTTTCTGTATGGCAGGGAGCGTGCTTCCCCCCACTCTCTGCCTGTCTCTCTGCCTACTTGTGATCTCTCTGTCAAATAAATAAATAAAATCTTTTAAAAAAATAAAGAATTCTGCCTTGATTAACTTCATCCAACGTTTATTTTCTGTGCACCTTAAGCACACCTCCATACAGTTTATGAAATAGTATCAGACACATTTTTTTTTCTGGTTTCATTCTTTTAGTGGATTTTATCTCATTTCTACAACTTACAAGGATATGAATAATGTATCTTGCTTCTTTTCCACTCCACATATTTGGCACAGTTCTGGATGCACAATAGATTCTTGTGAGAGTCTACCTGTTGTAAACCCAGTATTTGTTTCTCCTTTTTCCCCCTCAGTAATAGAGACTTGACATTATTTATGGTGACCCTGTTGATAGTAGTGAGTGAGTGAGATTTTTGAAAACTCTTTAAATGGTTTCTCTGCACTCAGGCTTTCCATACCAGATCACCACTAACATTTTTTTGAATTTCCTTACAGTATTTTCCATATTACCTTTCCTCTGTGAAAAGGGATAAAACTATTCTTTTTATTAATACCTATTTTTAAAAAATAAATATATTGAACTTATATTTAAAATTTTGGTCTACATTAGTTTCCCCCCTCCCAAAGATCTAAGTAAGACCACAACAAAAACCAAAAAGAGGAAATACATTTAGACTCACAGTAACAAAGAAAACAGGACAGAAGTTAGATTCTGCAGACAAAAGATCGTGACAAATGTTTGGAAAAGAAAAGACAAAGGTGTGGTAACTGATTTGGCTGGGTAGAAAAGGCTAACACTAGAATAGCAACTGAGGGGGAGATTGTGGAGAAATAGACAGATTTATCTTCCAGAATCCTTGACATGTTTAGATGCCAGGACATAAGGTAAAGGAGATTGTGGGGTTCAGGACTAGTAACAAGATTAAGAGACAGGTATGGTTCCTCTCTTTTCACTCTCAGATGCTCACATGCTTCACAAACAGAATATTGACCTCTTTGCATTAAGAAGTTAAATTATTTTAGAGAAAAGTCTTTCACTTTCTGCCTTTGGGCATCACAAATAGAATGGCTGCCTTTATGCTAGAACTATGGCCAGAAGCCTATTGATTAGTAAGATTTGCTCTATTGATCCAGAGCATTTGGGCGGAATTTTGGTGCTGAGTTCTTTAATAGACATAAGATAGTTGGGATAAAAAGTGAGACTTTCGGAAGACCCAAAGAAATTTGGTGGAATCTGAGATGATGCAAAAAAAATTCACTTTGGAAACCACTGATATCTTCACATTTATCAGAGATAATATTTGCAATCATGAAATGATAACATGATAATTAAAAAAATGAACAATAAAAATTAGTATTGGAAACTAAAATGAATAATAAATAAAATTAAGATAAATCAATAGAAGGTTGAAAGATCGAGTCAAAGAAGTTCTCCATGAAAGTAGAATTTTAAAAAAACAAAGAAATGAAAAAGAGAAAAAATATGAAAAATCTAGGCAAGAGGTAAAATATTCAACTCATATTTCTCCCAGGAGAACAGAGAGGACAGAGGGGAAGGATTTAAAAGATTCCTCAAGAAATTAAAAATAGAACTTCCCTATGACCCTGCAATTGCACTGCTGGGTATTTACCCCGAAGATACAGAGGTAGTGAAAAGAAGGGCCATCTGAACCCCAATGTTTATAGCAGCAATGGCCACGGTTGCCAAACTGTGGAAAGAACCAAGATGCCCTTCAATGGACGAATGGATAAGGAAGATGTGGTACATATACACAATGGAGTATTATGCCTCCATCAGAAAGGATGAATACCCAACTTTTGTAGCAACATGGACGGGACTGGAAGAGATTATGCTGAACGAAATAAGTCAAGCAGAGAGAGTCAAGTGTCATATGGTTTCACTTATTTGTGGAGCATAACAAATAACATGGAGGACATGGGGAGATGGAGAGGAGAAGGGAGTTGAGGGAAATTGGAAGGGGAGATGAACCATGAGAGACTATGGACTCTGAAAAACAACCTGAGGGTTTTGAAGTGGCGGGGGGTGGGAGGTTGGGGAACCAGGTGCTGAGTAATAGGGAGGGCGTGTATTGCATGGCGCACTGGGTGTGGTGCAAAAACAATGAATACTCTTATGCTGAAAATAAATAAATAAATAAAATAAATAAAGCAAAAAGAAAAAAAAAAAAAGAAACACTGAAAGGAAAACTCACAGCAGGAAGATTTAAGTCTCCAGATACAGAAGATGTATTCAGTGCTCACCCTAGTGATGAGGAAACAATAACTAAGGCACATTATTATGCAATCTTTATTACCTTAGAGATTGAGAAAATTATTAAGTTATTGAGAAGACAAAAAATATAGATCACAAAAAAGTATACAAAATGCAAAAAGCATTAAAGTATTCAGTAATAACACTGGGCCCTTCAATATCATAGAAAATTTCCTGAATCCGATTTTCAGCCTAGAATTCTAGACAGAACAAAACCATCAATTAGGTATGAAAGTATTTTCAGCCATGGAAAGATTTTCAAAATTTACTTTATAAGTATCTTTTCTTTGAAAGTATGGGAGGATGTGTCCCAGCAAATGCAACAAAGAGGAAGAGACAGGTTCAAGAAATCAGTGTAATGGTGACCCAAAGCACTTTTTTTTTTTGGCAGTTTAGTTTTTTAATTTTTTTCCATTTTATTTTATTTCTTTTCAGTGTTCAAAAATTCATTGTTTATGCACCATACCCAGTACTCCATCCAAAGCACTTTAAGATGAGAACTGTGCAGCAGGCGTAGGGGGCGATAGAAATGGATGAAAGCAGAAGGATAGAAGCCCCAGGAAGGGAGGCTTCAGAAAACAGAGAGAGGAAAGTGGGAATTTATATTATCTAAGATGATGATGGAGCATGACCCATGTGTCATTCAAAGACATTGTTTCCTTATTTATTTTGTGTCTGAATGATCTATTAATGTAAGTGGAGTGTTAAAGTCCCCTAGTATTACTGCATTTGCACCAATTTCTCCCTTAGGTCTGTTAATATTTGTTTTATGTATTGAGGTGTTCCAGTGTTGTGTGCATAGATATTTCCAATTATTATATCCTCTTGTTGGGTTGATACCTTTATCATTTTGTAATACCTTGGTCTCTTATAGTTTTTTTTTTATTTGTTTATTTACAGCATAACAGTGTTCATTGTTTTGGCATCACGTTTTTTTTTTTTTTCCATTTTATTTATTTTTTTTCAGCGTAACAGTATTCATTCTTTTTGCACAACACCCAGTGCTCCATGCAAAACGTTTTGTTTTAAAGTCTATTTTGTCTGATATAAGTCTTGTTACTGAAGCTTTTTTTTTTTTTTTTTTTTTTTTTTTAGTTTTCTGCTTCCATTTACATGGTGAATGTTTTTCACCACTTCACTTTCAGTCTATTTGTGCCTTTAGGTCTGAGGTGAGTCTCTTGTAGGCAGCATATCGATAGGTCTTGTTTTTTTTTGCATCCATTCTACAACTCTATTCCACCAGAAAATGAAAGAGAAATAGGCTGGTTAGACACCCAAAAAATTAAGAATTGCTTTCCTTAAGTCACATCATTCTAAAAAATGCTTTCAGGATCAATCCCCCCCAGGACAGCATTTGACATCTATTCTAATTCCTAAAACACTAAATAACTAGAGGACTAGTTTAATATTAATAAGCTCTCTACCCAAACCTACTACAATTTGTTCCTTTTTTTAATCCTCTAATATGCTTTGCCTTGATTAAAACTTCCCAAATTCATAGGATTTTCCTGCCATATTGTTGTCTGGGTATTGTTGATGGGAAGACTTAGGATGAAAGCAAGTAAAACAAATAATGATCATTTAGACTAATTTGATTTTAATTGTCCTTTGTTAGTAAATGAAGAGATTATGTTCTGGTGAGTTTATTTTTAGCCTCAACCTGTTAATATACTTTATAAGCATGTGTATTTTATTGTCCCATACGTCCCCAAAACTTTTAAAGACATTTAAAAATTTTAATTGACATATAAAATTGTTAATTTCATGTGTACAAGATAATGATTCAATATTTGCGTGTATTGCAACATGATCTCTACATAGGTCCAATAACACCCATCACTACCACCACACATAATTACAAGAGGTTTTTCTTGGGGAGAAATCAAATAGCTTTCTCATCACTGGATGAGGTGGGATTTAATAGGTCAGAGAACCAGTTGTTGGGTGAAGCATTGGGTGTATAGCTGAATGAGATTACTTAGAAGTTTCTTTCCATTCTTAAGAATGTGACTGTGACTGGATGATATATAAACTTGTTGCTTGGTAAAGATGGTTCAACAATGATTATGCATCATTTGGCAAATGTTATCCTGAGTATGGCCATAATGCCTACAAGGAAGGAAATCCAAAACTTATCCATAGAGATTTTGTTAGAAAATTGACATGCTTAAGTCCCATCATTCATCTTCTGAATTAGAATCTCTGGGTACAGGGTTCAGGGCAAGGATAATTTGTAAAAAGGTCCTATTGGTTTGGGTATATACTTCTAGTTGAGAATCAATGATGTATAGCAATAATTGAAGTGGAGAGGTTAATTATGAATTTGAAGAAGACAGAACACGTTATCTGTGAAAGACCTACCTATGCATTAAAATAAGAAATGTATAGAATCTTAGATATAATGTATTCAGTAAACTATAGGTATTATACAATAAACTATTGAAAGTAGAAATCTGATATCACGTTCTAGTTCCTTCTTGTGAAATTAGTGCCTATGATAACATAATCATCTGTTTTGTTTCGGGATGCATTTGTTTATAAAACATTTTTACAATGTCTTGACTATACTAGTCATTTTCTTTTTTTTTTTTTTAAAGATTTATTTTTTTGACAGATAGAGATTACAAGTAGGCAGAGAGGCAGGCAGAGAGAGAGAGGAGGAAGCAGGCTCCCAGCCAAGCAGAGAGCCCAATGCGGGGCTTGATCCCAGGACCCTGGGATCATGACCTGAGCCGAATGCAGAGGCTTTAACCCGCTGAGCCACCCAGGCGCCCCTATACTAGTCATTTTCTGCATGTCCAATGTTCTTTTACATAAGGACATTCTTTTTGTATGGGTGATTCAACATTTGCTCATAACTTAATGTTAAGATAGTCTTTGTCATTGTGTCAGTGAGAAAGCCTACTTTTCCTTCAACACACCAACATTTCTGCTTCATGATTCAGTAATATCTGTATTATTGGTGTACTCTATACTCTGTCACTCTCTAATCTGAATGTGCATTGTTTTGGCTAGGTAACTGTTCCAATGCCTATGTTTACAGCTACATTCTAGTAATTGGGAATTTTCTTTTGGACATAAAATTAACTTTGAAATTGGAGCTTGTACTGAGAACAGATTCCCTGTGGACAAAAGCATGAAATACCATAATGATGAAGAAATTTGAGTGTTTACTTTTTGTTAGGCTCCCTGACAAGCAGATTAATTCATTTAGTCTTTACTACAACACTATGAAGAAAGTTCTATTATTATTACATCTTTACATATGAGGTAATGGAGGCACACATGAAGTCATGCAGGTGAGTGGAGCCAGATTTGAATTCAATCTGTCTTTTTTTTTTAAGCTTTTATTCATTTATTTGACAGACAGAGATCACAGGTAGGCAGAGAGGCAGGCAGAGAGAGAGGGAAAAGCAGGCTCCCTGCAGAGCAGAGAGCCTGATGTGGCGCTCAATCCCAGGACCCTGGGATCATGACCTGAGCCAAAGGCAGAGGCTTAACTCACTGAGCCACCCAGGTGCCCCAAGCTGTCTGGTTCTTACCACTACCACTCACTGTCTGTTAACTCATACATTATTTGTAATTATCTGCTAACAAGTGAATTAAGTAGCCTCTGTGCTGAATGTTTTTGAGCTTCTTGATCGACCCCTGATTTTAGCCACGCGCGCGCGCACACACACACACACACACACACACACACACACACGGATAGTTCCTTGGGAACTCAGAATCAGTCTGATGGCATCCCTTCTACCTCAGCCCATGCCCATGTATTGTTCTGCTTTTTTTCCAGGGCCTTTTCAGAGGTCACAGTTGCTGGCTTGACATACGAGCAAATGTATTTTGGAAACATAAGGGTTAACATACAACAATGGTTAGTTGATAAATGCCTCAGCTTTGCGCCATTCAAACAGACAATTCTAAGAGGGTCTATTAGAATCAATTCCTCATTGACTACTGTAGCTTCTTCTCATTCCTCACTCCTGCTTCCTGAAACTACTGCCCAATAAACTACCTGCACCCAAGTCCTTCCCTCAGTTTTTCTTTTGGGACAAACCAAAATAAGTCATTCTTCTTTGATTGTGTTGGAAACAAATTGTAAACCACCTGGTAACAAAAGGATTTATTATCTGAAAGTTAAATTCACTCACTTTCCTAGTAGAGAGATTAGTATTTTAAATTATTCATTTAGTGCCCTGACTAAAAGTATATATACTTGAACAGTGTAAAATATTAAGATCAGAATAGGTGAAAGGCAAGCTTTATATTTAAAATGGGAGGAGTGATTGTGAAAGATGTGTGAAATAAGACTATATGAAGCTTCTACAACATATGTGTTCTTAGGCACAGGAGGTTTAGGAAAACGTACATATGTAAGTTAAGGATCTGGAAATTAAACTATTTATGTTTATGTACCTCTTAGAAAGTCTTCAGGTACTCCCAGAGATATACAAAACCTAGCTTGAGGATTAATTCTCTAGAATACTGTGTGTGTGTATACCAAAACCAAACCAAACCAAAGAAAAACTAATCACAGGGTACTTTGGTTTTAAAGAAGAAATGTAACTTACTCCATGTCCTAAGAAAAGTTGAGATATGCTTTGGCTTTGCCAAAAGTAATGAGAAGTGACTTTCATGGGGGAGTCTGAGATTTCTTTTGATTATGGTAAGGAACACAAAAGCACAGAAATAATCAATATTCATATTCAGCTAACGTTTATTGCATGCTTTTTATGTGCTAGGGATTGTTTTCCAACTTTTACACTCATTAGCTCCTTAAAATCATGCAGTAATTGTTCTCTGGGGTAGGAATTGTAAGAATTACCATCCTAATTTGAGCTGAAATTATGTGACTTGCCAAATTCACATGGTTGATTAATGGATGAATTGAGTTCCAATCCAGATTTTCTGATTTAAAGTCTCATATCCTTTCAAAGATATCACAAGATGATTGACAAAGAAATCTAGGTAGAAGTTGAACAGAAAAACAAGGCTTTCCATCTCCCCACTACAGAACACACATGTTTAGTATTGCGTTGATTGAAATTTTCCCTAACACTAATTTCTACCACCACAAAACACCAGAAAAAATTAGGTGTCTCTTTCGTTGTGTTTCTGTGACAACTGGTCATATACTGATAAGACATTTATTGCATTTTATGGTGATTATCTTCTTACATGCCTGCCTCCCCTATTAGATTGTCATTTGAGGGAAGAGACTGTGTCTGAATTATCTTCATAATATCTTCATAATCCAGTACCAAGTGCAATGTCTAATATGGAGGAGGTTTTCAGTGACTATTTTTCAAATGAATTACACAAATGAGTGAATAAAAAGGGTGGCCATTTCACCCATATCACTTTAAACTAGATTATTCCACACTTCTTCTGGGTCTGCTACCAAAAACTTTTAAAGAAATTTTAAACTTTCCCAGGACTTTCCAGAGAGCATTTTTCATTTCTTTATTCCTGAGACTGTAAATCAAAGGGTTGAAGAGTGGAGTCATCATTGCATAGAACAAAGTCATGATTTTTGGCATCAGGGTAGAGTGGCTGGATCCAGGGCTCACATGCATCACCATTATTGTCCCATAGAACAGCAGCACCACAGACAGATGGGACCCACATGTTGAAAAGGCCTTATGCCGACTGGATGCAGATGGCAACTGAAGCACAGCAAGTAGAACCAGGGCATAGGAGATGAGGATGAAAAAGAAGCTCAGGAGGATGATGAGGGAGCTTAGGGTATAGCTGATGAGCTTAGACATGGGGGCAGGAGCACATGAAAGGGTCAGTAATGGGCCTGAGTCACATACAAAATGATCGATTGCATTAGGACCACAGAAAGGCAGTTTGGCAATGAGAATAACAGGTACCATATACCAGAGAAAGCCACATACCCAACAGGAAATCACTAGGTTGAAACAACATTGTCCTGTCATAACTGTGGCATAATGCAGAGGATGACAGATGGCAAAGTAGCGATCAAAGGCCATTGCTGAGAGAAAGAAGCACTCAGTGGAGCCCATGGAAAAGAAAAAATATAATTGAAGGAAGCATCCAGTGAAAGAGATAGCTTTGGTCTCTGAGAGGAAGTTGATCAGTGTGTTTGGAACAGTGGAATTGACATACCAGATCTCCAGGAATGCAAAATTCCCCAGCAGGATGTACATGGGTGTGTGAAGATGCTGGTCCCAACACACAGCGCCAATAATGGCTCCATTTCCCACAAGAGTCAGGAGGTAGATGATTGAGAAAAACATAAACAGGACAACCTGAGTTTCCCTGCTGCAGGGGAAACCCAGAAGGATGAATTCCCTCACTGACTCAGAAGAGGATCCGTTTCCAGACATGTTCATTTAGGACATAAGCTGTGTTGCAATGAGACATCACAATCAGACCAAATCCTAACAACTGAACATAACAGACAAGGTCCTTCATGATCTGATTTTTCTCTACTTATTTAAGCTCATGGCTTTCCTGTGCTCCTTTGAGTTCTAGGCCCAATAGGAAAAGAGTTGTACTTCCACCAAATGACATGTTGTTCTCCCTACTCGAGGTGTCTGTTGCTTCTTCCTCCTTTCCTTCTCTCTTTATCTTTTTGCCCATCCCTTCTGAATTTCTTCCTTTCTCTTTTCCTTCTTTTTACTTACTATTATTATTATTTGGCCTGGGTAACTTATGCTGCACTTTACAAACTATTGGCTAGTTGCCTCCTTCATGAAGTATTGCTGGACTCTACTCCACCATCATGTACTAATTGTTTTGCCATAGCTTCCAGTGTATGTATATGTGAATTTCTACTATGCCCTAGTGTAACAAGTTGCTTTTCTATTGCTTAATCTGTAAGCTTCATGAGGCAGAGGTTGTATTTTTCATTTCTATATTATCAGTGCTTAGCACAGCACAGTCTCCTTCATAGGTATGCCAACATATTTGCTGAATCAACATTAAACAAATGACACATTATTTTTTAAAGCTAGAATGAATGAGAAGTAACATTTGGAAATCTGTAGTAGTTTTCTGCACTAAATAATTTACCCTTTATACCTTGTATCATGGATATCTCTTTGCTTGTCTTTTAATTTATCTACTAGACTATCAATCTCTGAGAATAGAGACCAAGTGTTAATCATTTTTTTATTCATTTTCAGTATCTAATACATTATCTTTTAAGGAATATTTACTATGTAATTGCTTGTTAAATGAATAAATCATTATACCCTCAGTTGAATCTTAATTCAGTTTTCTATCTAGAAGCCTTAATAATTTCACATATGTAAGGAAAGGACCATACCATTGGACCTTGAAGCTGGGAGGGAAGTGGTGTGGCCAGATGAGGGTAAGGGCATGTTGAAAAGAGGAGGTAAAGGCACCTGGGTGGCTCAGTGGTTTAAGCCACTGTCTTCAGCTCAGGTCATGATCTCAGGGTCCTGGGATTGAGTCCCACATCGGGCTCTCTGCTCGGCAGGGAGCCTGCTTCCCTCTCACTCTCTCTGCCTGCCTCTCTGCCTACTTATGATCTCTCTCTGTCAAATAAATACATAAAATCTTAAAAAAAAAAAGAAAAGAGGAGGTAATAAACTAATATGGTATGTGGTTAGAGTAATGAAATGTACCTTTTGTCTGGGACTGACCCAAAGTTAGCACTGAAAATCTTGTAATTCAGGAAACTCATTAGGCCCAGGGAAACAGGGATGAATTTTTCATTGCCCTATATGAGATCTTGAAGTTGAGCTAGCCTACCTGAAAAATGTATATGCCTTGTGTCCTTTGGATCTTATTGAGGTTTATTTGTTTCAGTTGTCCAAGGAAATGTTGTCTGTATGACCGATGAAAGTACTGTGAAGACACCTGGGAACCACAACAAGGAGCTTCCCAAATTGCTTTCCCAGGACTGCTTGATGTCCTGTGCAGTCTGAATACCCTAGTTGTCAACTGAGGCTACATGGCCAATGTCATAGGGTGGGTAGATATAGCCCTGATACTTTCCCTTCCCTAAGACCAAATTACTCAGTAAAGTAGCACTTCTGGATCCAGAAGTGTTTCTTTGAGAAGCTCTGTGACTCTTTTTTCAACTATCCCTTTGGATAGTTACTACTTCAATTCAAATTTCTCTAAAGGCAGTATTAGAAGAAAATACTCCATGAAGCCCAAGAAGAAACACAACTGGAGGAAGAAGCCAATGAGACAGATTGACTTAGTATTTAAGAAGAAATGGGACTTGGCATTCTGATCTAGATTGAGTTGATTATTTTCCAAAATATTTAATGCTCTGGTTTCTGATTGTCAATCTAATGAAGAAAATCAATAGTAAGGGAAAAGAAAGGCCTAAAAAAGTTTAATCTGATTAATTCACTTAAGGTAAAGAAATACTTTGTTTTTCCTAAAGAGTCTTCTGCTGTTGGTATTGAGTATATTTATGTCTGACACGTCCTTTAGAACTCTTAATTTCTCCTTGCCATTACCTTGGTTTGGCCAGGTTTTCTGCTTGGGTCTCCTTTTCTCAGCTTGCAGTGATATCATGGGTTTTTTTTTTTTTTTTTTACCAGATAAAACCATTACTGTGATTCCCCCAGTTGTGGCTACTCACAAGTTAAACCATTATATATAAATATATATGTAAAAACAAAACATAAGGAGCCAACATTCTTTTATTTTTTAAATGCATTCATGAAGCATCTCAAAATTAACTTGCTTCCCTATGACCCTGCAATTGCACTACTGGGAATTGACCCCAAAGATACAGATGTAGTGAAAAGAAGGACCATCTGTATCCCAATGTTTATAGCAGCAATGGCCATGGTCACCAAACTCTGGAAAGAACCAAGATGCCCTTCAACGGACGAATGAATAAGGAAGATGTGGTCCATATACACGATGGAGTATTATGCCTCCATCAGAAAGGATGAATACCCAACTTTTGTAGCAACATGGACGGGACTGGAAGAGATTATGCTGAGTGAAATAAGTCAAGCAGAGAGAGTCAAGTATCATACGGTCTCACTTATTTGTGGAGCATAACAAATACCACGCAGGACATCGGGAGATGGAGAGGAGAAGGGAGTTGAGGGAAATTGGAAGGGAAGGTGAACCATGAGAGACTATAGACTCTGAAAAACAACCTGAGGGTTTTGAAAGGGCGAGGGGTGGGAAGTTGGGGGAGCCAGGTGGTGGGTAATAGGGAGGGCACATATGGCATGGAGCACTGGGTGTGGTGCATAAGCAATGAATTCTGTTATGCTGAAAAGAAATTAATTAAAAAAATCATTCTAAAAAAAAACTAACTTGCTTTTCCCAATTTCATTTCCTGCTAAGACTTTCTAGTGGATAGTATTTGTGTATTGTAGCTTTTGTCCTCAATTCTGTGCCTCTTTGGGACCCTGTTGTGATGTGTAGATATAGCTCCTAAAATGGAATTGGGGAAAAAAATAGGCTTGGTACTATTTAACATTATCTTCTATGGGTTCTTTGTCATAACTGGACTCTTATTTTCAAAAGAGCATATTTTAACTTAATTAGAGTTTGAAAAAGCTAGAAAAAAATATTTTAGAAAACAGATTCATCTGTACTTACCTCAGTTTCCCAGGAATTGAAGTTATTTGGATTTTGTCTTTCAGATCTTCCTTCAAGAACAACAGAAAATTAGGATTATTTCTCTAGAAAAAAAAAAGAGTGGGGACATGATAATTTTTATGCATACCTGGGAGCTATACCTGGGAGGAATGGGTCATCTGTATCCTTTCTTCTCAGTCTCAGTGTCAAAAGTATGGATTTCAGGACCTTCACTGAAAAACAAACTCCCTTTTGTACAATTAACTGTGCAGTGACTGCCAAAAGCTTGTTAGGGGAAATGCCCAAAGATAATGCATGTGAGATGTTGGAAGTTTTTTCCAATTTTTAACTGGCAGGAAAGGATTCAAGTAACACCTGTTTAAAATGTTTAAACCAGAAATGAGGTTCTGAGAGGGCTCTGTTCTTCATATATTTTTGGTATGTATTTCCAGAAATTGGCCCCCTGTGTATTTAAAAAAGTGACTCTTCACTTCAGTTGTCCTTTGGGCAGGCTAGTCTCTCAGGCCAGCATCTCCCTTTACCTTCCATTATTAAGTGCCTTCAGTTAAGGAACTAGAAAGAATAAGCACTTGTGAGAAATGAGTATATGGCTGTGTCTCCAGAATTCAAAGCTAATTATGAATTGTCCTTTACTCTATAAAACCAAGGTTCCTCTAGGGAAAGAAGACAACCATGTGTCAAACCCTAGAGAGATGTAGAAAAATAATTTCTGGTTTGTGAGGAATTAAAAATAGACAATTTAAAGTTTATGACACCTTTGTTTCTAGTGCATGAAATAAACCCATTATAGTATGATTTTGGTTTTTCTTTTTCAGCATCAGTGGTCTAATTAGCTTTAGGTTTTTAAAAAAAAATTAAAAAGGTATTTATTTATTTATTTAAGAGAGAGAGAGAGAGAGAGAACACAAGCTGGGAATAGGGCAGAGGGAGAGGGAGAAGTAGGCTCTCCATTGAGCAAGGAACTTGATGTGGTCCTTGATCCTGAGAGTCCAGGATCATGACCTGAGCTGACAGCAGAGGCTCAGTTGACTGACCTACCTGGGCACCCCTATTTCTATTAGCTTTGTACTGTCATAGCATGAAGAGTTCTCTTGAGAGTCTTGCAAATGTTTCCATTATTATTCTAAGCTTTAGTGTGTGCATGTATTTTTTTTAAAGTTATCTTTTTTTGATGAGTGTAAGGAGTGCATATAATCATTAGAAAAATATTTCTTGGGCGCCTGGGTGGCTCAGTGGTTTAAGCCACTGCCTTCGGCTCAGGTCATGATCTCGGGATCCTGGGATCGAGTCCCGCATTGGGCTCTCTGCTTGGCAGGGAGCCTGCTTCCTTCTCACTCTCTCTGCCTACCTCTCTGCCTACTTGTGATCTCTCTCTGTCAAATAAATAAATAAAATCTTTAAAAAAAAAAGAAAAATATTTCTTTAAGATATCACCATCTTGGGGGACGCCTGGGTGGCTCAGTTGGTTAAGCCACTGCCTTTGGCTCAGGTCATGATCGTGGGGTCCTGGGATCGAGTCCCGCATCAGGCTCCTTGCTCGGCAGGGAGCCTGCTTCCTCCTCTCTTTCTGCCTGCCTCTCTGCCTGCTTGTGTATACTCTCTCTCTCTGACAAATAAATAAAATCTTAAAAAAAAAAAAGATATCACCATCTTGGGGCACCTGGGTGGCTCAGTGGGTTAAGCCTCTTCCTTCGGCTTGGGTCATGATCTCAGGGTCCTGGGATCGAGCCCTGCATTGCACTCTCTGCTCAGCGGGGAGCCTGCTTTCCCCCCACTCTCTGCCTGCCTCTCTGCCTACTTGTGATCTCTTTATGTCAAATAAATAAATAAAATCTTAAGAAAAGATATCACCATCTTGAATGACTTTTTAAAAATTTTTAAATTTAAAAAATTTTTTAATAAACATATAATGTATTATTAGCCCTAGGGGTACAGGTCTGTGAATTGCCTGGTTTACACACTTCACAGCACTCACCACAGCACATACCCTCCCCAATGTCCATAACCCCACCACCCTCTCCCTACCCTCCTTCCCCCGACATTAAGAGTCTCTTATGGTTTGTCTTCCTCCCGATCCCTTCTTGTTTCATTTATTCTTTTCCTACCCCGCAACCCCCCACATTGCATCTCCACTTCCTCATATCAGGGAGATCATATGATAGTTGTCTTTCTCTGATTGACTTATTTCACTAAGCATAATACCCTCTAGTTCCATCCACGTCATCGCAAATGGCAAGATTTTGTTTCTTTTGATGGCTGCATAGTACTCCATTGTATATATATGCCATATCTTCTTTATCCATTCATTTGTTGATGGACATCTAGGTTCTTTCCATAGTTTGGCTTTTGTAGATATTGCTGCTATAAACATTCGGGTGCTTGTGCCCCTTCAGATCACTATGTTTTTATCTTTAGGGTAAATACCCAGTAGTGCAATTTCTGGGTTGTAAGGTAGCTCTATTTTCAACTTTTTGAGGAACTTCCATGCTGTTTTCCAGAGTGGTTACACCAGCTTGCATTCCAACCAACAATGTAGGAAGGTTCCCCTTTCACTGCATCTTCGCCAGCATCTGTCATTTCCGGACATGTTAATTTTAGCCGTTGAATGACTTTTTAAGGAATATCTGGAGACAGGCATAGTAATACAGAGTAATAAGATGTCCATTACCATTTGGCATTTGAGCAAAAAGAATAATTGAAATATAAAGGATTTACAGGTCATTATCATGCAATGTGAGGATCTCTGTGCATCAACAGTCAGTTTGAGATAGTAGAACCATAATCTGTATATGGTGATTGGGAACAGAGGTACAAAAGGTAGAGTGAACAAGAACCAAAACGCATTTCCCCACTTCATAATAATTTTGTCTAGGATCAGTTCTTTCTATCTTAACGTCATCTGTGGTAGGCATACCATAGGGTCCCAACTATTGACTTTTGTACGAACCCAAATGGAAATAAGACACATTGTAATGAAGTGAAGAAATATTTTCCAAATTTTGTGTACAACATGGTAGGGAATTTCCCATTGTGATGGAAATGCTTTTATGGGCATCAAGTTTGCAAAGATCTTTTCTCTTCTGTTTCACAAATTGGAAATTCACTGAAATTTTCTTCTGCTTTCATGGACAGTAAAATTTGGCATGTAGGTTTGTTTTCTATAGTATTTATATTCACTTTTGGCTGACACATTACCTTTTTTGCTGCTTGAGGAAGCTACTGTTCCTTATTACCAGAGTTAGCAGCCAGCAGGCATTTCTTCTCCATAGCAGTTAGGGGTGAGGATGTTTTTGTTTTGTTTTGTTTTGTTTTTAACATCCATCCCTCCCAACCCTGACAAACAAGAGAGAGGTAAGAACATTAACATATTTTTTTTAAAGAAGTCTAGACATCACTTATCTTACTGACTTTTCTTTAGGAAGGTAGTGAGAACTTCTTCCATCATGGGAATTGATTTAAAGTTCTCTGTTGTGTTACACCTTCATCCACTGACACCAGGTAGATGTGTCAACATTCTGATTAATGGATATGAGAATTTTTGTTTTTGAGAAAATATAACTATCCAGAAATAAAAAATATAATAATGGAAATTAAAAACTCAATGGACTGGTTTAATAGTGGATGGGAGAGCTCATAGGAGAATAAATTAACTAGAAACTATATCAGAAGACTTTGTACATTAATGCATTGTGAATAGACAAAAAGAGAAAAATCGAAGAGAAGTTAAATGTGGAAGTCTAACATTAGTTTAATTGGCAACACTGAAGACAGGAAGAGTCAAGTGATATTTAAAGATATAATATCTGAAAAATTTTATAGATTTGGTCAAACACAAAAATCTATAACTTCAAAGAGCAAGTCCAATATATTCTTTTTTTTTAAAAGATTTTATTTATTTATTTGACAGACAGAGATCACAAGTAGGCAGAGAAGCAGGCAGAGAGAGGAGGAAGCAGACGCCCTGCTGAGCAGAGAGCCTGATGCAGGGCTCAATCCCAAGACTCTGAGATCATAACCTGAGCCAAAGGCAGAGGATTTAACCCACTGAGCCATCCAGGTGCCCCAGTCCAATACATTCTAACAGCATAAAATTAAAAATTCACATTATATAAATAATAAAGAAAGGAAACTAAGGACAAAAGCAATAACTACAGGGGGTGCCTGGGTGTCTGAGTCTGTTAAGTGTGTGACTTTTGGTTTCAGCTCAGGTCGTGATCTAAGGGTCATTGGATGGAGCCCCATGTCAGTCTCTGCACTCAGCAGGGAGTCTGACTGAGGTTCTCCATCATGTTCTTGCTCTTCCTCTACCCCCATTCACCTGTGTGTATTCTTTCTCTCTCTCTCCTTCTCTAAAATAAATTAATAAATCTTTAAAAAGACCTCAACGTGAGACAGGAATCCATCAGAATACTAGAGGAGAACATAGGCAGTAACCTCTTCGATATCAGCCACAGCAACTTCTTTCAAGATATGTCTCCAAAGGCAAAGGAAACAAAAGCGAAAATGAACTTTTGGGACTTCATCAAGATCAAAAGCTTCTGCACAGCAAAGGAAACAGTCAACAAAACAAAGAGGCAACCCACAGAATGGGAGACGACATTTGCAAATGACAGTACAGACAAAAGGTTGATATCCAGGATCTAGAAAGAACTCCTCAAACTCAACACACACAAAACAGATAATTTATCAAAAAATGGGCAGAAGATATGAACAGACACTTCTCCAATGAAGACATACAAATGGCTATCAGACACATGAAAAAATGTTCATCATCACTAGCCATCAGGGAGATTCAAATTAAAACCACATTGAGATACCACCTGACTCCAGTTAGAATGGCCAAAATTAGCAAGACAGGAAACAACGTGTGTTGGAGAGGATGTGGAGAAAGGGGAACCCTCTTCCACTGTTGGTGGGAATGCAAGTTAGTGCAGCCACTTTGGAGAACAGTGTGGAGATTCCTGAAGAAATTAAGAATAGAGCTTCCCTATGACCCTGCAATTGCACTGCTGGGTATTTACCCCAAAGATACAGATGTAGTGAAAAGAAGGGCCATCTGTACCCCAATGTTTATTGCAGCAATGGCTACGGTCGCCAAACTGTGGAAAGAACCAAGATGCCCTTCAACGGATGAATGGATAAGGAAGATGTGGTCCATATACACGATGGGGTATTATGCCTCCATCAGAAAGGATGAATACCCAACTTTTGTAGCAACATGGACGGGACTGGAAGAGATTATGCTGAGCAAAATAAGACAAGCAGAGAGAGTCAAGTATCATATGGTCTCACTTCTTTGTGGAGCATAACAAATAACATGGAGGACATGGGGAGATGGAGAGGAGAGGGAGTTGAGGGAAACTGGAAGGGGAGATGAACCATGAGAGACTATGGACTCTGAAAAACAACCAGAGGGTTTTGAAGGGGCGAGGGAGTGGGAGGTTGAGGAACCAGGTGGTGGGTAATAGGGAGGGCACATACTGCATGGAGCACTGGGTGTGGTGCAAAAACAATGAACAGTGTTACACTGAAAATAAACTAAAAAAAAAAAATAAATCTTTAAAAAAACAATAATAACTGAAAAGCAAAGAGAGAAAAATAGATTACCACCCCAGAAACAACATTAGACAGAAAGTTGATTTTTGAGAGTTCCAGTCAAAACCAGACAACAAGGAATTATATCTTGAACACTGTGGGAATGGGAGGGAAACTGCCATACTAGGATTATATCAGCAGGAAAAATATCTGTGAAGGATAAAGGTAAATAGTGACATGATAAACAGAAAGCAATGTGGAGAAGATGGAAAATATGTTCTTCTTAACTGGTAATAGGCAAATTTTGTGTTTTCCTTCTTTAGGCATAATTATTTAAAAAAATATTTCTGTGAGAGTTCTTTTATACCTGATGTGTGATAAGCCCAGTGTGTGATGTCTGAGTATTCTGTTTCTTCAGTCTGAGGTATTTGCTGGCTCTCATGCACAGCATGTCATTTCATTATACATTGTGGTAGGTAAAATAATGGCCTTCAAATATGTTCCCAATCTAAATTCTCAGAATAACATTTTTATTTATTTATTTATTTATTTATTTTTTTTCAGCGTAACAGTATTCATTCTTTTTGCACAACACCCAGTGCTCCATGCAAAACGTGCCCTCCCCATCACCCACCACCTGTTCCCCCAACCTCCCACCCCTGACCCTTCAAAACCCTCAGGTTGTTTTTCAGAGTCCATAGTCTCTTATGGTTCGCCTCCCCTCCCCAATGTCCATAGCCCCCTCCCCCTCTCCCAATCCCACCTCCCCCCAGCAACCCCCAGTTTGTTTTGTGAGATTAAGAGTCATTTATGGTTTGTCTCCCTCCCAATCCCATCTTGTTTCATGTATTCTTCTCCTATCCCCCTACCCCCCCATGTTGCTTCTCCATGTCCTCATATCAGGGAGATCATATGATAGTTGTCTTTCTCCGATTGACTTATTTCACTAAGCATGATACGCTCTAGTTCCATCCACGTCGTCGCAAATGGCAAGATTTCATTTCTTTTGATGGCTGCATAGTATTCCATTGTGTATATATACCACATCTTCTTGATTACTCTATCCAGCTAGGCTATCATTGAAAATAGAAGGAGAGATCAAAAGCTTCCAGGACAAACAAAAACTGAAAGAATTTGCAAACACCAAACCAGCTCTCCAGGAAATATTGAAAGGGGTCCTCTAAGGGAAGAGAGAGCCTAAAAGTAGTAGATCAGAAAGGTGCAGAGACAATATACAGTAACAGTCACCTTACAGGCTACTAATGGCACTAAATTCATATCTCTCAATAGTTACTCAGAATAACATTTTTAAGCACTGTCAACCTGCTAGTTCCCATGGTGGAATGGATTTTGTAGGTGTGATTAAGATTAAGGACTGGGGATTGTCCTCAATTCTCTAGGTAGGCCCTTGCCTATATGACTCAGAGAGGTAGTGGTGTGAGAAGGAATTCACTCACCCCTGTTGGCTTTGAAGATGGAAGAAGGGAGCTACCAGCCAGGGAAGAGGGGAAGTTTTTAAAAACCAAAGAAGAGAAGGATACAGATTCTACCCTAGAGCCTCCAGGAATATAGCTCTGCCTACACCTTGATTTTTAGCCCAGAGAGTTCTTGTCAAACTGCTGATCTTCAGAACTATAACACGATAAATTTGTTTAAACCACCAAGTTGTGGTAATTTGTTACATTACATTGCCAATAGAAAAGTGATGCAGTTAATTCTGGCTCTGTCTGCTTACTTCCCTTGAAAAGTTATTTGTGGGTTTTGTCTAAGACCTAGCAGGAAAATGCTGTCCTTTACAGAGGATTTATGTTTGTGTCTGCTAGGCACCTGAGGACACTTTGCTAGGGATATTGTTAAGCAAATGCAAAGTCTGAATTGCTAATATATATACTAAAGCTGTTACTCTCTCTGTGGTCAAAACTTCTCAAAGATTTTTCACTCCTCCCTGGTCCTACTGTACTCATTGTTATGGCAACCTTCTGGACATTTCATTTGAATGGGGTTAGGAAGAACACATGGTTCTGTTTTATTTTTATTTTTTATATTTTAAAGATTTTATTATTTGACAGAGAGAGAGCACAAGTAGGAAGAGTGGCAGGCAGACAGAGAGGGAGAAGCAGATTCTTTGATGAGCAGGGAGCCCAATGTGGGGCTCAATCCCAGGACCCTGGGATCATGACCTGAGCTGAAGATAGATGTTTAACCCTCTGAGCCACCCAGGCACCTCAGGTTTATTTTTATTTTTAAAATATTCTTTATTTGAGTGTAGTTGGTCTATAATGTTAGTTTCAGGTGTACCACATAGTGATTTGACAAGTCTGTATGTTATGCTATGATCATCACAAGAGTAGTTACCATCTGTCACCATGCAACGCTGTTACAGTACCATTGATTATATTCCCTATGCTCTAACTTCTATTCCTTTGACTTATTCATTCCATAACTGGAAGCCTGTATCTCCTATTCCCCTTCACCCATTTTGCCTATCTCTACATTCCTCTCCCTTCTCTCAACCATCAGTTTGTTCTCTGTATTTATAGGTCTGATTTTTCTGTTTATTCATTTTTTTTCGTCCTTTAGATTCCATATATGAGTGAAACCATATGGTATTTGTCTTTCTCAATCTGACTTATTTCTTTTAGCATAATGCTCTCTAGGTCCATCCATGTTGTTACAAATGGCAAGATCTTGTTCTTTTTTATACTGATCTTGTTCTTTTCTATTCCATTGTGGTGTGTGTGTGTGTGTGTGTGTGTGTGTGTGTGTGTACATCACATCTTCCTTATCCATTTGTCTTCACAGAAATTTAGGTTTCTTCCATATCTTGGTATTATAAATAATGCTGCAATAAACTTAGAGTGCACATTATCTTTTTGAATTAGTGTTTTGTTTTCTTTGGGTAAATACCTGGTAGATCTGTTTTCTATTTATCCTAAACATATACCCCTTTGTGTCCCAGTTTAAGATGAAGAGTATTTCGTAGGGATACCTTCGTGGCTCCGTTGGCTTAGCATCTGCCTTCAGCTCAGGTCATGATCTCAGGTCCTGGGATCAAGTCCTGCATCAGGCTCCTTGCTCAGCAGGGAGTCTGCTTCTCCTTCGGCCTCTCCCCCTGCTCATTCTCTCTCTCTGTCTTTCTCTCTCTTTCTCTCTCTTCCCTCATTCTTTTTCCCAAAGAAATAAAATCTCTTTAAAAAGGAGTATTTTCTGTAAGTCTCCCCATCTCAGGAGCTTTAACTTCATTCTGCAAAGCTTCTGAAATGAATCCCCAAATTTGCCACATTTGGAAACATTCTAAGGGAAAATGAAGGTTTGGTGTTCTAGTGTTTAACTTTTTGGGTTCTGAATCACCCCAAAAATCCACTGTTGTTGTTCCTTTCTATCTTGTTATCTTTTTATTTTATCAATTTTTTCCCTGTTAGTAGTAATTCTAAACAATTTAGTTTTCCATTGTTAATAATTAGGGCAATTCCTGTCATTTCTACTTCTGAAAAAATCTTAATTTGCCCATTTCTCTCTGTTTCTACTGCTTTAACATTAATACATGCTTTAAAATGTTTTATCTAAAAAAAAGCCTTATCTCTTAAAAACACCAAATCTATCCATTTATGCCTATTTCTTTTGCCAGTATTCTGGTGTTTCTATTATTGGTTCTTTTCTGAAGGCAGCCAGTTACCTGCTTTCCCATTTTCCCCTATCTGATCCTTCTAGAATTATATTCAAAAAACATTTATGAAATAATTTCAACTACTTCAGAAAAATTCTTTCAAATTCTTTCCACTCTTTTCAGAATAAAGTCAAAACTCCTTACCATGACCTGTAGGACTCTGTAGGTTCTGACTTCTAGCTACCTGTTCATACTCATCTCATACTACTCCCATTCACTCATTCTGTCACCATGCTATCTAAAGTTGGTACCTTTTATTTGCTCTCTATCACATTGTTTTATTTGTTCATAGCAGTTATTAAAATCTGCAATTATTTTGTATCTTGTCTGTCTTTCACATAAACAAGGGAAAGATTTTCTGCGGAAGAAAGAAATTGAATTTTTTTTTTTAAAGATTTTATTTATTTGACAGACAGAGAGCACATGTAGGCAAAGAGGCAGGAAGAGAGGAGGAGAAAGCAGGCTTCCTGCAGTGCAGAGAGCCCAATGTGGGGCTTGATCCCAGGACCCTGGGATCATGACCTGAGCAGAAGGCAGAGGCTTTAAGACACTGAGCCACCCAAACCCCCCAGAAATTGAATTTCTAATGATTTAAATGTGCCAGCCTTTTAAGAAAAAAGAAATGAACAACATCTAATGGAAACTGCCAGCTCAGAAGCTTTTATATGTAAGAATCCAATTTCAGGTATTCAGAATGATTCCTTGTACAAATCAGATAGTTTGGCTAGTTTAATTTAGAAAGAGCTGTGTTTTTTCTTCATCAATTTATAATAGATTAGAATATAACACAAATATGCATTTTATTTTTTGTAAGTCCACTTTGTTTTTACATAGAAAAACTGCTTATTCTGAATTTAATAAACTTCGCCTACTGGCTTCACTGATCAGATGAGCTAGGATTACTTCTACATATCTAGCATTCTTAAAAATGTACAATTATGTAGTGTTCCAAGATTCATTGTTTACATAGAACACCCAGTGGAACAATACATCCAAAACTAATGATGTACTATATGGTGACTAACATAATACAATAAAATAATGTTCAATTATGTGTTCAACCAAGTTGAATTTTATTTCTTTTTTTTATTATGTTCAGTTAGCATATAGTGCAGCATAAGTTTTGTTGTAGTGTTTAACAATTCATTAGTTATATATAATACCCAGTGCTCATCCCACCACATGCCCTCCTTAATAGCCATTATCTGGCTGAATTTTATTTCTAACAAGTGTTCTGTTATCAATAGTAATTGTATTGCTCTGGAATGTCATCTTATACATAATTTCCAATATCCTTTGTTAACTTTAAGACCTTGGACTGACACTAAATTGATAATTAATGAAAAATCTTTGGATACGTAGACAACACTGAATAAAATAGAATATAGCAGCGTTGATTATGAGGCCATTTTAACTTGCTTCCTATTTTTATATATTATCAAATAGTTATCAAATAACAGTTTGACAGGAAATTTAGCTCCTTTAGACTATGTTAGGGCACATCTTTATTTTCGCTTAAGAAACAATAAAGGGATATGTGTGACTGTAGGTATTTATAAAATGTAGGCCTGTTGCTGTTATGCTGAAATGCTTGTGTGTGAAAGATATTGTCAAGTATCAGCTCTTATTTTTCTCTGTGCTAGTGAGGAAATAGAAGTTACTATCTTAGTCTTTTGGGGCTCCTATAGTAAAAACACCATAGAATGGGTGGCCTAAGAACAGATATTTATTTCCCCTGGAAGCTGGGGAGATAGACATAATAGAAAACTGCTAAATTGTGCTAAGTGTGTGTGTGTGTGTGCGTGTGAGAGAGAGAGAGAGAGAGAGAATGAGAGAGAGAGAGAGAAGGATATCCCAAAGGTTAATGTTGTATTGCCCTTTAGGACATTACCCAGTTTACATATTATTTATTTATTTAATGGGAGAGCATATTCGCAAATGATACCACAGACAAAGGGCTAATATCCAAGATGTATAAAGAACTCCTCAAACTCAACACACACAAAACAGATAATCACATCAAAAAATGGGCAGACAACATGAACAGAAACTTCTCCAAAGAAGACATATAAATGGCTAGCACACACATAAAAAAAATGATCATCATCATTAGCCATCAGGGAGATTCAAATCAAAACCACACTGAGATACCAACTCACACCAGTTAGAATGGCCAAAATCATCAAGACATTAAACAACAAGTGTTGGAGAGGATGTGGACAAAGGGGGACCCTCTTACGCTCTTGGTGGAAATGCAAATTGGTGCAGCCACTTTGGAAAACAGTGTGGAGATTCCTTAAGAAATTAAAAATAAAGCTACCCTATGACCCTGCAATTACACTACTGTGTTTTTACCCCCAAGATACAGATGTAGTGAAAAGAAGGGCCACATGTACTCCAGTGTTCATAATAGCAATGGCCATAATCGCCAAACTGTGGAAAGAACCAAGATGCCCCTCAATAGATGAATGGATAAAGAATATATGGTCCATATATATAATGGAATATTATGCCTCCATCAATTTACATATAATTTAGAAATTTTATTTCAATGTTCTTTTTTGTACTCTACATGAAATCACATTTTTTTTTTTTTTAAATTTGACAGACAGAGATCACAAGTAGGCAGAGACGCAGGCAGAGAGAGAGGAGGAAGCAGGCTCTCCGCAGAGCAGAGAGCCCGATGCAGGGCTCGATCCCAGGACCCTGGGATCACGACCCGGGCCAAAGGCAGAGGCTTTAACCCACTGAGCCACCCAGGCCCCTCTGAAATCACATTTTTATGTTTTCTTTTGAATTGACTTCATCATCCTACTCTCCCTCATTAAAGAGTTAAATATAATTTTTAACATAGTTTCATCATCTATTTGAGAACTTTATAACATTTAGAAAATTATACTTTGATAACAATTTATAAAAATATTCAATTACTAATGACAGCAGCTGTGTTTTCTGTAAGAGATCCATATATAGGCACCAATTAGATAAGCTGTTTACGACATCATCAAGAGACTCAGGTGTTGTGTGAAGACACTCTAACACACTGAAGGGAGTGTTTCTGCTTCTACAGCTTCTGAAGATAATTTGGTGTTTAACCATTCAGCCTTGCCTACTTCGGGACCATGGTTGGGACAGAAAGCAGTGAGAATCATTTCACTCACGTATAGACTGACACATGGAAAAGTGGTAGCATATCTAGTGCAAATTAATTAATCCAAAGTAAGTAAAGGGGTTAACTGTGTTATGCAATAAGGTTTGTTTCAGACCCTGCAGGTTCTAAGGTCAGCTTTCTAGCAAGAACTGAGATTCAGCAACAGTAGACTGGGGACTCCCAAGGCTCATTAGGCTGAGTAGTAGCATAAGGACCATAAAAGCCTCAGACACATCCAAAGCCCTGGGGGCAAGAGATCTTTCCAATTGTACAGCCAGCCCTCAACTAGGGCTTGACTTATAAGGAAGCAGTTAGGGCACAGACATGGGTAATTGTGATGGTCATCTGAGAATTTCTAATTTTGCTGGACTGAAACTGTGTAGGGATTGGTGTGATGAAGAGCAGGGTCACATATTCCTTCCTTGAACTCACATAGCTTCTGACATGCAATATGTAAGTTTTTCGGATGTGTTTATTCAAAGATCCATTTACCTCCCTTACTCCTTTTTCTGTCCTTGAAACCATTTCTATACCTCTCTGACAGTCATTATTTTTAAATTTAAGAAATCACTTGAGCTGTTCCAGGTTCATAAAATTGGAAACATTCACAGAGCAATGACATTCTCATAGCATCAGGGTATTTTTGGACTGGTGGTAGTTGATAATAAGGTTTGGATAAGGTAGGATCAAGTTAATATAATAGACAGCACTGGATTCATAGCCGTATTGACTCAGGACTACCTAATTATACAGTAGTTCTTCCTAGATCCTATTTTCCATTTATTTATTTCAGTTGTTTTTTGCTAAATTATTCACTTCTCCCAAACAAAATTTAAGAAGCAGTATTTCATCTTAATCTCACAAAACAAACTGGGGGTTCCTGGGGGGAGGTGGGATTGGGAGAGGGGGAGCGGGCTATGGACATTGGGGAGGGGAGGCGAACCATAAGAGACTATGGACTCTGAAAAACAACCTGAGGGTTTTGAAGGGTCAGGGGTGGGAGGTTGGGGCAACCTGAGGGTTTTGAAGGGTCAAGGGTGGGAGGTTGGGGGAACAGGTGGTGGGTAATGGGGAGGGCACGTTTTGCATGGAGCACTGGGTGTTGTGCAAAAAGAATGAATACTGTTACGCTGAAAAAATAAATAAAATGGAAAAAAAAAAGAAGCAGTATTTCAAACAAAGATTAGAGCAGAAATATTATGCTCTTTTCAGTATGAAACACTATCATGGGTATCAATTTCAGTGAATGGTCTCCATTACTTGGTGTTTCAAGAGAAATTAGAATTACATCAGATCCCCCCAAAATAAGTTCACATGGCATTTAGGCTTTGTGGTCAGATTTCTTCTGAGAATGCTTTTAGCTCAATACAGAAAAAAACTAAACAGACAAAATAGCAAAGTATATTGTTTGAAAAAACCACAACCACTCCCACAAGGAAAATTTAATTGCCTTTCTTAGTATTTTCTGCATAGACCTCTCTGGTTCCTTGCCTAGAAAAATTAGAGTAGTTGCTCAGTTGTCCATAAATAGCCCTTGATTGTTTAAAAAGAGTTTGATTATGTCCTCTTTCCTACATGCTGCACTGGGTACTTCCATAAGGACTTTGGTTTGTCATTAAGCATTCTCAATTCCTTTGACTCATTTTGCCAACTTAAAGACATCTTTATTGATTTTGCTATTCTTAGTTTATTCTTAGAATGTGAAGCATGAAGGGGTGCCTGGGTGGCTCAGTGGGTTAATCCTCTGCCTTCAGCTCAGGTCATGATCTCAGGGTACTGGGATGGAGCCCCACATTGGGCTCTTTCCTCAGCAGGGAGCCTGCTTCCCCCTCTCTCTGTCTCTGCCTGCCTCTCGGCCTACTTGTGATCTCTCTATCTCTCTCTGTCAAATAAATAAATAAAATCTTTTAAAAAAAGAATGTGGAGCATGAAATTAAAAAGAAAAATAAGAATATGAAGGATGAAACACTTGAGAGGGCCTGTTCCTACAGCTAGGAAAGTGATAATGGAGCTGGGATTTCCAATGTTGCTTCCCAGATCCCAACAGGAGTTTGGCATAGGAAAATCTGTTGTGGTGGAAGATGGTTTTAGGTGATGGACATTGCTTCATGCTGATGGGGATAGTGGGTTCTTTTGTTCTTCATGAATATTCACAGGCTGGATTTCTTAATGTGATCAGAGACTTTGGAAATGTAGAAGTTAGAGGTATTTCTGCCAAACGTGGCTGTTTATCAACATTGAAAGTAAACTTTCCAGAGTGGTTGGTATTACATTTTCATCTTATCTAAAGGCAGAAAATTTCTTGAGTCAGTAAAAAAATTTAAGAATAACTGGAATCTAGTCCATGCCTCAATTACAACTCAAATATAGGGTTGCCTATATTTGTCTCATGAAATTGAATGATATCAACATCACTATTAGTCAAATCCTATTATGCTAATGTTCTACAAATGATCTGAAAATATTTATTGCACTGAAGTCCCCAAATATTAAATATTACTTTAAACAGGTGGATCATAGACTAGGACTTAGCATTGTTTTGTGGTAATTAAGTTTTAATATCTTTTACACACTCTTATTTCATCTGCTTTTATGATTATTTTATTTTAATATTGTTTTA
The DNA here is from genome assembly GCF_922984935.1 of Meles meles. Lineage (NCBI taxonomy): Eukaryota > Metazoa > Chordata > Mammalia > Carnivora > Mustelidae > Meles > Meles meles. The sequence goes on from NC_060071.1 coordinate 55,024,354, forward strand.
GTGAAAGCTTATCTTTCTCTATGCCTGTGCTATGGAAATAATAAGCATATAATACAGGTGACTGCTCTTCACATATTATGCTTTCACATTAGGAAATAATCACGTTGTTTCTCAGTCTTAAATTAAAAGAATGCTTTGGATTTTTTTCTTCCACTTATTTTTTCCTCCTTGTTTTCAGAAACCTCCTTTCGATTTTTTTTCTTAAAATGACTTTGGTTAGTCTTAGATTCTTCCTAGTTATCCAAAGATGAGGTTTGAATATAGATGCAGGATTTTAATGAGAGCTTGACCTCATCTAATCCAATGATTTTAGATCATTGAAAAGAACACCAGAATGCCATCTCCATATGAAAATTTACAATCCTTGGCATATCTAAAGAAGATTAGAAAATTTCCATTGTTTCAAAGTTCAAGTAGGGCTGTACATATGACAGCAAATGGCTTCCTATCTGTTTTTCTTTGTTTTGTTTTCCAAAGGATTCTAGAGAGTGAGGTGGCTCCTTCCATTATTTATCAGATTGTAGAATCTATAGACAGGTGAATGTGATGGTCACATATGTGGTGTTACCAAGACATCCAAAAGTTCCTTGGGCCCCAAATCTCTCCCTCGCTTGCTTTTCTTGAAATACTGTAATAAAGTGAAATTTCTTGGTAATAAGAATTTTTCTTTTTGGAATATCTGAATAACTATCACATAACTTTCCTTGACTGGTTTGAAAGAACCAAGTGCAACACGGAATAGGTAAATGGGATTGAGGACAGAAAATTTTTTTCTCACTCAATATACCAAGAGCTAATTCTAGATTGAAAGTATACTAATCTAGGCAAAGAAACATCTGTTAATTCTTCACTGCTTCAAGGGAAGGAATGTGCCAATGTTCTCTAATTTTTTATTTGTAATCTGAGATATTCCCACCCAATATCGGGAATGAATGTAAAGGTAGAGCAGGAGGAAATGGATGAAACAATATCTTAGTGTAAATTTTACTTCTTTTAAGTGTACCTGTGTTTGTTAAAAAGTCCAAAAACAGCATAATTCATATTCCCAGATTATCCTCTCCTACGAAATGGGTCATGGTGAGCTTCTTTTGTGTGTTGAAGCCACTGTTATACTTATCTTGAGTCCAATGATTTCTTTAACTTTAGAGATAAATATTTTATTTTCTCTTGCCTATTCTCTACAAAATTCCCATCTTCCATCACCTGGGATAAATAAATGCAAGGAACATGAGCTTCCTATCTTTTCTAAATGATTTTTTAAAATGTAATGTTAGTCACTATATATATAACATTAGCTTTAGATGTAGTATTCCAAGATTCATTGTTTGCATATAATACGCAGTTTGCATATAATTGCATATAATATGCAATACGTGCCCTTCTTAATACCCATCACTGGGCAAATCCATCCCCCCACCCACCTCCCCTTTAAAACCCTGTTTTTTTCTCGGAGTTTATAGTCTCTCATGACTTGTCTCACCCTCTGATTTCCACCCCTTCATTTTCCCCTTCTTCTCCTAAGTGATTTGTTTCCTAATTTGTGTGTTCTTAATAGTTTCTAACTTTTGTACATCATAGTGATTTATAGTAAAAGCATTCTTCTTTCAATATGATAAATTATCATGCAGTAAGCATTGTGGTGTGAGTACAAAGATGAATAAATACTGCCTCTGGGCCCTGGGTGACTCAAGTTGGTTAAGCATCTAACTCCTGGTATGGGCTCAGGCTCTGAGCTCTGCATGAAGTTGCCTTGAGATTCTCTCCTTCTCCCTCTGGACATTTCCCCCAACTCTTTCTGTCTCAAATAAATAAATAAATCTTGAAAACAAACAAAAGAAATGTTGTGTTACTTTCAGAGATTTAAGTCATTTTTTATGCAAGTGTATTTTGTTCATGAACAGATTGTATTTGATTCTCAAAACAACCTTGGAAGATATTATTATCCCTATATTAGATTGAATAAACAATAAAACTCAGGTTTGATACCTTGCTTGATGTCACTGCATTGGTGAGTAGTAGAGCTGGGCATCGGTCTAGATACTTCATTCCAGAACACTTGCTCTTAGAGGTTACAATTTTGTCTCTTAAAAAAAATGAAATGAGGGCACCTGGGTGGCTCAGTGGGTTAAAGCCTCTGCCTTCAGCTCAGGTTATGATCTCAGGGTCCTGGAATTGAGCCCCGCATCAGGCTCTGCTCAGTTGAGTGAGCAAGCTCAGCTTGCTCCCCCCCCCCCCCCCCGCCTGTCTTGGTGCTGACTTGTGAGCTCTGTCTGTCAAATAAATAAATAAAATCTTTTAAAAAGAATGGAATGATTTTCATGTTCTCATCAAATCATGCCCAGTTCATTGTCTCCCTCCCTTCCTAGTTTGCTGCAAGTGAAACTTAAAAGTATTATAGGAAGGGTCAGAAGGTATGCAAACTTCCTCATTCAACTTATACAGGAATGTATATTTCCTATCTCACAGAACTTACGTTTTTCATCTTGGAGTATAATTCTATAAACATAATCTCAAAATCTTGTAACTCACATATATTGCCATTTCCAATTTGATTCTTTTTTTCTCTAGGTCACTTGGTATTCTTGACTTGATGAAAAAAAGAAATGATTCCAAGGTGACAGAATTTGTTCTTCTGGGCCTTTCATCCTCCTGGGAGCTACAGCTGTTTCTCTTCCTAATATTTTTGTTATTTTATGTGACTGTTGTTCTGGGAAACCTTCTGATAATGGTGACAGTGCGAGCTGATGCCCGCCTGCTCCAATCTCCTATGTACTATTTTTTGGGCCATCTGTCCTTCATTGACCTATGCCTGAGCTGTGTTACTGTGCCTAAGATGTTAGGAGATTTTCTACAGAAAAGGAAGATCATCTCTTTTTCAGGATGCTTGGCCCAGATCTACTTCTTGCACTTTCTGGGAGCCAGTGAGATGTTTCTGCTGACAGTCATGGCCTTTGATAGATATGTTGCCATATGTAATCCTTTGCACTACCTGACAGTCATGAACCGCCAGCTGTGCTTTCAGTTGGTTTTTGCCTGTTGGTGTGGGGGATTCATTCACTCTATCACACAGGTCGTGCTGGTGATCCAGCTGCCCTTCTGTGGCCCCAATGAACTGGACAACTTCTACTGTGATGTCCCACAGGTCATCAAGCTACCGTGCATGGACACATATGTAGTAGAAGTGCTGATGGTCTCAAACAGTGGTCTGCTATCTCTCGTTTGTTTCTTGGTCTTGCTATTCTCTTATGCCATCATCCTGATCACCCTCAGAACTCGCTTCCGCCAAGGCCAGAGCAAGGCACTCTCTACCTGTGCCTCCCACCTAACAGTGGTCAGCCTGATCTTTGTGCCATGTGTTTTCATCTACCTGAGGCCTTTCTGCAGCTTCTCTGTGGATAAAGTGTTCTCTGTCTTTTACACAGTGATCACTCCAATGTTGAACCCTCTCATCTACACACTCAGAAATGCTGAAATGAAGACAGCCATGAGGAAGCTGAGAAAAAAAGCATGTGGCATCCTTCTGCCATATTAAAGAATGAACAGGAAGAGGTGATTTAGAAAGCATAACTTTCTTGGGACATCCTTAACTCATCCTATACATGGGTATATACATGAAACCAATTCAGTGACTTTGGCATAAAAACCGGCATCAAAATTATAATGCATTTCTGCTGATTGCTATTAAGGCATGGTGGCTTTGTTGGATGTTAACTATTAAGAAGGGGAGTTTATTGGTCCAGAAATTGAGTAGTAGGTTCAAGAGAACACCTTGAAAGATCAACCCTTCTACCATTGGTCTATAACGAGTCTTCTTTGATTTATGTCATTTCACTTTTAAATTCTTTTCAAATGAAAGAAGGTATCCTATCTCCTTTTTTGTCTTTCTCATCTGGGTGTAACAACTCCTATGTCAGGAGGTTCCTTCTGATGTCGATCAGAGTCTCTTCTGAAGCAGTGTGAGTCTCTTTTGTCCTGTCTCCAAGAAAGCCTGAAAACAGTGCTAACCACCCTACCTATTAAAGTTCACCTAGGGACTGCATTATATATTGTGCCAAATTTTAGAAATGCACTTGAGTTCAGTACAGGTAAGTGAGCATGCTCCTTTTGAAGTTTGAATGTGAAGGCAAGAAAGCCTGGGAGTGCCAAGTGTTGGAAACTCCCAGTTTTCTTCCCTGAAGGCTTCTCTAGAAGAGATACCCTATTTCCATCGAATTGCTTTAAGTGGAGTTACAGCAGGGGATCAGTGTATAAGCTGGCTTTTCAACTGGTTGTGATATTTAAGAGCTCTGACCTGTAAAGGGAGGGGGAAGAAAAAGAAATGAACTGTAGTTTAAAGTACTCATAGTTATTACCTTTAAGTCTCAAAGGTAGATATAGAAGTAGGTAATATTTTACAAATGAGCTGGGATTTCTTTCTTTCTCTCTTTTTTTTTTTGTAATGATTTATTTAGATAGAGAAAGAGAGAGAGAGAGAGAATCTCAGGCAAACTCCTTGCCTAGTGTGGAGTCCCATGAAGCATTCAGTCCCACAACCCTGAGACCATGACATCAACTCAAATCAAGAGTTTGGTAGTCAACCCACTGAGCCATCTAGATGTCCTGAACTCAGATTTCTGAAGGACTTTCACAAGATCACTCAAAAAAGTATGATCACACAAGAAATCTAGGAATTTTGGATAATTAAGATTGAACTAATATTTTCTTTACAGAAAGTCTTTGTCTCAATTAGATGGACTAATTACATATTTTCTACTTTATCTACAGAAGATCTCCAGATTTAGGAGATCATTAAAAAGATACACAAAAGCATATATATTTAAGGATATCTATTTCTGACATTAGGATCTTTGTCCTAATTAACAGAATTAATACATTTCCATTTAGACATAAGAAGGTATTTTGCACCTTCTTATGTCTAAATGGAAATGTATTAATTCTGCTCACTAAACAATAATATAATGATGGACTTTAGCAATATTTTTATATTTGCTCACTTATTTTCTAGTCAGTTGTGATGGAGAGGCTTTTAAAATTACTTAGCTGAAAAACATAACTCAAGAAAAGAATATCTGAAACTCCACCAAATAATAGGATTTCCTAGGTAAATTGCAATACCTGTGCTCATGTAAGAGCTTGGATGATTTCTTACTAAGATGAGTGAGGGGGTGTTGGCATCCCTGTGTGGATCACACTTTCCTTATCATCCATGGTATGGATCACATTATCCTCTTTCACTCCACAGCATTTCTATAGAAGTTTTTTTGTCTATAGAAGGAGAGAGGACACTGTTAGCCAGAGAGTAGTTTTATGAGTTGATTTAAGTGGCACTGTATAGTCAGCAAGGCACATTGCAGGTACCTAAAACTCCAAGCTTTCTTTATATATTAGTAGGTCACAACATCCCTTTTTCTAATGTCCCTCTTTCATAGCAAAATTTAGAGTCTTGGGATATCATTTGATTTGTCCTGTTGATATCTGGGATTGATAGCATTAAATTCAGAAAATCAAGAATTATGTATATTCCCTTTGGCATTTCCAATACTTACTTAATCAATTATCTATTAAAATTCTCCTTATTAATAAGCTACTAACATTTCTGTTTATCAGACTGTACATGAATGCTATTCATCTCCAGCGTTCCCTTCTCTAATGCTCTGAGACCATTTCAGGGCCTGCCTGAGCTTCTCCTTTGGTGCTATCCTCCTGAGGGCAATGCCTATACTAGTATGGGAACTTTCAGGCTGAGGCACTGTGTGTAAACTGAGTGGACAAAGCCTGGAAATCTGGGTGGCAGAGTCCATTTTCATACACGAGAGACCTCTCATGTATTACATACAGTATAATATTGGCTTCAGGAGTAGAATTCAGTGATTCATCACATACATAAAACACCTAGTGAAGGAGGCTAAGGATTTAATATTTTTTCTTTTTTTAAAAACATTTTATTTGTAAAAAAAAAAATTTAAGTAATCTCTATCCCCCTGTGAAGTTCAAACTCACAACCATGAGATTTAGTGTCACATGCTCTACCAAATGAGCCAGCCAGGTGTCCCATGAAGTGAAATTTTTTAAAGTAATCATTTTATAGATGGTAAACATGTACAGAATATTCGCTTGTCAAACTTTCCAGACCAATCGATAGCCTTGGAATTAAAACATATATGTTGTTAAAATTGTTCCATTAAAACATGGATAAAGAAAACTAAAGTAGTTTCAAAATTTTTTTGCATGTCAAAAATTTATGTCACATACATATTATTCTGTACTTACTTTTTAAAAAAAATTTATTTATTTATTTTTTCAGTGTAACAGTATTCATTGTTTTTGCACAACACCCAGTGCTCCATGCAATACGTGCCCTCCCTATTACCCAACACCTGATTCCCCCAACCTCCCACCCCCGTCCCTTCAAAACCCTCAGGTTGTTTTTCAGAGTCCATAGTCTCTTATTGTTGGCCTCCCCTTCCAATTTTCCTCAACTTCCTTCTCCTCTCCATCTCCCAATGTCCTCCATGTCATTTGTTATGCTCCACAAATAAGTGAAACCAAATGATAATTGACTCTCTCTGCTTGAATTATTTCACTCAGCATCATCACTTCCAGTCCCGTCCACGTTGCTACAAAAGTTGGGTATTCATCCTTTCTTTTTCTTTTTCTTTTTTTATAAACATATAATGTATTTTTATCCCCAGGGGTACAGGTCTGTGAATCGCCAGGTCACTTCACAGCACTCACCATAGCACATACCCTCCCCAATGTCCAGAACCCCTCCCCCTCTCCCAACCCCACCTCCCCTCAGCAACCCCCAGTTTGTTTTGAGAGATTAAGAGTCATTTATGGTTTGTCTCCCTCCCAATCCCATCTTGTTTCATTTATTCTTCTCCTATCCCCAACCCCCCATGTTGCATCTCCACGTCCTCATATCAGGGAGATCATATGATAGTTGTCTTTCTCCGACTGACTTATTTCACTAAGCATGATATGTTCTAGTTCCATCTACATCATCGGAAATGACAAGAGTTCATTTCTTTTGATGGCTGCAGAGTATTCCATTGTGTATATATACCACATCTTCTTTATCCATTCATCTGTTGATGGACATCTAGGTTCTTTCCATAGTTTGGCTATTGTAGACATTGCTGCTATAAACATTCGGGTACACATGCCCCTTCGGATCACAGCGTTTGTATCTTTAGGGTAAATACCCAGTAGTGCAATTGCTGGGTCATAGGGTAGTTCTATTTTCAACATTTTGAGGAACCTCCATGCTGTTTTCCAGAGTGGTTGCACCAGCTTGCATTCCCACCAACAGTGGAGGAGGGTTCCCCTTTCTCCACATCCTCGCCAGCATCTGTCATTTCCTGACTTGTTAATTTTAGCCATTCTGACTGGTGTGAGGTGATATCTCATTGTGGTTTTGATTTGTATTTCCCTGATGGCGAGTGATGTGGAGGACTTTTTCATGTGTCTGTTGGCCATCTGGATATCTTCTTTGCAGAAATGTCTGTTCATGTCCTCTGCCCATTTCTTGATTGGATTGTTTGTTCTTTGGGTGTTGAGTTTGCTAAGTTCCTTATAGATTTTGGGTACTAGCCCTTTATCTGAGATGTCGTTTGCAAATATCTTCTCCCATTCTGCCAGTTGTCTTTTGGTTTTGTTAACTGTTTCCTTTGCTGTGCAGAAGATTTTGATCTTGATGAAATCCCAATAGTTCATTTTTGCCCTTGCTTCCCTTGCCTTTGCCGATGTTCCTAGGAAGATGTTGCTGTGGCTGAGGTTGAAGAGGTTGCTGCCTGTGTTCTCCTCAAGGATTTTGATGGATTCCTTTCTCACATTGAGGTCCTTCATCCATTTGGAGTCTATTTTCGTGTGTGGTGTAAGGAAGTGGTCCAATTTCATTTTTCTGCAAGTGGCTGTCCAATTTTCCCAGCACCGTTTATTGAAGAGGCTGTCTTTTTTCTATTGGACATTCTTTCCTGCTTTGTCGAAGATTAGTTGACCATAGAGTTGAGGGTCTATTTCTGGGCTCTCTATTCTGTTCCATTGATCTATGTGTCTGTTTTTGTGCCAGTACCATGCTGTCTTGATGATGACAGCTTTGTAATAGAGCTTGGAGTCTGGAATTGTGATGCCACACACTTTGGCTTTCTTTTTCAATATTCCTTTGGCTATTCAAGGTCTTTTCTGATTCCATATAAATTTTAGGATTATTTGTTCCATTTCTTTGAAAAAAATGGATGGTATTTTGATAGGGATTGCATTAAATGTGTAGATTGTTTTAGGTAGCATAGACATTTTCACAATATTTATTCTTCCAATCCAGGAGCATGGAACATTTTTCCATTTCTTTGTGTCTTCCTCAATTTCTTTCATGAGTACTTTATAGTTTTCTGCATATAGATTCTTAGCCTCTTTGGTTAGGTTTATTCCTAGGTATCTTATAGTTTTGGGTGCAATTGTAAATGGGATTGACTCCTTAATTTCTCTTTCTTCTGTCTTCTTGTAGGTGTAGAGAAATGCAACTGATTTCTGTGCATTGATTTTGGATGCCTTTAATTTCTTTTTGTTGTCTGATTGCTGAGGCTAGGACTTCTAGTACTATGTTGAATAGCAGTGATGATAATGGACATCCCTGCCATGTTCCTGACCTTAACGGAAAAGCTTTCAGTTTTTCTCCATTGAGAATGATATTTGCGGTGGGTTTTTCATAGATGGCTTTGATAATATTGAGGTATGTGCCCTCTATCCCTACACTTTGAAGAGTTTTGATCAGGAAGGGATGCTGTACTTTGTCAAATGCTTTTTCAGCATCTATGGAGAGTATTATATGGTTCTTGTTCTTTCTTTTATTAACGTGTTCTATCACATTGATTGATTTACGGATGTTGAACCAACCCTGCAGCCCTGGAATAAATCCCACTTGATCGTGGTGAATAATCCTTTTAATGTACTGTTGAATCCTATTGGCTAGTATTTTGCTGAGAATTTTTGCGTCTGTGTTCATCAAGGATATTGGTCTGTAGTTTTCTTTTTTGGTGGGATCCTTGTCTGGTTTTGGGATCAAGGTGATGCTGGCCTCATAAAATGAGTTTTGAAGTTTTCCTTCCATTTCTATTTTTGGAACAGTTTCAGGAGAATAGGAATGAGTTCTTCTTTAAATGTTTGGTAGAATTCCCCTGGGAAGCCGTCTGGCCCTGGACTTTTGTTTGTTTAGAGACTTTTGATGACTGTTTCAATCTCCTTACTGGTTATGGGCCTGTTCAGGTTTTCTATTTCTTCCTGGTTCAGTTGTGGTAGTTTATATGTCTCTAGGAATGCATCCATTTCTTCCAGATTGTCCAATTTGTTGGTGTAGAGTTGCTCATAGTATGTTCTTATAATTGTCTGTATTTCTTTGGTGTTTGTTGTGATCTCTCCTCTTTCATTCATGATTTTATTTATTTGGGTCCTTTCTCTTTTCTTTCTGATGAGTCTGGCCAGGGGTTTATCAATCTTATTGATTCTTTCCAAGAACCAGCTCCTAGTTTCATTGATTTTTTCTATTGTTTTTTTTGGTTTCTATTTCATTGATTTCTGCTGTGATCTTTATGATTTCTCTTCTCCTGCTGGGTTTAGGGTTTCTTTCTTGTTCTTTCTCCAGCTCCTTTACGTGTAGGGTTAAGTTGTGTACTTGAGACCTTTCTTGTTTCTTGAGAAAGTCTTGTACCACGATATATTTTCCTCTCAGGACTGCCTTTGCTGTGTCCCACAGATTTTGAACCATTGTGTTTTCGTTATCATTTGTTTCCATGAATTTTTTCAATTCTTCTTTAATTTCCTTGTTGACCCATTCATTCTTTAGAAGGATGCTGTTTAGTCTCCATGTATTTGGGTTCTTTCCAGCTTTCCTCTTGTGATTGAGTTCTAGCTTCAGAGCGTTGTGGTCTGAAAATATGCAGGGAATGATCCTAATCTTTTGATACTGGTTGAGACCTGATTTGTGACCCAGGATGTGATCTATTCTGGAGAATGTTCCATGTGCACTAAAGAAGAATGTGTATTCTGTTGCTTTGGGATGAAATGTTCTGAATAGATCTGTGATGTCCATCTGGTCCAGTGTGTCATTTAAGGCCTTTATTTCCTTGTTGATCTTTTGCTTGGATGATCTGTCCGTTTCAGTGAGGGGAGTGTTAAAGTCCCCTACTATTATTGTATTATTGTCAATGAATTTCTTTGATTTTGTTATTAATTGGTTTATATAGTTGGCTGCTCCCACGTTAGGGGCATAGATATTTAAAATTGTTAGATCTTCTTGTTGGACAGACCCTTTGAGTATGTTATAATGTCTTTCCTCAACTCTTATTATAGTCTTTGGCTTAAAATCTAATTGATCTGATATAAGGATTGCCACCCCAGCTTTCTTCTGATGCCCATTAGCATGGTAAATTGTTTTCCACTCCGTTACTTTAAATCTGGAGGTGTCTTCGCATCTAAAATTAGTTTCTTGTAGGCAACATAATGATGGGTTTTTTTTTTTCCATTCTGATACCCTGTGTCTTTTGATTGGGGCATTTAGCCCATTAACATTCAGGGTAACTATTGAGAGATATGAATTTAGTGCCACTATTAGCCTGTAAGGTGACTGTTACTGTATATTGTCTCTGTACCTTTCTGATCTACTACGTTTAGGCTCTCTCTTTGCTCAGAGGACCCCTTTCAATATTTCCTGTAGAGCTGGTTTGGTGTTTGCAAATTCTTTCAGTTTTTGTTTGTCCTGGAAGCTTTTTATCTCTCCTTCTATTTTCAATGATAGCCTAGTTGGATAGAGTATTCTTGGCTGCATGTCTTCCTCATTTAGTGCTCTGAATACATCATGCCAGCTCTTTCTGGCCTGCCAGGTCTCTGTGGATAAGTCTGTTGCCAATCTAATATTTTTACCATTGTATGTTACAGACTTCTTTTCCTGGGCTGCTTTCAGGATTTTCTCTTTGTCACTAAGACTTGTAAATTTTACTATTAGGTGATGGGGTGTGGACCTATTCTTGTTGACTTTGAGGGGGGTTCTCTGCACCTCCTGGATTTTGATGCTTGTTCCCTTTGCCATGTTAGGAAAGTTCTCTCCAATAGACCTTCTGCTCCCCTCTCTCTTTCTTCTTCTGAAATCCCAATTATTCTAATGTTGTTTTGTCTTACGGTGTCACTTATCTCTCGATTTCTCCCCTCGTGGTCCCGTAGCTGTTTCTCCCTCTTTTGCTTGGCTTCTTTATTCTCTGTCATTTGGTCTTCTATATCACTAATTCTTTCTTCTGCTTCATTGATCCTAGCAGTGAGAGACTCCATTTTTGATTGCACCTCATTAATAGCTTTTTTGATTTCAACTTGGTTAGATTTTAGTTCTTTAATTTCTCCAGAAAGGGCTTTTATATCTCCAGAGAGTGTTTCTCTAATATCTTCCATGCCTTTTTCGAGCCCGGCTAGAACGTTCAGAATCATCATTCTGAACTCTTTATCTGACATATTACCAATGTCTGTGTTGATTAGGTCCCTAGCCTTTGGTACTGCCTCTTGTTCTTTTGTTTGTGGTGATTTTTTCAGCCTTGTCATTTTGTCCAGATTAGAGGATATGAAGGATCAAATAAAATACTAAAAGAGTGGGAAAGACCCCAGAAAAATGTGCTGTAACCAAATCAGAAGAGACCCCAAACTGTGGGGGGTGAGAAAGGGGATAAAAAGAGGTTCAGAAAAAAAAAGAAAACAATTTAAAAATAAAACAAATAAAAAAAATATATAAAAAAGAAAGAAAAAATATATATTTTAGATAAACTAGTCAAAAACGTTAAAAAAAGAAAAGGGTAAACGTTTTTAAAAAATTTAGCAGAAGAAGAAAAAAGAAAGAAAAAAATTGAAAAAAAAATTGAATTAACCGCAAGACTAAAGAATCATGGGGAGAAAGCTATGAGTTCCGTGCTTTGCTTTCTCCTCCTCTGGAATTCCACTGCTGTCTTAGGTATTGAACCTGCTTTCCTTGATAGATGAACTTCGTCCTGGCTGGATATTTTGTTGATCTTCTGGGGGAGGGGCCTGTTGTAGTGACTCTCAAGTGTCTTTGCCCGAGGCGGAACTGCACCACCCTTACGGGGGGCCGGAATATGTAATCTGCTCAGGTTCGCTTTTGGGAGCTTCTGTTCCCTGAATGCTTTCCATAGAGTTCTGGAGGACAGGAATGAAAATGGCGGCCTCCCAGTCTCCGGCCTGGAGGAGGTGAGAACCCAGGGCCCCACTCCTCAGTGCGCCCACAGAGGACAGCACCCAATCACTCCCATATCCCCAGCCTCCAGCTGTGCTCTGAGCTCACCCAGCCTGCAACCAGTTCAAGGTAACCGCGAGCTGAGAGTTCAGTCCTCGGCTCTGTCTCTGTAGCCGGCTTCTCCGTTCTAACACCTGCGAGCTCTGCAACATTCCGACCCCTGATCCTTCTGTGACCCTGTCGGACTTGGGGCCACACTGACCCTGCGTGGGCTTTAGCCCGGTTTAGCCTCTGGAGCAATGTCCCTCAGTGGAACAGACTTTTGAAAGTCCTGATTTTGTGCTCCGTTCCTCCGCCGCTTGCCGGGAGCCAGCCCCTCCCCCGCTCTATCTTCCCATTGTTTTAGATTCACTTCTTTGCCAGTCCTACCTTTCAGAAAGTGGTTGATTTTCTGTTTCTAGAATTGCTGTTCTTCTTCTCTTCGATCTCCCATTGGATTTGTAGGTTGTTTGTAATGTTTAGATAAGCTATCGAGCTGATCTCCTGCTACCTGATGTAGTCTCAGGCTGCTACTTCTTTGCCATCTTGACTCCTCCCCCTGTATTTTCTTTTAATTACACTTTACCCCATATTTGATGGACAGTTTCTTTCTTTTTTTAAAAAATATTTTATTTATTTATTTGATAGAGAGAGGTCACAAGTAGGCAGAGAGGTAGGCAGAGAGGCAGGCAGAGAGAGAGGGTGAAGCAGACTCCTTGCTGAGTAGGGAGCCTGATGCAGGGCTCGATCCCAGGACCCTGGGATCATGACCTGAGCAAAAGGTAGAGGCTTTAACCCACTGAACCACCCAGGTACCCCGATGGACAGTTTCTGAAACAGTTAAGAGTAAAAGGGAAAATACAGAATATCCCAACTTTATTATATTTTTTTCTTTTTTTTTCAAATTTCATTTTATTTTTTCAGTGTTCAAAGATTCATTGTGTATCCACCACACCCCATGCTCCATGCAATATGTGCCCTCCTTAATACTGAAAAGAAATAAAATAAAATAAAATGGAAAAAAAAACCCACCAGGCCTTCCCAACACCCATACCCCTCCCCTCCAAAACCCTCAGTTTGTTCCTCAGAGTCCACAGTCTCTCATGGTTCATCTCCCCCTCCAGTTTCCCCCAACTCACTTCTCTCCTTCACCCAATGTCCTCTGTCTTATACCTTATGTTCCACAAGTAAATGAAACCATATAATAATTCACTCTTTCTGCTTGACTTATTTCACTCAGCATAATCTCCTTCAGTCCCATCCATGTTGATACAAAAGTTGAGTATTCATCCTTTCTGATAGAGGCATAATACTCCATAGTGTATATGGACCACATCTTCCTTTTCCATTTGTCCATTGTGGGGCATCTTGGTTCTTTCCACAGTTTGGCGACCGTGGCCATTGCTGCTATAAACATTGGGGTACAGATGGCCCTTCTTTTCACTACATCTGTATCTTTGGGGTAAATACCCAGTAGTACAATTGCAGGGTCATAGGGTAGCTCTATTTTTAGTTTCTTAATGAATCTCCACACTGTTTTCCAAAGTGGCTACACCAACTTGCATTCCCACCAACGGTTAAGAGGGTTCCCCTTTCTCCTCATCCTCTCTGACACTTGTTTATTGTCCTGTTAATTTTGGCAAGATTTCATTTCTTTTTGTGGTACAAGAGGCAGTACCAAAGGCTAGGGACCTAATCAACACAGACATTGGTAATATGTCAGATAAAGAGTTCAGAATGATGATTCTGAACGTTCTAGCCGGGCTCGAAAAAGGCATGGAAGATATTAGAGAAACCCTCTCTGGAGATATAAAAGCCCTTTCTGGAGAAATTAAAGAACTAAAATCTAACCAAGTTGAAATCAAAAAAGCTATTAATGAGGTGCAATCAAAAACGGAGGCTCTCACTGCTAGGATCAATGAGGCAGAAGAAAGAATTAGTGATCCACATCTTTTATGTGGATGCATAATATATATATATTATGCAGCAACACATCTTCTTTATCCATTCATCTGTCAATGAACATCTAGATTCTTTCCATAGTTTGGCTATTGTGAACATTGCTGCTGTAAACATTCAGGTGCACGTGCCCCCTTGGATCACTACATTTGTATCTTTAGGGTAAATACCCAGTAGTGTGATTGCTGGGCCATAGGGTAGTTCTATTTTCAACATTTTGAGGAACCTCCATACTGTTTTCCAAGGTAGCTATCTCTGCTGGCATACCTACTGACAGTGTAGGGGGGTTCCTGTTTCTCCTCATCCTAGCCAGCATCTCTTGTTTCCTGACTTGTTAATTTTAGCTGTTCTGACTGGTGTGAGGTGGTATCTCATTGTGGTTCTGATTTGTATTTCCCTGATACCAAGTGATGTTGAACATTTTTTCGTGTCTTTTGGCCATTTGTATGTCTTTTTGGAGGAGTGTCTGTTCATGTCTTTCACCAATTTCTTTTTTCTTTTTTGTTTTTTTTATTAATTTTTTCTTTTCAGCATAACAAAATTCATTGTTTCTGCACCACACCTAGTGCTCCATTCAATATGTGCCCTCCTTAATACCCACCACCTGGCTCCCCCAACATCCCACCCCCCACCCCTGCAAAACCCTCAGATTGTTTTTCAGAGTCCATAGTCTCTCATGGTTCATCTCCCCTTCCAATTACCCCCAACTCCCTTTTCCTCTACATCTCCCCTTGTCCTCCATGTTATTTAATATGTTCCACAAATAAGTGAAACCATATAATAATTGACTCTCTGTGCTTGATTTATTTCATTCAGCATCATGTTTCCAGTCCCGTCCATGTTGATACAAAAGTTGGGTATTCATCCTTTCTGATGGAGGCATAATACTGTATATAGACCACATCTTCCTTATCCATTCATTCGTTGAAGGACATCTTGGTTCTTTCCACAGTTTGGCGACTGTGGCCATTGCTGCTATACACAGTGGGGTACAGATGGCCCTTCTTTTCACTACATCTGTATCTTTGGGGTAAATACCCAGCAGTGCAAATGCAGGGTCATAGGGAAGCTCTATTTTTAATTTCTTCAGGAATCTCCACACTGTTCTCCAAAGTGGCTGCACTAACTTGCATTCCCACCAACAGTGGAAGAGGGTTCCCCTTTCTCCACATCCTCTCCAACACACGTTGTTTCCTGTCTTGCTAATTTTGGCCATTCTAACTGTTAGGTGGTATCTCAATGTTGTTTTAACTTGAATCTCCCTGATGGCTAGTGATGATGAACATTTTTTCATGTGTCTGATAGCCATTTGTATGTCTTCGTTGAAGAAGTGTCTGTTCATGTCTTCTGCCCATTTTTTGATATGATTATCTGTTTTGTGTCTGTTGAGTTTGAGGAGTTCTTTATAGATCCTGAATATCAACCTTTTGTCTGGATATCAACCAACTGTCATTTGTGAATATCTTCTCCCATTCCGTGGGTTGCCTCTTTGTTTTGTTGACTGTTTACTGTGCAGAAGCTTTTGATCTTGATGAAGTCCCAAAAGTTCATTTTTGCTTTTGCTTCCTTTGCCTTTGGAGACATATAGTGAAGAAGTTGCTGTGGCTGATATTGAAGAGGTTACTGCTTATGTTCTCCTCTAGGATTCTGATGGATTCCTGTCTCACGTAGAGGTCTTTTATCCATTTCGAGTTTATCTTTGAGTACGGTGTAAGAGAATGGTCGAGTTTCATTCTTCTACCTATAGCTGTCCAGTTTTCCAGCACCATTTATTGAAGAGACTGTCTTTTCTCCACTGTATATTTTTTCCTGTTTTGTCAAAGAGTATTTGACCATAGAGTTGAGTGTCCATATTTGGGCTCTCTACTCTGTTCCACTGGTCTATGTGTCTGTTTTTATGCCAGTACCATGCTGTTTTGGTGATCACAGTTTTGTAGTAAAGCTTGAAATCAGGTAACGTGATGCTGCCAGTTTTGTTTTTGTGTTTCAACATTTCCTTAGCAATTCGGGGTCTCTCCTGATTCCATACAAATTTTAGGATTATTTGCTTCAGCTCTTTGAAAAATACCAGTGGAATTTTGATTGGAATGGCATTAAAAGTATAGGTTGCTCTAGGCAGTATAGACATTTTAACAATATTTATTCTTCCAATCCAAGAGCATGGAACAGTCTTCCATCTTTTTGTGTCTTCTTCAATTTCTTTCATGAGTGTTCTGTAGTTCCTCGAGTACAGGTCCTTTACCTCTTTGGTTAGGTTTATGCCCAGGTATCTTATGGTTCTTGATGCTATAGTAAATGGAATTGATTCTCTAATTTCCCTTTCTGTATTTTTATTGTTATTGTATAAGAAAGCCACTGATTTCTGCACATTGACTTTGTATCCTGCCACATTACTGAATTGCTGTATGAGTTCTAGTAGTTTGGGGGTGGAGTCTTTGGGGTTTTCCATATAAAGAATCATTTCATCTGCAAAGAGAGAAAGTTTTACTTCTTCATGCCAATTTGGATATCTTTTATTTCTGCTTGTTGTCTGATTGCCATTGCTAGGACTTCTAATACTGTGTTGAAGAAGAGTGCTGAACGTGGGCATCCTTGTCATGTTTCTGATCTCAACAGGAAGGTTGTGAGCTTTTTCCCATTGAGGATGATATTTGCTATGGGTCTTTTATAGATAGATTTTATGAAGTTCAGGAATGTTCCCTCTGTCCTATACTTTGAAGCGTTTTTATCAGGAACAGATGCTGGATTTTGTCAAATGCTTTTCTGCATCAATTGAGAGGACCATGTGGTTATTCTCTCTTCTCTTATTGATTTGTTCTATCACATTGATTGATTTGAGAATGTTGAATCATCCTTGTAACCCAGGGATGAATCCCACCTGGTCATGGTGGATAATCTTTTCAATGTGCTGTTGGATCCTGTTTGCTAGGATCTTGTTGAGAATCTTAGCAACCATATTCATCAGTGATATTGGTCTGAAATTCTCCTTTTTGGTGTGGTCATTGCCTGGTTTGGAAATCAGGGTAATTCTGGCTTTATAAAAAGAGTCTGGAAGTTTTCCTTCTGCTTCAATTTTTTGAAATAGCTTCAGGAGAATAGGTGTTATTTTTTCTTTGAAAGTTTGGTAGAATTCCCCAGGGAATCCATCAGGTCCTGGGCTCTTGTTTTTTGGGAGGTTTTTGATTACTGCTTCAATCTCTTGCTGGATATCGGTCTATTCAGGTTGTCAATGTCTCCTGGTTCAGTTTTTGGAGTTTATAGTTTTCTAGGAATGCATCCATTTCATCTAGGTTGCTTAACTTATTGGCATATAACTGTTGATAGTAACTTCTGATGATTGTTTCTACTTCCTTGGTGTTAGTTGTGATCTCTCCCATTCATAATTTTCATAATTTTCTTCATAATTTTATTATTTTGCATTTTATGCACTTTATTATGCATTCATAATTTAATAAAATTAATAAATTTGAGCTTTCTCTGTTTTCTTTTGGATTAGTGTGGCCAATGTTTAATTGATCATATTGATTCTTTCAGAAAGCAAGCTTCTAATTTCATTTATACATTCTACTGTATCTCTAGTTTCTACCTCATTGGTCTCTGCTCTAATCTTGATTATTTCCCTACTGATGTGTGGCGTTGGTTTGATTTGTTGTTGATTCTCCAGTTCTTTAAAGTGTAGAGACAGCTGGTGTATTCTGGATTTTTCAATTTTTTTGAGGGAAGCTTGGATGGCTATGTATTTCCCACTTAGGACCACCTTTGCTGTATCCCTAGGTTTTGGACCGAAGTGTCTTCATGCTCACTGGTTTCCATGAATTATTTAAGTTCTTCTTTGATGTCCTGGTTGATCCAAGCATTCTTAAGCAAGGTGGTCTTTAGCTTCCAGGTGTTTGAGTTCCTTCTGAACTTTTCCTTGTGATTGAGTTCCAGTTTCAAAGCATTATGATCTGAGAATATGCAGGGAATAATGTCAGTCTTTTGGTATCGGTTGAGTCCTGCTTTGTGACCCAGTATGTGGTGTATTCTGGACATCCATGTGCACTTGAGAAGAATGAGTATTCTGTTGTTTTAGGGTGGAATGTTCTGTATATATCTATGAGGTCCATCTGGTTCAATGTGTTATTCAATGCTCTTGTTTCTTTATTGATTTTCTGCTTGGATGATCTGTCTATTACTGAGAGGGGCATGTTAAGATCTCCTACTATTAATGTATTCATATCAA
Organism: Meles meles; assembly: GCF_922984935.1. Classification (NCBI taxonomy): domain Eukaryota; kingdom Metazoa; phylum Chordata; class Mammalia; order Carnivora; family Mustelidae; genus Meles; species Meles meles. The sequence continues at coordinate 55,042,800 of NC_060071.1, forward strand.
TATGATTTTTTCATCTTGATCAATAGTTTTCTTATGTAATTGGCTGTTCCCATATTGGGGGCATAGATATTTACAATTGTTAATTCATATTGGTGGATAGTCCCATAAGAATGATGTGGTGTCCTTCTATATCTCTGACTACAATCTTTAGTTTAAAATCTAATTTATTTGTATAAATCACTACCCCAGCCTTCTTTTGAGGCTCATTGGCATGAAAGATGCTTCTCCATCCCTTCACTTCCAGTCTGGGTGTATCCTTAGGTTCAAAATTGGTCTCTTGTAGACAACATATGGGTGGATCCTGTCATTTTATCCAATCTGCAACCCTGTGTTGTTTTATGGGTGCATTTAGGCCATTCACATTGAGAGTGATTATTGATAGATACATTTTTATTGGCATCGTGTTACCTTTGAAGTCTTTCTTTCTGTAGATTGTCTCTATATTTCTGTTTAATGATATTCATAGGATTCTTCCTCTTTTATAGAAGCCCCCTTAATATTTCCTGCAGTGTCGGCTTGGTGGTCACATATTCTTTTAAGCCTTGCCGGTCTTGGAAACTCTTTATCTCTCCATCCATTTTGAATGTCAGTCTTTCTGGATAAAGTATTCTTGGCTGCATATTCTTCTCATTTAGTGCTCTGAATATATCTTGCCAACACTTTCTGGCTTGCCAGGTTTCTGTGGACAGGTCTGATGTTATTCTGATGGGCTTTCCTCTGTATGTAAGGAACTTCTTTGTCCTAGCTGTCTTCAAGAGGGCCTGTCTACAATTAAAATTCCTGATTCTTACTATTAGATGTCTCAAGTACTTTTGAGATTCTATAATCTTGAGGGGAAACCTTTCTGCCTCTAGTACATGAATGCTGGTTCCATTTGGAGAGTGGTAAAATTTTCATGGACCACTTGTTCCACTATATCTTCTAGACTTCTTTCTTTCTCCTCTCTTTCAGGGATTCCCATAATTCTGACATTGGAATGTTTCATGGCATCATTTATTTCCCTGATTCTGTTTTCGTGGCTTCTGAGCTGTTTGTTCCAGGCTTCCTCCTGATCCTTTCTCTCCATCTGTTTGTCCTCCAGATCACTAATTCTATCTTCTGTCTCAATTACCCTAGCTTTTAGAGTATTTAGATTAGATTGGAACTCATTGAGAGCATTGTGAACATCATCCCTGGTGGTTTTCAGTTCTGCCTTAACATTGTGAACATCATCCCTGGTGGCTTTCAGTTCTGCCCTAATCAATTCCATTTTGTCATCCATGGCTTTCTCCAACTTAGCTATTGCCTGGATAATTGTTAGCCTGAATTCTCTTTCTGACATATTGTCTATGTTGATAGCCATTAGCTCTGTTGCAGAAGGCCCGTCCTTTGAATTTTCCTTCTGTTGGGCATTCTTCCTCCTGATCATTTTGGTGAGAGATGGCTGAATGGATGTAGCTTGATGTATCGACCATGGTGCAGTCAAGGTACACTGTGGAACGTTTCTGAGCAATCAAGAGTCCCCACCCAAATGAAAGAAAAAAAGAAAGAGAGAAAAAAGAAAAGAGAGAGAGATAGAGAGAGAGAGAGAGACAGGGGAAAAAAGAAAGATAAAAGAGAAGGCTCAGCCCAAATGGGATAAGATTTATGAAGTATACAAACAAAAACAAACAAAAAGACTGCCCACTGGTGCTTTCTGCCTCTGTAGAGATCCAGAAGTGTATAATTCTAATCTCAGGCTGATTTCATGGGTGATCAGAGTTCTTTGGTAGGTAATCAGCTCACTTTAGGGTACAGGTTGAAGTGGTACCTCCTCCTATTTCCCCGCCATCTTGTCTCCCCCTCTTTTTTCTTTTTTTTAAGATTTTATTTATTTACTTGACAGACATAAATCACAAGTAGGCAGAGAGGCAGTCAGAGAGAAGGGAGAAGCAGGCTCCCTGCTGAGCAGAAAGCCTGATGTGGGGCTAGATTCCAGGACCCTGGAATCATGACCCAAGCAAAGGCAGAGGCTTTTTTCTTTTTTTTTTTTTCTCGTTTTCTTTTTTTTTCTTTTATTTATTTCCTTTCAGCATATTAATTAATTTATTTTTTCAGCATAACAGTATTCATTGTTTTTGCACAACACCCAGTGCTCCATGCAATACGTGCCCTCCCTATTACCCACCACCTGGTTCCCCCAACCACCCCCCCGCCCCTTCAGAACCCTCAGGTTATTTTTCAGAGTCCATAGTCTCTCATGGTTCACCTCCCCTTCCAATTTCCCTCAACTCCCTTCTCCTCTCCATCTCCCCATGTCCTCCATGGTATTTGTTATGCTCCACAAATAAGTGAGACCATATGATAGTTGACTCTCTCTGCTTGTCTTATTTTGCTCAGCATAATCTCTTCCAGTCCCGTCCATGTTGCTACAAAAGTTGGGTATTCATCCTTTCTGATGGAGGCATAATACCCCATTGTGTATATGGACCACATCTTCCTTATCCATTCATCCGTTGAAGGGCATCTTGGTTCTTTCCACAGTTTGGCGACTGTGGCCATTGTTGCTATAAACATTGGGGTACAGATGGCTCTTATTTTCACTACGTCTGTATCTTTGGGGTAAATACCCAGTAGTCAAAGCCAGAGGCTTTAACCCACTGAGACACCCAGGAGCCCCTTTTCTGCCCATTTCTTGATTGGATTATTCTTTGAGTGTTGAGTTTGATAAGTTCTTTATAGATTTTGGATACTAGTCCTTTATCTAATCTGTCATATGCAAATATCTTCTCCTATTCTGTCTGTTGTCTCTTGGTTTTGTTGACTGTTTCCTTTGTTGTGTAGAGACTTTTAATCTTGATGAAGTCCCAATAGTTCATTTTTGCTTTTGTGTCCCTTCCCTTTGTAGACAGGTCTAGCAAGAAGTTGCGGTGGCTGAGGTTGGAGAGATTGCTACCTGTGTTCTTCTCTAGGATTTTGATGAATGCCTGTCTCACCTTTAGATCATTAATTCATTTTGACTTTATCTTTCTATATGCTGTAAGAAAACGATCCAGTTTCATTTTTTCTGCATGTGACTGTCCAGTTTTCCCAACACCATTTGTTGAAGAGACTGTCTTTTTCCCATAGTATATTCTTTCTTGCTTTGTTGAGGATTAGTTGGCCATAGCATTGAGGGTATATTTCTGGGTCTCTGTTCTGTTCCATTGATCTATGTGTTTATTTTTGTGCAGGACCATACTGTCTTCATGATTATAGCTTTGTAATATAGCTTGAAGTCTGGCATTGTGATTCCCCCAGTTTGGTTTTCTTTCTGAACATTCCTCTGGCTATTTGAGGTCTCTTCTTGTTTCATACACATTTTATTTGTTCCAGCGCTGAAAAAATTGCACATTCTTTTTTTTTTGTGCAATGTGCAATTTGATGCACATTGATTGCATCAAATGTGTAGATTGCTCTGGGTAGCATAGATATTTTAATGACATTTATTCTCCAAATCCATGAACATGGAATGTTTTTCCATTTCTTTGTGTCTTCCTCTATTTCTTTCATAGGTGGTCTGTAATTTTTAGAGTACAGATCCCTTACCTCTTTGGTTAGGTTTATTCCTAGGTGTCTTATGGTTTTTGGTGCTATTGTAAATGGCATCAGTTCCTTAATTTCTCTTTCTTCTGTCCTGTTGTTAGTGTGTAGAAATGCAACTTACTTCAGTGCATTAATTTTTACATCCTGCCACATTGCTCAATTGCTGGGTGAATTCTAACAATTTTGAGGTGGAGTCTTTTGGGTTTTCCATATAAAGTATCATGTCATCTGGGAAGAGTGAGAGTTTGACTTATTTGTTAATTTGAATGCCTTTTCTTTCTTTTTTTGTTATCTGAATTCTGGGGCTAGGACTTCTGGTATACGTTGAACAGCGATGAGTGTGGGTATCCCTGTCATGTTCCTGATAGGGAAAAAGGTCTCAGCTTTTCCCCATTGAGAATGATATTTGCTGTGGGCTTTTCATAGATGGATTTTATGATATTGAGATATGTTCCCTCTGTCCCTACACTGTGAAGAGTTTTTTTTTTTAAGATTTTATTTATTATTTATTTGACAGACAGAGATCACAAGCAGACAGAGAGGCAGGCAGAGAGAGAGGAAAGGAAGGAGGCTCACTGCCAAGCAGAGAGCCTGATGCAGGGCTCGATTCCAGGACCCTGGGATCATGACCCAAGCCGAAGGCAGAGGCCTTAACCCACTGAGCCACCCAGGCGTCCCACTTTGAAGAGTTTTATTCAAGAAAGAATGCTCTATTTTGTCAAATGCTTTTTCAGCATCTATTAAGAGGATCATATGGTTCTTGTCTATTCTTTTATTTATGTACAGTATCTTTTTGATTGATTTGCAAATATTGAAACACACTTGAATCCCAGCAATACATTCCACTTGGTCATGGTGAATAAGCCTTTTAATGTACCATTAGATCCTATTGGCTATTATCTTGGTGAGAATTTTTGTATCCATATTCATCAGGGATATTGGTCTGTAATTCTCCTTTTTGATGGGATCCTTGTCTAGTTTGGGGATCAAGGTAATGTTGGCCTCATAGAACAAGTCTGGAAGTTTTCCTTCATTTTTATTTTTTGAAACAGCTTCAGTAGAGTAGGTATTAACTACTCTTCAAATGTTCATAGAATTCCCCCTGGGAAGCCATTTGGCCCTGGACTCTTTTTGGGGGGAGGTTTTTTATTACTGCTTCAATTTTCTTGCTGATTATTGTCTGTTCAGATTTTCTCTTTCTTCCTGTTTCAGTTTTGGTATTTTTTTTTAAGATTTTATTTATTTATTTGAAAGAGAGAGAGTGAGTGAGAGAGAGCATGAGTAGGGGAAGAGGGAGAAGCAGACTCCCCTGCTGAGCAGGGAGCCTGACATGGGGCTCAATCCCAGGACCCTTGGATCCTGACCAGAGTCAAAGGTAGTTGCTTAACTGATTGAGCTACTCATGCATCCCACAGTTTTGGTAGTTTATAAGTTTCCAAGAATGAATTTCTTCCAGATTGCCTAATTTGTTGGCATTTAATTGCTCATAACATGTTCTTAAAGTTGTTTATATTTCCTTCGTGTTGGTCTTGATCTGTTTTCTTTCATTCATGAGTTTGTTAATTTGGGTCCTTTCTCTTTCTCTATGATAAGTCTGGTGAGGAGATTATTGATCTTATTAATTCTTTCAAAGAACCAGCTTTTTTTTTTTTCATTGTCCTCTTCTACTATTCTTCTGATTTCTATTTCATTGTTTTCTGCTCTAGCCTTTATTATTTTTCATCTTCTGCTTGGTTTAGGTTCTATTTGCTATTTTTTTTCCAGCTCCTCTAGGCATAAGGTTAGCTTGTGTATTTGAGATTTTTCTAATATTTGAGAAAGGCTTGTATTGGTATATTCTTCCCTCTTGGGACCACCTTTGTTGTATCCCAAGTTTTTGAACAGTTGTTTCCATTTTCCTTTGTTTCCATGAATTTTTTAAAATGCTTCTTTAATTTCCTTGTTGACCCATTCATTCTTTAGTAGGATGCTCTTTAACCCCCAAGTGTTTGAGTTCCTTCCAAATTTCCTCTTGTGATTGATTTCAAGTATCAAAACATTGTGGTTTGAAAATATGGAGAGAATAAGCCCAACATTTGGGTATTGGTTGAGAGCCATTATGTGACCTATTTTGGTGAAAGTTCCATGTGCACTCAAGAAGAATGTGTATTCTGCTGCTTTAGAATGGAATTATATATAAATCTGTGAAGTCCATCTGGTCCAGTGTATCATTCAAAACCCTTGTTTCCTTGTTGACCTTCTCCTTCAATGATCTGTCCATTGCTGTGAGTGGTGTGTTGATATCCTCTGCTATTAGGTATTATTATAAATCTATTTCTTTAATTTGGTTATTAGTTGGTTTTAATTAGCTTCTCCCAAATTAGGAGCATAAATATTCATAATTGTTAGGTCTTCTTGTTAGGTAGACCCTTTCAATATGATATAGTGTCTCCTTCATCTCTTCTTACAGTCTTTGGCTCAAAATCTGATTTTTCTGCTATAAGGATTGCAATCCCAGCTTTTTCTTAGGGTCCATTAGCATGATAAATTGTTTTCTACCACCTCACTTTCAGTCTGAAGGTGTCTTTAGGTATAAAATGAGTCTCTTGTCTACGCCATATGGATGTTTCTTGTTTTTCTATCAGATATTCTGTATCTTTTGATTGGAGCATTTAGCCCATTTACATTCAGAGTAATTATTGGAAGATATGGATTTGGGGCCATCGTATTACCTATAAGGTACCTGTTTCTGTAGATTGTCTCTGTTTCTTTCTTGTATGTGTTACTCTTGGGTTCTCTCTTTGTTTACAGGATCCCCTTAATATTTCTTGCAGGGTTGGCTTGGTGGTCAACTACTCTCCCAGTTTCTGTCTGTTCTGGAAGCTCTTTATCTCTCTTTCCACTCTGAATGACAGCCATGCTGGATAAAGCATTCTAGGCTGCATTTTTTTTTTCTCAGTTAGTACCCTGAATATTATCATACCACTGTGTTCTGGTCTGCCAATTCTCTATGGATAGGTTTGATACAGTCTAATCTTTCTAGCCCTGTGGGTTAGGAACCTCTTGTCTTGAGATGCTTTCAGGACTTTCTCTTTATCTCTGAAATCTGCAAGCTTCACTATTATATGTTAGGGTGTTGACTTTTTTTTTTTTTTTTTTGCGGGGGGGTGGAGGAGAGGTCTTCTCTACCTCTTGGACATGAATGCCTGTTTCTTTCCCCAGATTAGGGAGATTCTGAGCTATGATTTGCTCTACTATACCTTCTGTCTTTTCTTTCTTCCTTCTTGGGCACCACAATAATTCTGATATTGTTTCATTTTATGATATTGCTGATTGCTTGATGCCTCCCCTCATAGTCCATTAGTTATGTTTCTCTCTTTTCCTCATCTTCCTTACTTTCCATCAACTTGTCTTCTGTGTCATTTACTCTGTGTTCTGCTCATTTTCCCTAGTTGTTACAGCATCTAATTAGGCTGTATCTCAGAACACTTCTTAATTTTGGCCTGATTATATCTAATTTCTGCACTAAGAGATTCTCTATTGTCTTTTATCAATTGTCTTCTTTTTGTTTTATTTATTGTTTTTTATCACTCTATTGTCTTGCCTTTTTTCCAATCCCAGCTAGTAACTTTATAATTGTTATCCTGAATTTCATCTCTGACATCTTATTTATATCCATATCGATTAGATTTGTGGCAGAGAGTTTTAGCTCTGGTTCTTTATTTTGTTGTGAATTCCTCCTTCTAGTGATTTTGTTGCAGAGAAGAATGGATGAATGAGTGAGCACTATCAAAAATATCAACCATTACCCAAGCAAAGTACACACTGAACAAATCTGAAGAGGTCAGAAACCAGAAAAGAAAAAAAAGAGAAAAAGAAAGAAACAAACAAACAATCAACAAACAAAGAACAAGAGAAAAAAGGGGGCATGCAAGAGAGAATAATCTTACAGGGTGGACAAACCAGGGTGATCCTCTTGGTTCTGAGTGTATTTTGGTCTCTCTGTTAGAAGACACCAAATCCCAAAATTGTAAAGAAAGCAAAACCTTCATATATACAAAAATAAAATTGAATAGAATGAAAGGAACCAAAAAATGAAGAATTTATCTATAAAATGTAAATGTAAAAGATGAAAGTCAAAATACTTAAAAACAAAAAGTTTGTAAAATAGGAAACTAGTTGGAAAGGGAAAAAAGAAAAAAAAAGAAATGGAAAATTTTAAACTGAAAGATAAACAAATCATGAAAGAAAACCTTGAATTCCAAATGCTATTTTCTTCTAGCACTGGAGTTTTACTGTCTTGTGTTGTTGGTAAACTTGCTATTCAATTGTTCTTCCAGTTGGTCTTCTGGGGGAGGTGCATGCTGTGCTGATTCTCAGGAACTTTTAGGCAGAGATGCACCACCCTTTGCCAGGGGGCTGGGCTCAGTGTAAGCTGTTTGTTTGCTGTGTGTGGCTTTTGTTCCGTGAAGGCTTTCAGCACCCTTTTAGATAATCAAAATAAAAATGGCCATGCTTGGATCTCCAGCCCCAGAACAAAAAGATCATTGTCCCATATTCAGTAAACCCTCAGGGATAAGTGGTCTGCAGACTCCTCCACGCGTGCATCCACATAATCCTCCTAGGGAAAGCAGAGGGTCGCTCAGTTACTGTACTTTACAGGGTCCCCAGGATCCCAGGGCAGAAAGCAGTCAACTGACCCAGTCATGGCTCGAAGTTTATGGTGAATCAAGCGGAGAGCCCTGTCCTGATCTCACTGACCATAACCAGTTTCCCTGTTCCATTGTTGGGAACTCTATCAGTTCAGGAACCCCTGTCTTTTCTGTGACTCTGGGGATCCTGAGACCACAGTGTCCCACCTAGAAGTCTACCCTATTTCCTGTTTCACCACCTGAGCATCTTTCAGGCAGGGATGTCTCTCACTAGAGCACATTTCTAAGGGTTCTGATTTTGCCCTCCCTGGTGCCTTACCACTTTCTGATAGCTGGCTTACTGAGGCCTTTCTCCCTATCATTGAGCTGATATATCCCCTCAGATTCATTTCTCCATACCTCCTATCTTGCAAAAAGGATTCCAGATATTCTTTTCTTATATCTCAGATTGAATTCATGAGTGTTCTGTCTGATTTGATAATTATCTAGCTAAATTCAAGGGACCAGATGAAATGAAGTCTCCTCCCTTTCACTATCTTGCCTCCCCTCCCATCTGAGCTTTAGCAAATTTTAAAATGATTTTCACTGAAAACAGTTTAATAGTTTTATAAACTACTATACTTGGGCTGGTGGTGCAATATTGTGATACTAAGCATCATCCACCTTCCCTTGCACCAACTTTGCATAAATTGTGCAAAACTGTAAAAATGGCCTGCATATTTTAAACTAGTAATTTACAAATTAGCCTTCAATATAGTTTTACAAGATGTTCCTTCATGGTAATTATACTTGCATTTCCTCTGCTAACAGTACTCTCCTGATGCTACCTAATTACCTGTCTAGCCAATTCCCTCAGGGCTGTGGTGATGCATAAAGATTGCTGGCAGAATCTCTCTCTTGGCATACAGGAATATAGAAGTAAAGTCTTACAGTCCAGTTCAGAAGCCATGGCATTGCTATAAGTTCATTAAATCTTCTGAGAGGAGAGAGAGGGAGGGAGAGGATCCATAACATAAGATCCCTTCTCAGGCTGTAGGTATAATCCTTTTGTGAAATTCGACACACACATAAGAGAAGCATTCATATACAGATTTCAATCTTTTAGCATGAATATCTAGGTACAGATCCCTTTTCCATCTCAGAAAGTTTTATTGATCCAAGAAGATTTCAGATTTTCCAAATCCATGTTGTGGGACCAGACTCAAGAAGATACCCAGCGTAAGTTTCCCATTTGTAATGTTATAAGTTAATAACCAGGGGAAGAAGCAAGGGCAGTTTTCATTGTTTCAAATTATATTCAGGGATAAAAAGGAATCTTTAAGTTCTTCACCCACTTACAACATCTGTTCTAATAATTATATTCAGTAATTTAGGAAATGGTTTACTATAATTTAAAGTGTATCAATATTATTTCAATTGGAATTTAGTTCTAGTTTGACACTAACAGTGCAGCCTAGATGATTGTTTCCTCCCTGCACTTCACTGCTTTCACCAATGGTTAAGTGAATAAAATAAAGTCAAGGGATCACTAAAGTTATTTTTCATCTATATAAGTATAGGATTTTACATAAATTATGGTCCAGTCTCAGATGATTTGAGAAGGCCTTTTAAAGGCACTACTCTAAAATGAAAGATTTTATGTCAGGTATTAGGTTTTATTTGTCTTGTTATGTTCACAACAGAATACCAGACACAGAGAAAGTGCTCCACAAATATTTATCAGTTGAAAGGATAAATAAATATTGGTGCTGTGTGAATTGTAGAAGATGATATAGATGTTACCTTGAAAAGTATTAAATTAAATTGTGTTACATTTATACATGTGCAGATTTTTTTTTAAGGGTTTACTTATTCAGATTATTGTTCCCTATTTCTCAGTTCCACAGGTACTTAGTAAGTTACTTCCTCAGTTGTGGACAGTTAGGAGAACAGGATAAATTGGGACTTTAAATGTTTCTATAGGTAAAAGCTCAAAGGATTGACAGGTAATAGAATGATGTCAAAAGACCAGAGACATGAAAACATGTACGTGTGTCATCATAATGTCTCTATGAGGGATATTGAAGTCAAGGACACTATTGCTTAAAGAGCTTGCTGTGGGAGGGAACTTTATGTTAGGAAGGAGATCCAGAGTTTTTGATCTCTTTTCCTTGCAGATCACTCACAGAAGAAGTTAAAGACTAAATCTCTTTCCCAGAGGATTTCAGGGAACTGCAGTCTTGTTATTTGTTTGATTTGAAATAATTTAGGTGGGCTTATGGAGTGAAATAAGGGAGCAATCTTATTTCTTTAACTCCATTATAGCTAGTATATATTCTTTGGCATTATCTGAGAGACTAAATCTGACCTAAGAACGTGGTTGGACCAATGGAAATGATCCATCCCATACAGGCTGTGGTCCACAATGTTCAGACATTTGATACTGATGCTTCTGTAGTTCTTTCACTGAAATGGTTATGACTTAGATTTACTGGTAACTTGTTGCTTTTATGTCCATTAATTAATATGAGGTTATTATTATTAATTAGGGTTAAATTATATAATTAATATATAATTATATTTATATAAAATTAATATATAATTAATATGAGGAGGGGAGGCTGGTAAGGGGCATGGGGTAACTGTGTGATGGACATTAAGGAGGGCACTTGTTGTAATGAGCACTGGGTTTTATATGCAATTGATGAATTACTAAACTCTACCTCTGAAACTAATAATACGCTATATGCTAATTAATTGATTAAACAAAAGAATACGGACTGCATTCTGATACTATTCCTGACACAAAACATATTTGAGAGGGTGAGTGTCATAGTAGATACCTTTTCTAAACACGGAGCACATGCAAATGCGTATAAATGGGAATTAGAAGGTGAATATAGTAAGGAGTTTAACGTTCTAAGAAGACTCCTATCCAGACTTTCTCCCTCTTTGCATTCAGCATGTTCTCTCATCACTAAGATGGGTAGTGGTAATTAAATATTCACTTATAGTATGCCATGTATATAAGTGCTTCATATGTGATACAGATCTAACCCATACAGCGCTTATGTGATATATACTATTCTTATCCACTTTTAACCCTTGAGAAAACTGAGGCAAAGGGAAGTTAAGTCTTCCCTGAAGTCACAGTGTGAGCTAATAGGGGAGCTTGAATTTGAATCTAGGAAAGCTGGGTTTCAGGCTTCTTCATAACAACTACTCTCTACTATCTCCTATTCCCACTGCCCTTCTGTTGCAGCAGTCATCTTTCTTTATGATCCCCCAAATCATTTCTGATAAATTCCAACTCCTCAAACTTAATCCACAAGACCATGACCTGATATCCTTTTCCTTTTTAGCTTTACTTTCTGACACTTCCCTTCATGGATTCTGTGATGAATTGTATCAAACCTGTTGGCATTTCTCAGAGGGGATGCCATGATGATTTATACCCTTTTTATTCCTATATCCCAATCCACTAGGCCTAGAACATCCTTTCTGACCCTTCTTCTTTTCTGTGTCCTCACCCTGCAGTCCTCTTCATCATCAGGTTAACTCTTTCAAAATTCCGCTCAGTGAAGACCTTCTTTGGAGAGGTGTCCCTGACTCTCCTCTGGAATGGTGATTGCTGGTTTACATGTGGGCCTCATCTATTTGGTTGCCACCACAGTTGCTGAAATAATGTCTAGATTAATGATCAGAATCACATCATTCATTGCATTCTCATTGTATTAAGCTAAGTTGGGCACAGAATCAATGTTGTGATGATCTTGCTAATAGCAACTGTGGTCTCTGCCTATAAAAACTGTATATAGCTTTTCAGAAAAAATCCATGAGTAGCAGAAATGGTGTCTTTTGACTATTACAGAAAGTTTAATACTTTTAAATGCCCACAGTCCCAGCAGTGTGCAAATTCATTAAGAGAATAAATTTTGGAGTTCCATTACCTAGGTTCAGATACCAACTCTGCCAATTACCTTTCTCTGTGACCCTGGGCAAGTTATACACTTTCTCCATGCTTCAGTTTCCTCATTTCTAAAGTGGGGATGATGATGATAGCCTACACTGTATGAATGTTATGAGAATTAAGTGAATTACTACCACTTAGAACAATACTTATAACGTAGTAAATACAATATAAGTGTTTTCTATTATTACCTAAATGTTTTTTCAACCCTTATGATTCTGTCAATTAGTTATGACTGAGCACAATTTAGCTTTGCTGATATAGTGTCAGAATGTTCAAAGATTTTTTTTTAATATTTTATTTTATTTATTTGTCAGAGAGAAGGAGAGAGAGAGCACACAGGCAGGCAGAGAGGCAGGCAGAGAGGCAGGCAGAGAGGCAGGCAGAGATGGAGAGAGAAGCAGGCTCCCTGCCGAGCAAGGAGGCCATGTGGGACTCGATCCCAGGACCCTGGGATCATGACCCGAGCTGAAGGCAGCGGCTTAACCCACTGAGCCACCCAGGCATCCCTCAAAGATTTTTTTTAAAGATTTTATTTATTTATTTGACAGAGAAAGAGCACAAGCAGGGGGAGAGACAAAGGCAGAGGGAGAAGCAAGCTCCGTATTGCGTAGGGAGCCCAATGTGGGACTCAGTCCCAGGACCCTGAGAGCATGACCTGAGCCAAAGGCAGTTACCCAGCTGCCCCAGACTGTTCAAACATTTTAATGGAGCACATTTTCTAATCAAAGTACTTTGCAACATAAGAGAGCATTTGATTATTTTTAATGAAATTATTTTTCATGAGAAGTTTATCCATCTAGTTTTCTATCTTTCATCTATTTATCATCTATCATTATCATCTGTTTACTTATCTTTCTACCCCTTTTTCATTTATTTAAGGGTATGTATTATGTGGGTTTTGGAATTAGGATGGCTCCATTCAAATACCAGCCTCTTCACTGACTGTTATATTGGATGATTTACCTAACCTCTTAAAAATTTGGTGCTCTTTAAAATGGAGATAGAAATTACAATGTTGCTGTGAGTGTAAATGAGGGGACATAATCCTAATAGTTTAGCACACAATCCTGCAGATATTAAAGTGCTTAGTAAATGTTTACTACCAGTATTACTGCTGTTAAGAATATGTCTTCAATGGAAATGGACAGATATTATAGTTTATTATCTCAGTAATAAAATAATGGATGAATTTCAATATTTTCTATTTCTGTTGTCTATAAACAATCTATATATTGTCTATATAATTTTTATATAATAGATGAATAGATCAAATTAAAATTTCTACTTACTAGAAAGATCCTACTTCACAGATTCAAATTACAAAGTAAGCCACCTCATTAACACAAAAAAAAATTACACAAATGATCTCATTCTATTTCTGCAACAGCTTTGTGGAGTAAAATGACTATCACCCATCTCATTTTATAAATAAGAAAACTGAGATTCAGAAAGAATAAATTGGTTTACTTAAAGTAATCTAATAAGGATGTTAATCCAATAAGGTAAGGATGCTCAGTCTTAAATTACTCAGCTTCTACTATCCAGGCAGTAAAGAGGTGTTCCTAACAAATATGGAAAATAGCTAGTAATTTGCAGTGCTTCAGAAAAGCCATTTTTATCCTGAGGAGCTTCTTTAGATCTTGTCTCATGGTTTATCTCTTTCAAGAATTCTTCTCTGATAACTTTTACCTAATATTTTGATCTGTATGCCTTCAGGATCCCCATAAATACTTTATAAAATGGTATCAGACAATTATTCTTTGATTATCATTTATAGCATTATATTTATGGGTAATCTTATTCCTGATGCTTACCTATAATTACACAGAGATGGCTTTTTCAAGGTAAAAGAACTGAGTCTCAGTAAGTTTTAAACTTTTCAACTCTTTAGAACAACACAGGGAAAAGTATTTTTCTATATAGCTTGACCACTCAGATACTCCTTACTGGCGAGCAAAATGGAATTTTCACATGCAGACCAAGATTTAGGACTCAAACTCCCCCAATTTGATTTGCAAGCATGGGTTATTGGTGAGCAGGAGGCCTCTGTATCTGTTGTTCTTCATCACTAAAATGACTTAATTTTTAATTGTACTGAAATTTCCAACTTAATTTAGAAATTAAAACAATATTTCTCACTTGATAACATTCTTCTAAGGTTGATCTGTGTACATTATATTAAAAAAGATTCACCTAAGAAATTTGGCATCACATCTCAGCATCTGACTTCTTACATTTATCATAATCCTCCAAAATTAACTTGTCCACTTGATAATGAATTTAAAATTTTCCAACCCAAAGAGAATTTCTGGAAAAATGAGAGAGAGAGAGAGAGGCATAGAGAGAAAGACAAGGAGGAGGATTATGGAACAACATTAAATCCAAATAAAAAAACCCTCATGTTCTCTAGATTATTATTTGGGAGAAAGGAACTGTAGGCCTAAGTAATAATGTGAGTCAATAATGTGGTAAGAAAATTGATGGTGAAGAAAATACCCATTAACTATGTTCAAGAAATATGAAGAATTTCATCTACTATCTAGCATCACTTATATATTTTTATAAGACTCTTACTGTTGGACTATACCATGCTTACAATGGTTTATGATATTTATTTATTCTTGCAGGGAACCAGAGCCACCAAACCAGTATCACTTGGGTCCCCACGGAAGTGGCTAACAATATCACTGAGTTTATATTCCTAGGACTTTCCCAAGATCCTGGAATGCAACTGATGTTCTTTGCCTTATTCCTCCTCTTCTACACTGTGATCATGGTGGGAAATCTACTCATTCTACTTACGGTCTTTTCTGATCGTCGGCTCCATACACCCATGTATTTCTTTCTCAGTAACCTGTCATTTGTGGACATTGCCTATTCCTCAGCCACAGCACCCAAGATGATTGCAGACTTTATTTCTGAGAAAAAGACCATTTCGTACTGGGGCTGTGTAACTCAGATGTTTACCTTCCACTTTTTTGGTTGTGCTGAGATTTTTGTATTGACTGTTATGGCTTTTGACCGCTATGCTGCCATTTGCCAACCTCTCCGTTATACTACCATCATGAGTGCCAATGTTTGTATTCTGCTGGCATCACTGTCCTGGTTGGGAGCCCTGGGTCATTCATTTGTTCAGACCTTCCTGACCTTTCAGCTACCTTTCTGCAATAATCGGGTCATTGACCACTACTTTTGTGATGTCCACCCAGTCCTAAAACTTGCCTGTGCTGATACAACCTTGGTAAATATGTTGGTGATTGCCAACAGTGGTCTCATCTCTCTGGGGTGTTTCCTCATTCTTCTGGCCTCCTACACTGTCATTCTATTTAGTCTTCGCAAGCGGTCTTCAGAAAGCCGGCGCAAGGCTCTATCTACCTGTGGGTCTCATTTCACTGTAGTGACTTTCTTCTTTGTCCCTTGTATCTTTATTTATCTGCGTCCATCCACTACTTTCCCACTGGATAAGGCTGTGTCTGTGTTCTATACTACAATCACCCCAATGTTAAACCCACTCATCTACACTCTGAGGAATGAGGATGTAAAGAATGCCATGAAACGGGTTTGGAGTCGCAAGGTCTCCTTGAAGGAAAAGCAGAAGGGCTAGCTCATCAGAATGGCAGAATTGGAGAATTAGCTGATACCTTAAACAGTCTGTAACTTACTAATTATTTTAAGGAATAGGCTCTAAAATTCAACTATCTTGTAGCTTTCATTGAACAGGCTATTGAGACTATTTTCTTTTTAGGTGGGCTAAACTTAGATTTTTCCATATTGTCAAGGTTTATCTTCTCTTACTTTTAGAGTGGGAGAGTAAAAACTACAACTCAGTATCTCATTTAACTTCTATAGACCACTTCAATTCAAATTAAGCTCTCAATCTACAATTAAAGGATTCAGAATGAGGTTATAAGAAAAAGATATTTTTGAGGAATCTGACCATTTCTCTTAGAAACAGAAATGTAATAACAGCTGGGTAGAATAGCTGGGTAGTCTTCAGAAAAGGCAATTTTGTTCTGAGGAACGTTTCATTCATTTTTTATTTTTTAATATTTTATTTTTCTTAAGGTTTATTTTACTTATTTTAGGGAGAGAGACAGTGTGTGTGCACGTAGAAGGGGGGCAGAGGGAAAGAATCTTCAAGTAGATTCCCAGCTGAGTGCAGAGACTGATGTGGGCTTGATCTCATGACCCTAAGATCATACCTGAGCTGAAACCAAGAGTCTGACACTCAACCACTGAGCCACCCAGGCACCCTAAGATGTATTTTTAAACAGTCTCTACACCCAACCTAGGGCTCGATCTCACAACCCCAAGATCACGAGTCATATGCTCTACTAAGCCAGCTAGACACCCTCTGTGGAACTTTTTAGATCTTGTTTCAAGGCTCATATCTTTAAAAAATTCTGCCCTGATTATTTTCATCCAACATATATTTTCTGTGTGCCTTAAGCACAGCTCTATGTAGTTTATAAAATGCTTTCAGAGAGTTATTTTCTTTCTTGTTTTTGTTCCCTTAGTGGCTTGTATCTAATTTCTACAACTTATTAAGGGTATAAATAAATAATGTATTTTACTTCTTTTCTACTCCCTGTATATGGGGCAGTGCTGGATTCACAGTAGATACTTGTGACAGACCTACCTGTTCAGTATCCATTGTTCCTTTTTCTCTTAGTAACAGAGACTTGACATTATTTATGCTGAACCCACTGAAATTACATTTACCTGTCTGTCCCTTTCATTGGAGATGGATATTATGCTGTCAACAACAGTTGGTGAGACTTCTGAAATCTCTTTAAAATGGTTTCTCTCTACTTAGGCTTTATACATCATCACCATCAACATTTTGTTACATTTCCTTATATTTTTCATATTATTTTCCTCTGCAAAAAAGGACCATTCTATCCTCTTTGTTTGTTAATACCTATTTAAAAAATAAATACACTGAAACCATATTTAAAATTGTGGGCTACGTTAGTTTTCCCTTTCCCCTTTAAGTTCTAAATAAGAGAACAGCAGCAACAAGAACCACCATCACAAAGGGGAAACAAGTTTATACTCACAGTTACAAAGAAAACAGGACAGAGTGCACCTGGGTGGCTCAGTGGTTTAAGCCGCTGCCTTCGGCTCAGGTCATGATCTCAGGGTCCTGGGATCGAGTCCCACATCGGGCTCTCTGCTCAGCGGAGAGCCTGCTTCCCTCTCACTCTCTCTGCCTGCCTCTCTGCCTACTTATGATCTCTCTCTGTCAAATAAATAAATTAAAAAAAAAAAAAAAGAAAACAGGACAGAAAGATTCTGCAGACAAAAGATTCCAACAAATATTTGGAAAAGAGAAGACAAAGGTGTGGTGTTTGCTTTGGCCACACAGAGAAGGCTAACACAAAAGTAGCAGTTGAGAGGGGAATATATCTTCCAGAACCCCTGACATGTCCGAGATGCCAGGACACCAGGTAAAGGAGATGGTAGGGTTCAGTAATAGGGAGATTAAGAGAAGGGGATGGTTCATTCTCCCATCCTCTCTTTTCACTCTCAGAGGCTCACACAGGTATATGCTTCACAAGCAGAATATTGACCTCTTTGAATTAAGAAATTAGATTAGAGAAAAGTCTTTCACATTCTGCCTTTGGAGATTATAAATAGAATGGCTTTCTCTCTGCTGGAAGACTGACCAGAAGCCTACTGGTTAGTCAGCTCTGCTCCATTGATCCAGATCTTTTGGTCAAAATTTTGGTGCCAAATTCTTTAACACACAAAAGATGTTGAAGTAAAATGTGAAACTTTAGGAAGGCCAAAAGGAATTTGGTGGAATCCAGGATAACACAGAAAAAAAAATTTACTTTGAAAATCACTGATATATTCACATTGGTCAGAGATAATATTTGCAATCCTGAAATAAGAACATGATACTTTAAAAAACTAAAGAATAAAAATACTATTTTTGGGAACTAAATAAAATAAAAAGAGTAATAAATAAAATTAATACAAATCAATAGAGGGTTGAAAGAGTCAAAGAAGTCTCCATGAAGGTAGAATTTTAAAAAATCAAAGAAATGAAAAATGTGAATTTTTTTTTTAAAGATTTATTTATTTGACAGATAGAGATTACAAGTAGGCAGAGAGAGAGAGAGAGAGGAGGAAGCAGGCTCCCAGCCAAGCAGAGAGCCCGATGCGGGGCTCGATCCCAGAACCCTGGGATCATGACCTGAGCTGAAGGCAGAAGCTTTAACCCGCTGAGTCACCCAGGTGCCCCAAATGTGAAAAATTTTTTAAATTAATTTATTTATTTTCAGCATAACAATACTCATTGTTTTTGCAATTTTGAAAAATCTAAGCAAGAGGTAAAACATTCAACTCATATTTGTCTCAGGAGAACAGAGAGGACAGAGGGGAAGAATTTAAAAGAAACACTGAAAGGAAAACTCATAGCAGGAAGATTTCAGTCTCCAGATAAAAAAGATGTACTGAGTGCCACCTAGTGATGAGAAAACAATAACTAAGGCACATTATTATGCAATTTGATTACCCTAGAGATTGAGAAGATTATAAAATTATTGAGAGTGACAAAAAAATATAGGCCACAGAAAGTATTCAAAATTCAAAAGACATTAGAATATTCAGTAACAACATTGGGCCCTTCAATATGGTAAAAAAGAGCCTGAATCTGATTTTCAGCCTAGAATTCTAGACAGAACAAAACCACCAATCAGGTATGAAAGTAGAATTAGACCTTTTCAGCCATGCAAAGATTTGAAAATTTTGCTTTATAAGTACCCTTTCTTTGAAAGTATGGGGAGGATGTGTGCCAGCGAAAGCAACATAAGGAAGTAATGGGCTCAAGAAATCCATGTAGGGGTGGCCCAAAGCACTTTTAAGATGAGAACTGTGTAGTAGTAGTTGTAGGAGTGATAGAAACAGATGAAAGCAGAAGGACAGAAGTCCCAGGAAGGGAGGCTTCAGAAAACAGAAGTGGGAATTTATATTATCTATGATGATGGATCATCTTAGTTATAAAGGCAAAGGCAATAGGACGGACCAAGTTGATGGGCATAAGGACAGATTTATAGAAAATTGTCTGTGTCATTTAGGACTCTAACAGAAAACCAATGACACACTCCAAATAGAATAATTCACAAAGAGAAATTCACAGAAGGACTGTCTATAAAATTGCAGATATGGACGAGTCAGAGGGGGCCAGTATCATAACCTGGGATTAGAAGCAGTAGAGCTGTTAACACCATGATACCTGAGGGAACTGGCAGAAAGAATAGACAAAGAAACTCAAAAGGAGAGAGATTTTCTTTTTCCAGATTTTTTAAAAATTAAGACTTCATCTTCTTAAAGCAGTCTTATGTTCACAGCAAAATTAAAGGAATGATACAAAGATTTCCCATACACCTCCTGCACCCACACATGCATATAGCTTCCCTCATTTTCAATGTCCCCCAACAGAGTGGTGTATTTCTTACAACACATCATAATCACCCAATGTCCATAATTTACATTATAGCTTACCCTTGGTGTTGAATATTTTGTAGGTTTGAACAAATCCATAATGACATGAATCCATCATTATATTATTATAGAGTAGATTTACTGCCCTAAAAATTGTCTTTGCTCTACTTTTCATCCTTCCCTATCCTCACCCTACCTCCTGCTGCCCAAGCCCTGGCAACCATTAATCTTTATACTGCTTCCATAGTTTTGCCTTTTCTAGAATGTCGTATAGTTGGAATCATACAGTAGGTAGCCTTTTCAGATTGACTTCTTTCACTTAGTGATATGCATTGAAGTTTCCTCCATGTTTCCCTTTCTTTTTTTTTAAATTGAAATACAATTGACATGCAATGTTACATTAATTTTGGGTGTAAACCATTGTGATTGTATTAATTTTAATTTTATTTAATTTTAATCTTAATTAAAATTAATTTCAATTAAGGGGCGCCTGGGTGGCTCAGTGGGTTAAAGCCTCTGCTTTCAGCACAGGTCATGATCTTAGGGTTCTGGGATCGAGCCCCGCATCGGGCTCTCTGCTCTGCAGACAGCCTGTTTCCTCCTCTCTCTCTCTCTGCCTGCCTCTCTGCCTCCTTGTGATCTCTGTCTGTCAAATAAATAAAATCTTTAAAAAAATTAATTTCAATTAAAATATTAATTTTAGGTGTAAACCATTGTGATTTGATAACCGTATCACCATTGTGATATACATTATGCTATACTCACCACTGTAGCTATCATCTGTCATCTTACAACACTATTACAATACCATTGACTGTATTCTTTATGCTTTATCTTTTATCCCTGTTACTTATTCATTCCATAACTAGAAGCCTGTATCTCCTATTCCCCTTCACCTATATTGCCAACCCTCCAACCTCCTCCTCTCTAGAAGCCATCAGTTTTTTCCCTGCATTTATAGGTCTTTTCTGCTTATTTCTTCTTCTTCTTCTTCTTCTTCTTCTTTTTTTTTTTAAAGATTCCACCTGTGGGTAAAATCATATGGCATTTGTCTTTCTCTGATTATTCCGCTCAGCATAATATACTCCACATCTATCTATGTTGTTGCAAATGGCCAGATCTCATTACATTTTATGACTGAGTAGTATTCTATTGTAGATATATACCACATCTTTTTTGTTTTTTTTCTATTCACCTGTCAGTGGACACTTGGGTTGCTTCCATATCTTAGCTATTGTAAATAATACTGCAATAAACATAAGGGTTCACATACCTTTTTGAATTAGTGTTTCCATTTTTCAATCTTTTTCTTTAAAAGAACCAGCTACTAATTTCATTGATCTGTTCTACTCTTCTTTTGGTTTCTACTTCATTGATTTCTGCTCTGTATGATTTTGATAGATTCATGCCTCACATTGAGGTCTTTTATCCATTTTGTGTTTATCTTTGTGTATGGCATAAGAGAATGGCTGAGTTTCATTCTTCTATACATAACTGCCCAATTTTCCCAGCACCATTTATTGAAGAGACTATTTTTTTTTCCACTGTATATATTTTCCTGCTTTGTCGAAGATTATTTGACCATAGAGTTGAGGGTCCGTATCTGGGCTTTCTACTTTGGTCCAATGGCCTATGTGTCTGTTTTTTTGTGCCAGTATCATGCTGTCTTGGTGATCACAGCTTTGTAGTAAAGCTTGAAATCAGGCACTGTGATGCCCCCAGTTTGTTTTTTCTTTTCCAACATTTCCTTAGCAATTTGGGATCTCTTCTGGTTCCATATAAATTTTAGAATTCCTTGTTCCAGCTCTTTGAAAAATACCAGTGGAACTTTTACTGGGTTGGCATTGAAAGTATAGAGTCACAGGGGGCTCTAGACAGTATAGACATTTTTTTTTTTTTTTTTTTTTTGAAACCAAAAAAACCCATTTTATTTTATTTTTTTTTTTTTTTTTTTTCCCTTTTTATTTATTTTTTTTTCAGCGTAACAGTATTCATTCTTTTTGCACAACACCCAGTGCTCCATGCAAAACGTGCCCTCCCCATCACCCACCACCTGTTCCCCCAACCTCCCACCCCTGACCCTTCAAAACCCTCAGGTTGTTTTTCAGAGTCCATAGTCTCTTATGGTTCGCCTCCCCTCCCCAATGTCCATAGCCCGCACCCCCTCTCCCAATCCCACCTCCCCCCAGCAACCCCCAGTTTGTTTTGTGAGATTAAGAGTCATTTATGGTTTGTCTCCCTCCCAATCCCATCTAGGGGGATAGGAGAAGAATAAATGAAACAGTATAGACATTTTGACAATGTTTATTTTTCTGGTCCATGATCATGGAATACTCTTCCATTTTTTTGTGGTCTGATGTTTATTATTTCTCTTCTCCTTCTGGGTTTAATCTTTATTTGTGGTTCTTTCTCCAGCTCCTTTAGGTGTAAGGTTAGTTTGTATATTTGAGATCTTTCTTGTTTCTTGAGAAAGGCTTGTATTGTTATATACTTCCTTCTTAGGACCACGTTTGCTGCATCCCAAAGGTTTTGGATGGTTGTGTCTTCATTTTCATTTGTTTCCATGATATTTAAAAATCCTTTAATTTCCTGGTTGACCCATTTATCCTTTCATAGAATGCTCTTTAGCCTCCACATAGTTGAGTTCTTTCCAAATTTCCTCTTGCAAGGATGAGTTCCAGTTTCAAAGCATTGTGTTCTGAAAATATGGAGGCAATGTTCCAGTTCCCATTTTAAAGCATTGTATTCTGAAAATACACAGGCAGCACCCCCCCCTTTGGTACCATCTTCCATTTTCTTTGGATAGATACATAGTAGCAGAATTAGTGAATCATATGCATTTCTATTTTTAATTTTTCAAGAAACCTCCATGCTGTTTCCCATAGTGGCTATACCTATTTACATTTCCACCAACAGTGCACAAGTTTTACTTTTTCTCCATATCTTCATCAATGTTTTTTATTTCTTACCTTTTTGATTCAAACCATTCTGATAGGTATAAGGTGATATCTCAATGTGGTTTTGATTTGCATTTCTCTGATGATTAGTGATGCTGAGCATTTCTTTATGTGTCTGTTGGCTACTGTTGGCTAGCTGTCTTCTTCGGAAAAATGTCTATTCAGATCCTCTTCCCATTTTTAAATTGGATTTATTTTTTAATTTTTTATTTTTTATTAACATATAATGTATTACTAGCCTCAGGCATACAGGTCTGTGAATCGCCAGGTTTACACACTTCACAGCACTCACCATAGCACATACCCTCCCCAATGTCCATAACCAATCACCCTCTCCCTACACCCCTGCCCCCAGCAACTCTCACTTTGTTTTGTGAAATTAAGAGTCTCTTATGGTTTGTCTCCCTTCTGATCCCATCATTTCATTTTTTCCTTCCCTACCCCCTACCCCACACACATTGCCTCTCAAATTCTTCATATCGGGGAGATCATACGATAATTGTCTTTCTCTGATTGACTTATTTCGCTCAGCATAATACCTTCTAATTCCATCCATGTCACTGTAAATCGCAAAATTTCGTTTCTTTTGATGGCTGCATAGTATTCCATAGTATTCCATAGTATTCCTATATATATATACCACATCTTCTCTATCCACTCATCTGTTGATGGACATCTAGATTCTTTCTATAGTTTGGCTATTGTGAACATTGCTGCTATAAACATTTGGGTGCATGTGCCCCTTTGGATCACTACATTTGTATCTTTAGGGTAAATACCCAGTAGTGCGATTGCTGGGTTGTAGGGTACTCTATTTTCCACTTTTTGAGGAACCTCCATGCTGTTTTCCAGAGTGGCTGCACCAGCTTGCATTCCCACAAACAGTGTAGGCGTGTTCCACTTTCTCTGCATCCTTGCCAGCATCTGTCATTTTCTGACTTGTTAATTTTAGTCATTCTGACTGGTGTGAGGTGGTATCTCATTGTAGTTTTGATTTGTATTTTCCTGATGCTGAGTGATGTGGAGCACTTTTTCATGTTTCTGTTGGCCATCTGGATGTCTTCTTTGCAGAAATGTCTGTTCATGTCCTCTGCCCATTTCTTGATTGGATTATTTGTTCTTTAGATGTTGAGTTTGGTAAGTTCTTTATAGGTTTTGGATACTAGCCCTTTATCTGATAGGTTATTAGCAAATATCTTCTCCCATTCTGTGAGTTGTCTTTTGGTTTTGTTAACTGTTTCCTTTGCTGTGAAAAGCTTTTGATCTTGGTGAAGTCCCAAGAGTTCATTTTTGCCCTTGCTTCTTGCTTTGGTGATGTTTATAGGAAGAAGTTGCTGTGGCTGAGGTTGAAGGGGCTGAAGAGGCTGCCTGAGTTCTCCTCCTGGATTTTGATGGACTCCCATCTCACATTGAGGTCTTTCATCCATTTTGAGTCTATTTTTTTTGTGTGTGTGTGGTGTAAGGAAATTGTCCAGTTTCATCTTTCTACATCTGGCTCTCCAATTTTCCCAACACCATTTGTTGAAGAGACTGTCTTTTTTCCATTGGACCTTCTTTCCTGCTTTGTCAAAGATTAGTTGACCATAGAGTTGAGAGTCTATTTCTGGGCTCTCTATTCTGTTCCATTGATCTGTGTGTCTGTTTTTGTGCCAGTACCATACTGTCTTGATGATGACAGCTTTGTAATAGAGCTTAAAGTCTGGAATTGTGATGCCACCAATGATGGCTTTTTTTTTTTTCAACATTCCTCTGGCTATTTGAGGTCTTTTCTGGTTCCATATAAATTTTAGGATTATTTGTTCCATTTCTTTGAAAAAAAAATAGATGGTATCTTGATAGGGATTGCACTAAACGTGTAGATTGCTGTAGGTAGCATAGACATTTTCACAATATTTGTTCTTCCAATCCATGAGCATGGAACATTTTTCCATTTCTTTGTGGCTTCCTCCATTTTTTATGAGTACTTTATAGTTTTCTGAGTACATATTCTTTGCCTCTTTGGTTACATTTATTCCTAGGTATCTTATGGTTTTGGGTGACAATGTAAATGGGATTGACTCCTTAACTTTTCTTTCTTCTGTTTTATTGTTGGTATATAGGAATGCAACTGATTTCTGTGCATTGATTTTATATCCTGACACTTCACTGAATTCCTGTATAAGTTCCAGTTCCAGCAGATTTGTAGTGGAGTCCTTCAGGTTTTTCACATAAAGTATCATATCATCTGCAAAGAGTGAGAATTTGACTTATTCTTTGCCAATTTGGATGCCTTTCATTTCTTTTTGTTCTCTGACTGCTGAAGCTAGGACTTCTAGTACTATGTTGAATAGCAGTGATAATAATAGACATTCCTGCCGTGTTCCTGACCTTAGTGGAAAAACTCTCAGTTTTTCTCCATTTAGAGTGATATTCGCTGTGGGTTTTTCATAGATGGCTCTAATGATATTGAGGTATGTATCCTCTATGCCTACACTTTGCAGAGTTTTGATCAAGAAAGGATGCTGTACTTTGTCAAATGCTTTTTCAGCATCTATTGAGAGTACCATATGGTTCTTATTCTTTCTTTTATTAATGTATTGTATCACATTGATTTGTGGATGTTGAACCAACCTTGCAGCCCAGGAATAAATCCCACTTGGTCATGGTGAATAATCCTTTTAATGTACTGTTGGATCCTATTGGCTAGTATTTTGGTGAGAACTTTCGCATCTGTGTTCATCAAGGATATTGGTCTATATTTCTTTTTGATGGGGTCTTTGTCTGGTTTTGAGATGAAGGTAACACTGGCCTCATAAAATGAGTTTGGAAGTTTTCCTTCCATTTCTATTTTTTTGGAACAGTTTCAGGAGGATAGGTACTAATTCTTTAAATTTTTGGTAGAATTGCCCTGGGAAGCCATCTGGCCCTGGGCTCTTGTTTGTTGGGAGAATTTTGATGACTGCTTCAATCTCCTTACTGGTTATGGGTCTGTTCAGGTTTTCTCTTTCTTCCTGGTTCAGTTTTGGTAGTTTGTATACCTCTCTACGAATGCATCTATTTCTTCCACATTGTCAAATTTGCTAGCATATAGATGTTCTTATAATTGCTTCTATTTCATTGGTGTTAGCTGTGCTCTCTCCTCTTTGATTCATGAGCTTATTAATTTGGGTCCTTTCTCTTTTCTTTTTGGTAAGTCTGGCCAGGTGTTTATCAATCTTATTAATTCTTTCAAAGAACCAGCTCCTAGTTTCATTTATTTGTTCTACTGTTGTTTTTGGTTTCTGCTTCATTGATTTCTGCTCTGATCTTTATGATTTCTCTTCTCCTGCTGCACTTAGGCTTTCTTTGCTGTTCTTTCTCCAGCTCCTTTAGGTGTGGGGTTAGGTTGTGTACTTGAGACCCTTGTTTCTTGAGAAAGGCTTGTATCGCTATATACTTTCCTCTCAGGACTGCCTTTGTTGGGTCCCACAGATTTTGAACCATTGTGTTTTCATTATCATTTGTTTCCATGAATTTTTTAATTCTTCTTTAATTTCCTGGTTGACCCATTCATTCTTTAGTAGGATGATCTTTAGCCTCCATGTATTTGAGTTCTTTCCAAATTTCCTCTTGTGATTTAGTTCTAGCTTCAGAGCATTGTGGTCCTAAAATATGCAGGGAATAATCCCAATCTTTTGGTACCAGTTGAGACCTGATTTGTGACCCAGGATGGGATCTATTCTGGAGAATGTTCCATGCACACTAGAGAAGAATGTGTATTCTGTTGCTGTGGAATGGACTGTTCTGAATATATCTGTGATGTCCATCTGGTCCAGTGTGTCATTTAAGGCCTTTATTTCCTTGTTGATCTTTTGCTTGGATGATCTGTCCATTTCAGTGAGGGGAGTGTTAAAGTCCCCTACTATTATTGTATTATTGTCAATGAATTTCTTTGATTTTGTTATTAATTGGCTTATATAATTGGCTGCTCCCATATTAGGGCATAGATACTTAAAATTGTTAGAGCTTCTTGTTGGACAGACCCTTTGAGTATGATACAGTGTCCTTCCTCATCTCTTATTACAGTCTTTGGCTTAATTTTGAATTGATCTGATATAAGGATTGCCACCCCAGCTTTCTTTTGGTGTCCATTAGCATGGTAAATTATTTTCCACCCAGGTGTCTTTGGGTCTAAAATGAGTTTCTTATAGATAATGTATTGATAGATTTTTTTTTATCCATTCTGATACTCTGTGTCTTTTGACTGTGGCATTTAGGCCATTTACATTCAGGGTAACTATTGAGAGATATGAATTTAGTGCCATTGTATTGCCTATAAGGTGACTGTCTCTGTATATTGTCTCTGTTCCTTTCTGGTGTACTACTTTTAGGCTCTCTCTTTGCTTAGAGGACCCCTTTTAAGATTTCCTGTAGGGCTGGTTTGGTGTTTACAAATTCTTTTAGTTTTTGTTTGTCCTGGAAGCTTTTTATCTCTCCTTCTATTTTCAATGATAGCCTAGCTGGATATAGTATTCTTGGCTGCATGTTTTTTTCATTTAGTGCTCTGAATATATCATGCCAGTTCTTTCTGGCCTGCCAAGTCTCTGTGGATAAGTCTGCTGACAACCTAATATTTTTACCATTGTATGTTACAGACTTCTTGTCCAAGGCTGCTTTCAGGATTTTCTCTTTGTCACTAAGACTTGTAAGTTTTACTATTAGATAACGGGGTTTGGACCCATTTTTATTGATTTTGAGGGGATTCTCTGTGCCTCCTGGATTTTGATGCTTATTCACTTTGCCCTATTAGGGAAATTCTCTACTATAATTTGCATCAGTATACATTCTGCCCCCCCTTCTTCTTCTTCTGGAATCCCAATTATTCTAATATTTTTTTTTCTTATGGTATCACTTATCTCACAAATTCTGCCCTCTTGGTCCAGTAGTTGCTTGTCTCTCTCTTGCTCAGCTTCTTTATTCTCCATCATTTGGTCTTCTATGTCACTAATTCTCTCTTCTGCCTCATTTTATCCTACCTCTAAGAGCCTCCATTTTTTATTGCACCTCATTAATAGATTTTTTTATTTCAACTTGGTTAGATTTTTTTTTTTAGATGAAGAATTTTAGCTTTATTAAAAACAGTGAGGAGTAGGTAACTTGTGACAAGTATTTACTATACTCTAGGAGTAGCTGAAATGGCTTTTTTATATTTGAAATGAAATTTTTTACATAACATGTTTAGATTCATGGTTAGAGTTACTTACAGTTGTTAAAGTTCTATGATATGCAGCAGACTTATGCTCATTATTATCCAGATAACAGTCAATATTAAACATAAAGGTTGACTATTGCTGAATGTTTAAATACAAAAATATGCTGTTGATATAGTAATACACGTTCCTGAATGTGCCTTCACTCATTGACTTAAGAAAACAAAATATAAAAACAAATACTCCAATATTAACAGGAAACTTTCCTTGAGTTTTAATTTTGGATACAAGCCCATTACTTGAAGAGAAGTTTCCATAGATATACAGATCTCATCTCTTCCTTGAGAATGAGTCATGTTCTAAGATTTCATTCGAAAACAAGTTAACTAAAATGTAGGATATTTCCTCTGTACTTTTTTTTTCTTCAACTTTTTAAAATTTCTTTTCAGCATAACAGT
Organism: Meles meles; assembly: GCF_922984935.1. Taxonomy (NCBI): domain Eukaryota; kingdom Metazoa; phylum Chordata; class Mammalia; order Carnivora; family Mustelidae; genus Meles; species Meles meles. The sequence continues at coordinate 55,070,961 of NC_060071.1, forward strand.
ATTCATTGTTTTTGCACCACAACGAGTGCGCCATGCAATATGTGCCCTCTTTAATATCCACCACCTGGTTCCTCCAACCTCCCACCCCCCGCCCCTTCAAAACCCTCAGGTTGTTTTTCAGATTCCATAGTCTCTCATGGTTCACCTCCCCTTCCAATTTCCCTCAACTCCCTTCTCCTCTCCATCTCCCCATGTCCTCCATGTTATTTGTTATGCTCCACAAATAAGTGAAACCATTTGATTCTCTCTGCTTGACTTATTTCGCTCAGCATCATGTCTTCCAGTCCCGTCCATGTTGCTACAAAAGTTGGGTATTCATCCCTTCTGATGGAGGCATAATACTCCATAGTGTGTATGGACCACATCTTCCTTATCCATTCGTCCGTTGAAGGACATCTTGGTTCTTTCCACAGTTCGGCGTCCATGGCCATTGCTGCTATAAACAGATGGCCCTTCTTTTCACTACATCTGTATCTTCGGGAAAATACCCAGGAGTGCAATTACAGGGTCACAGGGAAACTCTCTTTTTAATTTCTTTTTTTTAAATTTCTTTTCAGTGTAACAGTGTTCATTGTTTTTGCACCACACCCAGTGCTCCATGTAATACGTGCCCTCCCTTTACCCACCACCTGGCTCCCTAACTTCCCAACCCCTGCCCCTTCAAAACCCTCAGGTTGCTTTTCAGAGTCCATAGTCTCTCATGGTTCATTTCCCCTTCCAATTTCCTTCAAGTCCCTTCTCCTCTCAATCTCCCCATGTCCTCCATGTTCTTTGTTATGCCCCACAAATAAGTGAAACCATATGATACTTGACTCTCTCTGCTTGACTTATTTCACTCAGCATAATCTCTTCCAGTCCTGTCCATGTTGCTACAAAAGTTGGGTATTCATCCTTTCTGATGGAGGCATAATACTCCATCGTGTATATGGACCACATCTTTCTTATCCATTCGTCTGTTGAAGGGCATCTTGGTTCTTTGCACAGTTTGGCGACTGTGGCCATTACTGCTATAAACATTGGGGTACAGATGGCCCTTCTTTTCACTACATCTGTATCTTTGGGGTAAATACCCAGCAGTGCAATTGCAGGGTCATAGGGAAGCCCTATTTTTAATTTCTTGAGGAATCTCCACACTGTTCTCCAAAGTGGCTGCACCAACTTGTATTCCCACCAACAGTGGAAGAGGGTTCCCCTTTCTCCACATCCTCTCCAACACACGTTGTTTCCTGTCTTGCTAATTTTGGCCATTCTAACTGGTGTAAGGTGATATCTCAATGTGATTTTAATTTGAATCTCCCTGATGGCTAGTGCTGATGAACATTTTTTCATGTGTCTGATAGCCATTTGTATGTCTTCATTGGAGAAGTGCCTGTTCATATCTTCTGCCCATTTCTTGATATGATTATCTGTTTTGTGTGTGTTGAGTTTATGAAGTTCTTATAGATCCTGGATATCAACCTTTTGTCTGTACTGTCATTTGCAAATATTTTCTCCCATTCCGTGGGTTGCCTCTTTGTTTTGTTGACTGTTTCCTTTGCTGTGCAGAAGCTTTTGATCTTGATGAAGTCCCAAAAGTTCATTTTTGCTTTTGTTTCCTTGGCCTTTGGAGACATATCTTGAAAGAAGTTGCTGTGCCTGATATCGAAGAGTTTACTGCCTATGTTCTCCTCTAGGATTCTGATGGATTCCTGTCTCACGTTGAGGTCTTTTATCCATTTCGAGTTTATCTTTGAGTACGGTGTAAGAGAATGGTCGAGTTTCATTCTTCTACATATCGCTGTCCAGTTTTCCCAGCACCATTTATTGAAGAGACTGTCTTTTTTCCACTGTATATTTTTTCCTGTTTTGTCAAATATTATTTGACCATAGAATTGAGGATCCATATCTGGACTCTCCACTCTGTTCCACAGGTCTATGTGTCTGTTTTTATGCCAGTACCATGCTGTCTTGGTGATCACAGCTTTTTAGTAAACTTGATATCGCACAACATGATGCCCCCAGTTTTGTTTTTCTTTTTCAACATTTCCTTAGCAATTCGGGGTCTCTTCTGATTCCATACAAGTTTTAGGATTATTTGCTCTAGCTCTATGAAAAATCCCGGTGGAATTTTGATGGAATGGCATTAAAAGTATAGATTGCTCTAGGCAGTATAGACATTTTAGCAATGTTTATTCTTCTGATCCAAGAGCATGGATTGGTCTTCCATCTTTTTGTGTCTTCAATATCTTTCATGAGTGTTCTGAAGTTCCTTGAGTACAGATCCTTTACCACTTTGGTTAGGTTTATTCCCAGGTATCTTATGGTTCTTGGTGCTATAGTCAATAGAATCAATTCTCTAATTTCCCTTTCTATATTTTCATTGTTAGTGTATTAGAAAGCCACTGATTTCTGTACATTGACTTTGTATCCTGCCATGTTACTGAATTGGTTTATGAGTTCTAGTAGGTTGTGGGTGGAGTCTTTGGGGTTTTCCATAAAGAATCATGTCATCTGCAAAGAGAGAGAGTTTGACTTCTTCCTTGCCAATTTGGATACCTTTTAGTTCTCTTTGTTGTCTAATTGCTGTTGCTAGGACTTCTAATACTATGTTGAACAAGAGTGGTGAGAGTGGGCATCCTTGTCGTGTTCCTGATCTCAACGGGAAGGCTGCAAGCTTTTTCTCATTGAGGATGATATTTGCTGTGGGTCTTTCATAGATAGATTTTATGAAGTTCAGGCATGTTCCCTCTATCCCTATACTTTGAAGCATTTTACTCAGGAACAGATGCTGGATTTTGTCAAATGCTTTTTCTGCATCAATTGAGAGGACCATGTGGTTCTTCTCTCTTCTCTTATTGATTTGTTCTATCACATTGATTGATTTGTGAATGTTGAACCATCCTTGTAACCCAGGGTTGAATCCCACCTGGTCATCCTGGATAATCTTTTTCAATGTGCTGTTGGATCCTGTTTGCTAGGATCTTAATTTGAATCTTAGCATCCATATTCATCAGGAATATTGTTCTGAAATTCTCCTTTTTGTTGTGGTCTTTGCCTGGTTTGGGGATCAGGGTAATGCTAACTTCAAAAAAATAGTCTGGAAGATTTCCTTCTGCTTCAATTTTTTGAAACCGCTTCAGGAAAATAGGTGTTATTTCTTCTTTGAAAGTTTGGTAGAATTCCTCAGGGAATCCATCAGGTCCTGAGCTCTTGTTTTTTGGGAGGTTTTTGATCACTGCTTCAATCTCGTTACTAGATATTGGTCTTCAATCTCGTTACTAGAAATTTCTTCCTGGTTCAAGTTTGGGAGTTTATAGTTTTCCAGGAATGCATCCATTTCATCTAGGTTGCTTAGCTTTTTGGCATATAACTGTTGGTAATAATTTCTGATGATTGTTTCTACTTCCTTGGTGTTAGTTGTGATCTCTCCCTTTTCATTCATAATTTTATTAATTTGGGCTTTCTCTCTTTTCTTTTGGATTAGTGTGGCCAATGGTTTATCGATCTTATTGATTCTTTCAAAAAACCGGCTTCTAGTTTCATTGATACGTTCTACTGTATCTCTCGTTTCTACCTCATTGATCTCTGCTCTAATCTTGATTATTTCCCTTCTTATATGTGGCGTTGGTTTGACTTGTTGATTCGCTAGTTCTTTAAGGTGGAGAGACAGCTGGTGTATTCTGGATTTTTCAATATTTTTGTGGGAGGCTTGGATGGCTATGTATTTCCCGCTTAGGACCACCTTTGTTGTATCCCTAGCTTTTGGACCGAAGTGTCTTCATGCTCACTGGTTTCCATGAATTATTTAAGTTCTTCTTTGATGTCCTGGTTGATCCAAGCATTCTTAAGCAAGGTGGTCTTTACCTTCCAGGTGTTTGAGTTCCTTCTGAACTTTTCCTTGTGATTGAGTTCCAGTTTCAAAGCATTATGATCTGAGAATATGCAGGGAATAATGTCAGTCTTTTTGTATCAGTTGAGTCCTGATTTGTGGCCCAGTATGTGGTCTATTCTGGAGAAGGTTCCATGTGCACTTGAGAAGAATGAGTATTCTGTTGTTTTAGGGTGGAATGTTCTGTATATATCTATGAGGTCCATCTGGTCCAATGTGTCATTCAATGCTCTTGTTTCTTTATTGATTTTCTGCTTGGATGATCTGTCTATTACTGAGAGAGGCATGTTAAGATCTCCTACTATCAATGTATTCATATCAATATGACTCTTTATCTTGATCAATAGTTTTCTTATGTAATTGGCTGCTCCCATATTGGGGGTGTAGATATTTACAATTGTTAGATCATCTTGGTGGATAGTCCCTTTAAGAATAATGTAGTGTCCTTCTGTATCTCTGACTACAGTCTTTAGTTTAAAATCTAATTTATCTGATGTGAGAATCATTACCCCGGCCTTCTTTTGAGGCCCATTGTTATGAAAGATGCTTCTCCATCCCTTCACTTCCAGTCTGGGTGTATCCTTAGGTTCAAAATGGGTCTCTTGTAGACAACATATGGATGGATCCTGTCGTTTTATCCAATCTGCAACCCTGTGTCATTTTATGGGTGCATTTAGGCCATTCACATTGAGAGTGATTATTGATAAGATACGTTTTTATTGGCATCGTGTTACCTTTGAAGTCTTTCTTTCTGTAGATTGTCTCTATATTTCTGTTCAATGATATTCTTAGGATTTTTCCTCTTTTATAGAAGCCCCCTTAATATTTCCTGCAGTGTCGGCTTGGTGGTCGCATACTCTTTTAAGCCTTGCCGGTCTTAGAATGTCTTTATCTTTCCTTCCATTTTGAATGTCAGTCTTTCTGGATAAAGTATTCTTGACTGCATGTTCTTCTCATTTAGTGCCCTGAATATATCTTGCCAGCCCTTTCTGGCTTGCCAGGTTTCTGTGGACAGGACTGATGTTATTCTAATGGGCTTTCTTCTGTATGTAAGAAACTTCTTTGTCCTAGCTGTCTTCAAGAGGGCCTGTCAACAATTAAAATTCCTTATTCTTACTATTAGGTGTCTTGATGACTTTTGAGAATCTATAATCTTGAGGGGAGACTGTTCTGCCTCTAGTACAGGAATGCTGGTTCCATTCACGAGATTGGGAAAATTTTCATGGACCACTTGTTCCACTGTATCTTCTAGACTTCTTTCTTTCTCCTCTCCTTCAGGGATTCCAATAATTCTGACATTGGAACGTTTCATGGCATCATTTATTTCCCTGATTCTGTTTTCGTGGCTTCTGAGCTCTTTAATCAAGACTTCCTCCTGATCCTTTCTCTCTATCTGTTTGTCCTCCAGATCACTAATTCTATCTTCTGTCTCAGAAGCTTCTTGTCTTCTAGCTTTTAGAGAATTTAGATTAGATTAGAACTCATTGAGAGCATTGTGAACATCATCCCTGTTGGCTTTCAGTTCTGCCCTAATCAATTCCATTTTGTCATCCATGGCTTTCTCCAACCTAGCTATTGCCTGGATAATTGTTAGCCTGAATTCCCTTTCCAACATATTGTCTATGTTGATAGCCATTAGCTCTGTTGCAGAAGGCCCATCCTCTGTATTTTCTTCTGTTGGGCATTCCTCCTTCTAGTCATTTTGGTGAGAGATGGCTGATCAGATGTAGCTGGATGTATCAACTGTGGTGCAGTCATGTTGCACCCTGGAACGCTTCTGAGCAAGCAGGATTCCCCACCGAAATGAGAGAACAAAGAAAAGAAAAAGAAAAAAGAAAGAAAGAAAAAAAAAGAGAGAGAGAGAGGAGAGAGAGACAGGACAAAAGGGAAGATAAAAGAGAAGGCTCAGCCCAAATGGGCCCCAAGGTTAGATTTATGAAGTATACAAACAAAAGCAGACAAACAAAAAGACTGATAACAGTATATGACAAGAGAGAAAATATATATGTATACATATAAAAGCAAAAAAAGGAAGAACCTCGTCAAAAAGAACCCCAAGTATAAGATTTATATGCTATCAGGACAAACACAAATACAGAGAAATACTGGAAGAAGAAAAAGATGGGAGACTGGTTCTAAATTCTTATTGTGGGCGAGAAAAGTTATTTTGATTCTTACTGGATGTATCTTGATATCTTTGTTAAAGGAGTCAACTTTCCTAAGATAAAGGGGGATTAAAAATTGGTTTACCTATAGGGGTAGCATTGATTTGGGAAAGGGGATTACCTTGAAGTTTAACTCTATATGAATATTAGAAAATAAAAATAAAAAATGAATGAACTAGACTAAACTAAACTAAAATTTTTTAAAAAAGTAGAAAAGTAGGGGTGCCTGGGTGGCTCAGTGGATTAAAGCCTCTGCATTTGGCTCAGGTCATGATCCCAGGGTCCTGGGATTGAGCCCCACATCAGGCTGTCTGCTCAGTTGGGAGTCTGCTCCCCCCCCCCCCCCCGCTGCCTGCCTCTCTGCCTAGTTGTGATTTCTCTCTGTCAAATAAATATTTTAGAAAAAAGAAAAAAAAATACAAAAGCAAAAGGAAAACATGGGTGTATGTATTAAAAATTTCAGGTTAGAAGATTATTATGAAATTTGATGTACTGATCATCTCACTGTGATGGTAAATATAGAAATATATATAAACATATATATGTTTATATATAGAAATATCTATATATATCTATATATATCTATATATAGATATATATATAACAATGAACCAGAATAGTGGGAACAAGTTAAAAATAAAAGTTGTATCTATGAAGTAGTGGTGGTTGTTCTCATGTTGTCTTTTTTTTTTTTTTCTTTCCTGGTTGGTTTTCTGGGGGAGGGGTCTGCCACGTGGGTTTTCAGTCAATGATGTTCCCTGAATTAAGTCCTCCTGCGCCCCTCAAGGAGGTGGGCTCTGAGGAAACTGTTTTTTTCAGGCTTTTGTTCTCTGGAGGTTTTTATGTTTGTTCATCTGTTTTTTCTCACCTGATACCTTTTGATGGTTTTTGGAGGTTTAGAGGAAAGCAAACTGCACCCTGACCTCCCTCTCAGAGAGATCCCTCAGATTGCTCCCCTGTGGGGGCTGCAGAGCTGCTGGCAGAGCAGGTTCTGAGTCACAGTCCCTGGGGATGCAGGATCTCCTGCTTGTATCCAAAACCATGACAGTAGCGGCTGTCTGGGCAGCTCCAGACCGCCAGAGAGGTTCCAAGCAGCAATCGCACACTGAGATTTTCCTACTAGCCTGGGCTGGGAGTGCCTGATCTTTCTGGGTCTGAGAGCTCCCGGGCTGGTGCCTGCTCGCACCTCTCCCAGGGGAGGGTGTGGGGCACGTGCATCTCAGGCTCTGATAGCAGGGCCCGGCATTCTGCCATCTGGGGAGGCTCCCAGCCCCTCACAGGAGCCAGACCCCAGGCACTTTTGGATGTGCTAGCAGCTCAGGGACCAAGATGTGGTTTCTCTGCTGCACTCCCTCTGGCTCAGTGCCAGGGGAGGCTGTCCTGGGTCTGGGGACTTAAGCCCCTGTCCCTAACCACCCCGATTCTCACAAATTCCTCCCTAGTTCCTTTGCCCTTTTTTGAGTGTTTTCAACCAGACTCCAAGTTAATGCTGGTCCCCAGATGCAGGGCACTCTCGTATTGGGGTATTACTTTCCAACCGGTCACCTCTGGTGTCTCCCTCCCCCTTTTGTTTATCTTCTGATATCAGTCCAAAGTTCCCACTCTGCTTTACCTGCCCACTGGCGTCTTCTGCCCCTGTAGAGATCCAGATGTGTATAATTCTGATCTCAGGCTGATTTCATGGGTGATCAGAGTTCTTTGGTAGGTAATCAGCTCACTTTAGGGTACAGGTTGAAATGGCGCCTCCTCCTACTTCCCCGCCATATTGTCTCCCCCCACAACTTGGTTAGATTTTAATTCTTTTATTTCTCCAGAAAGGGCTTTTATTTCTCCGTGTTTCTCTAATATCTTCCATGCCTTTTTCGAGCCCAGCTAGCACCTTGAGAATCATCATTCTGAACTCTAGATCTAACATATTACCAATGTCTGTATTGAATAGGTCCCTAGCCTTCAATACTGCTTCTTGTTCTTTTTTTTTTTTTTTTGTGGTGAGTTTTTCTGCCTTGTCATTTTATCCAGATTAGGATGTATGAACTAGAGAATACAATACTAAAATGGTGGAAAGACACCCCCCCCCCCCCGAAAATGTGCATTAACCAAACCAGAATAGACCTCACATAGTGGGGAGAAGTGATGGGGGTCAAAGAAGTTCAAAAAAACATTAAAAAATTTTAAATATATGTATTAGACTGGTGAATAGAACAGAGCCACCCACTTGATTTGGGGCGTATTTTGGTGTCTTAGAAGAAACTACCTCCCAATATTTTAAAGAAAGAAAATTTATACACACACACACACACACACACACACACACACACACACAAATAAGGGTAAGCACAATGAAGGAATGGAATATGAGTGTAAAGATGAAAATTAAAAAAAAACATTCTAAAATGGGAGTTGATAAGATAAGTCGGTTGGGAAAAGAAGGAAAAAGAAAGTGGATAGAATTTGCTCAGGCTGGAGACTAGAACAAAGCCCTATGCTAGATTTCAGATATATTTAGATCTATTAGAAGAATTTTTTAGAGGAAAAAACCCTATATGTATACAAAAAATAAAGTTAGATACAATGAAGGATAAAATATGACTATAATAATGAAGGTTCCAAAAGATTTTTTTTAAAAAAGGTATTGTTAAGATAAACTAGTTAAAAAAACATTAAAAGAGGATAGAGGAAGTTAAAAAAATTGAATAAGAAAAAAATAAAATAAAAAAAATTATTTTACTTTGCAAGACTAAAGAATCATGGGGAGAAAGCCATTAATTCCATGTTTTGCTTTTCCCTCCTTTGGAATTCCACTGTTCTCCTTGATCAGTGAGCTTGGTCTTGGCTGGATGTTCTTTTGATCTTCTGGGGGATGGCCTATTATAGTGATTCTCAAGTGTTTTTGCCTGAGGCTGAATTGCACCGCCCTTGCCAGGGGCTGGGCTAAGTAAGCTGCTTGGGTTTGCTCTCAGGAGCTTTTGTTCCCTGAACACTTTCCATAGTGCTCTAGAGGATGGGAATGAAAATGGTGGCCTCCCAATCTGGCCTGGAGGAGCTGAGAGCTTGGGGTCCGACTCCTCAGTGTGCCCTTGGAGAAAAACACTCAATCATTCCAATCTCCCTGGTCTCCGGCTGTGCTCCATGCTCACCCAGCCTGTGACTGAGCATTTCTATCTCAGATGCATTGTCCCATTTGGAGTATCCAAACCCAGCAGATTCCTGCCTCCACAGGAGGAAGGTGAGTCTCCCTGTTTCTGCCACTTTTGGGGTCCTTGCTCAAAGAGCAGTGCCCTAACTGCCTCGGATTGTGGGTTAAGGTAACCCCAAGCTGAAAGCGCACTCCTCAGCTCTATCTCTGTAGCCGGCTTCCCTGCTCTTACACCTTTGAACTCTACTATACTGACACCCCCGATCCTTCTGTGACCCCGCAGGACCTGAGAACATGCTGTCCCTGTAGGGCTCCACTCCTGCATAGCCTCTGGAGTGATGTCCCTCAGTGGAGCAGACTTTTAAAAGTTCTGATTTTGTTCTCCATTGCTTTGCCACTTGCCAGGAGGCAGCCCCTCCCTCTGCAGTCTATCTTCCCATTGCTTTGGAATCACTTCTCCCCAGGTCCTATGTTTTAGAAAGTGGTTGATTTTCTGTTTCTAGAATTGCTGCTTTTCTTCTCTTTGATCTTCTGTTGGATTTGTAGGTGTTTGGAATGGTTTGATAACTATCTAACTGAACTCTGGCAACCTGATGTCATCTTAGCCTGCTACTCCTCCACCATCTTGACTCCTCCTTTAAATTGGACTTTTGTTGTTGTTGTTAAGTTGTATAAGCTCTTTATATATTTTGGCTGTTAACCCCTTATTAGATATATTATTATTGCAAATTATCTTCACCCTTTCAGTGGGTTACTTTTTTGTTTTATTGGCTTTCTTCCTTTGTTGTGTAGAAACTCTTTATTTTGATATATTTCCAGTAGATTATTTTTGGTTTTGTTTCTCTTGCCTGAGGAGACTTATCTAGAAAAATGTTGATATGGCTAATATCAGAGAAATTACTTCCTATGTTCTTCTCTAGAATTTTTATGGTTTCAGTTCTCACATTTAGGTCTTTAATCCATATTGATTTTTTTTTTTTAATGTATGGTGTAAGAAAGTGGTCCAGTTTCATTCTTTTCCATGTAGCTGTCCAGTCTTCTCAACACAATTTGATGAATAGACAGTCTTTTTCCCATTATATATTCTTTCCTCCTTTGTCATAGATTAGTTGACATGTAAGTGTAAGTTTATTTCTGTGATCTGTATCCTGTTTTATTGATCGTGTATCCATTTTTGTGCCAGTACCATAATTCTTTGATTACTACCACTTTGTAGTATACTTTAAATGTGGGATTGTGTGATACCTCTAGCTTTATTCTTCTTTCTCAAGATTGCTTTGGCTATTCAGGGGCTTTTTTGGTTTCATACTCATTTTAGGATTATTTGTTCTAGTTCTGTGAAAAATGCTCTTGGTATTTTTTTTTAAAAGATTTTATTTATTTATTAGAGAGAGAGAGAGCACGAGCGAGCACAGGCAGACAGAGTTGCAGGCAGAGGCAGAGAGCAAAGCAGGCTCCCTGCCGAGCAAGGAGCCCGATGTGGGACTCGATCCCAGGACCCTGGGATCATGACCTGAGCCAAAGGCAGCCGCTTAACCAACTGAGCCACCCAGGCATCCCTGCTCTTGGTATTTTGATAGGGATTGCATTGCATCTGTAGAATTGTTTGGGTACTATGTCCTTCTTAACATTAATTCTTCCAACACATGGGCATAGATAATCTCTCCATTTGTTTTTGTTGTCTTCAATTTCTTTCATCAGTGTTGTATAGTTTTCAGAGTATAGTTATTTCACCCCTTTGTTTAAGTTTATTTCTAGCTGTTTTATTCTTTTTGGTGTAATTGCAAATGGGATATTTTCTTAATTTCTCTTTCTGCTATTTGTTATTAGTGTATATAAATGTATCCAACTTCTGTGTATTAAGTTTGTATTGGCAACATTCTAAAGGTAATTCCCTTATCATCACTTCACAAACAGTGTATGATATAAAGATAATTTTAGGAAGAAAAATTTCTAAGAGATATGAAATGGAGATTAGGCTGTTAGAATAAAATTGAGATAGAACCTAACGTTCTTTATCAGAGAACATTTCTAGATGATAGGTATTGACAAGTATTTGTGGATTCATAGATGGGACAGTTATAGGTTGATTTAGAGATATAAGGATAGTTTCTCTCTTATTCATCATTATATGTCTGGTATCCCATATAGAGTCTGACATATAGTAGCTAATCATTAAGCACATGTAGAAGACACTAAAGAAAAGAAATATTAAGAAGTGTTTTACTTAAGATCTTTATTGCAAACATCAGTAAACTGTTTAAACAATTCATGTAGTGTTAGATTTGGATAGCTCTCCATTTTCCTAAGGATCCAACGTCTCTAAGTGATATAGTCCTTTGGGACAGTAGAATTGGAAATGCACATCATAGTCTAGAGGGCATATCACGCATCATAACATTTTCTACTTCTAATCTAGGAAAATGAGCCATTTTCTTTACTTGTTATGAGAAATTCAGATGTGTTTCTTTGTTCCTTGGATGAAGAACACATCAACTTTTAAATTATTCCCCCAGTGTTTTGACTCCTGCTGGCTGGCCCTGGCCTCTAGAGACTTGATTTTCTTAGTCACAATCCATGATACTAGTCAGCTCATTGTTACATCATGGAAAGAACTGATATATACCAAAATATAGAAGACAAAGCTTTCTGCTGTAGATGGGGAAGAGGAACCTCTACCTCCTCTATAGTCCCTGGCTATACCAAAACTGTTGCCAGCAACTGGTAGGTGGAAGTTTGGCATTATTTTATTTACATAAAGTACTCTGTTTTTGAGAAATGGGGTATATATAATAATGGGAATAACTCTGTGAAGTACTCAAATAACAGTGGTAAGAAGCAGGAGCTTCTAGCAAGGAAAGATGTAAGGGAAACTTAGTGATCATAGAGAGCAGACCTTAACCACGGTGGACAAACAATTTCTTCTTTTGCTTCATGCTCACAGGTAAGGCATTTTGAACAAAGGCTGAACAGGGAATTGAGAAGATAACATGGTCATCTCATATTTACAGGGTGAACTATTCTTAAACAGTCTAAATCAAAGAAGGTTTTTCTGATTTATGGGTCTTCAGGGAGTACCAAATCATTAAAACAATCTTCCAAAATTTTGAATCTTGTCATTCGTAAAATAAAGTCAGTAAAAACCTGACTTATGATGGTTTTTCAAAATGGCCACTGTAAAGAAGATGGGGGAGATAGGGCCTGACATGTTTCACTTTGGAGGGATGGAGTTGGTAGTAGCAACTCTGGAGGTGAATAAAGAAAAAAATCCCTTAAAAGCAAAGAGACTCTTATTTGAAATTAATATGGGTAGAGTAGGTATCTTAGAGGATTCCAAAAAAAAAATTCAGGAATCATGAAGCAGAGTCCGATAAAACAATGAAACTTAGAAATATTTGACAATTTTTCCTATAATGTCATCAGCTAGTTTATTCACTTACAAATCCATCCATCCATCCATCGGACAAACACATATTAAGGACTATAGTGTGCCAGAAGTTATCTTAGGCATTAGATAGATATACAAATGAGACAAGCTTCATATATTTAAGGGACTCAGAATTTCAGTTATATTTTTACTCAAATATAAACTGAAAAACTACAATGCAATGAGTGAAGTGGTTTTTTTTGTTTGTGTGATTGTTTTTGTTTTGATATGTGACTGGAGTATTACTATGGGAGCCTAGATTTCTCTGGTGTTTGCTAGAAATTATTCATACAGAATTTCAGGCATTTTGGAAAAAAGGCCTTCTGAGACTAGGCAGATGATTTAACAATAGTGATTTTTTAAAAATATGTATTTATTTTTAGACAGAAACAGATTGTGCACAAGTTGGGGGAGGGGCAAAGGCAGAAGGTGAGAAAGAAGCAGATTTCCCACTGAATGGAGAGCCCAACGCTGGGCTTGATATCATGACCCCTGAGATTGTGAACCATGAAAATATGACCTAAGCTGAAACCAAGAGTCAGACTCTTAATGGACTGAGCCACCCAGGCCCCCCAACAATAGTGATTTATCAATAGTCACATAGGATTATAGTTTGAGGAAAACAGGAGGAGATGGTAGTGATTAGAAGTCAGATGTTCTTGGCCTCTTCTCTAAGCTGTTTCTCAGATTTAGTCTTCTGGATCCAAGGAGAGTAGTTGAGGATAGAGTGGGGAGAGAGAAGTCAAAACAGATATTAAAGGGCAACATTTTAGATATTACATATAAGAATAATGGTTTCTCTAATGAACTTGCTTCTTTCAAAGGAAATATAAGCATCATTATCATCATAATGACAACAGTAATAATAATTTAAATAAGTATGAATTATATACCAGGTATTTTTTCTGAGCTTTACGTGCGTTAGCTCATTAATCTCTAAAATCATATCTATGAGGTAGATACTATAACTCTCCCCATTGCACTAATGGACACATTAAGGGAGAGAAGTGAGTGAGTTGCTCAAGGTCACATAGCTAGTAACTGGTCAGCTGAGATTAGAACCAAAGTACTCACACTCCATTATCTATTTTAAGAGAAATGCATAAGCAGCAAATGATCCTCTCATATTGAAATCAGCCCTTTTCTGATCCTAATGCTTTCTTCTTGCCTAGTTTACCATGGGCCACAAAGTATATGGGAAATCAAGATAATTACTACATTTTTTGATATTCTCTGCTTCTGGTTTATCTGTGAGACTCAAGATCCCTGGTCTCCATATATCCCTCTATACGGTGAGAGTATTTTTGTATACTGTCTCCTTACAGAGTCTCAGAGGTCACAGAATATCTTACAGAGTAAGATAGGTAAGGCCAATGTCTTAGGAATAGGAAAAATGAGTGTAAGTTATTTCTTTTACATGTTGTGTATATTCACAACGATGATTAAATCACTGTTCCTTCATGTTGTCCCCCATATTGTTCTTAATAGACCTTCTTGGGGCCTTCACTCTCAATCTGCTTTTATCTTCATAGAATCCTATAATTATACAGCTAAAATATTCATTAAAATTCTAGTTGAAATCCTTTATGTTGCTAGGAAGAAACTGTTTCAGAAGGAAGCTGAATGACTTTCCTAAAATCACAAATATTTTGGTGGCTGAGCTGTCATAGGAATCCAAGTGTCTTAATTCTTCTTCAGTGCTCTTTAAAGCTGCCTTTCAAACTGGAATATATGTCATATAAGTACCCCACACTCTCTAAAATTCAATTCTTTGTAAGGACTTTGGAGAAATTAAGGAATATATAATATTATATGTGCATGTCTATATGCAACATATGTAAGACTCATAAAGATAAAAGGTTTCAAATAATGACTTCGTTTTTATGATTCCTTATCCTACTGTTCTAAAAATCTTTTTGAATGGTTTGCTTTAACATGGATATTACTGAGGTAGAGTATTCTTTAAAAATAAACTCCATGGGGGGCGCCTGGGTGGCTCAGTGGATTGAGCCGCTGCCTTCGGCTCAGGTCATGGTCTCAGGGTCCTGGAATTGAGCCCCGCATCGGGCTCTCTGCTCTGCAGGGAGCCTGCTTCCTCCTCTCTCTCTGCCTGCCTCTCTGCCTACTTGTGATCTCTCTCTCTGTCAAATAAATAAAATAAAATCTTTAAAAAAAATAAACTCCATGTATTTCTATTTTCTAAAAATCCAGTATCAGGGCACCTGGGTGGCTTAGTATTTGGGCGTCTGCCTTCAGCTCGGGTCATGATCCCAGGGTTCTGGGATCGAGCCCTGCATCAAGTTTTCTGCTCAGTGGGAAGCCTCATTCTCCCTCTCCCACTACCCCTGTTTCTGTTCCCTCTCTCACTGTGTCTCTTGGTGTCAAAAAAAAAAAATCTTAAAAAAAAAAAATCCAGTATCCTCTTATTATGCTTGCCTCTAGTCTCCCTTCCTCACTTGACCTTAGTCCCTATTTCTCAGGGTTTCCTTTACTCTGTTCCCTAGCCCAGGGAAGGCGAAAGTTCTACCACATAGCCTTCACCATAGTTCCATGATTGCCAGGTTTGGAAGGCTGAAGTACCATTCTTTGGGGAATAATTTTCAATAAATCTTCACTTGAATCTATTTATCAACATTTCTTTCTTCATTTTATAAAACTACTTTGCTTTCCATTTAGATGAATACTCACCAGTGGCAATGTGACCCATAGAGATGGACAGTTTTCATCCTCAGAAGAAATGCAGGACTAATAACTGCCTCTTTCTTTTACAGCTTTCTTCCCCTTCATCAGTACATTTCCTTCTCTTTCATTTTCCCAGTCTCTCAGTTTCAGCTAGCTCCTTCTACATTATGTTACTAAAGCAGGGTCTGAAAGCCTTCTTTGCTTTGCAAGCTTTTTGTTTCCAGGAAGGGCTAAGATAAGTGACTTTTACTCTGGGAGACACTGACTTCTTCATTCACATCTTTATGTAAGGAAAGAGCATCGACAGTGGTTATGATGATAGCTAATATTTTAAAAATGCCTCTTGTGTGAGGATAATCCGGTATCTTTTGAGTCATTTAATCTTTTACTATTTCAGGATCTCTGTGCTAAACTACCTAATTCCTCAAATTGGCAAGGTAACTATTCTCTGTGATTACTAAAAGCTTGGCTACATACATGGATGAACACTGGATTGTGGGTAAGGAAGAAGTTCTGCACAGAGTCTTACTTTTCCCCAAAGCATTTGTTCCCTTGAGGAGTGTTCATAGTTCAATCACCTGTAGGGAAAGCCTCTGTTCTTCCAGCTCTCTCCATAGTCATCCTCTAGATACTACATCCCTGCAGATTAAACACAGAGTGGGAATTCACTAGATGTTGTTAAAAGAGGAACAGGAACAGGCTTTTTTAGATTTCACATATAAGTTGAGTCATACAGCATTTCTTTGTTTGGCTAATTTCACTTAACATAACATCTTCCAGGTTCATCCATATTGTTGTAAATGGATAACAGCTAATGTTTTAGAATCTCTTATTTTAAAGACAGAATTATAGACATAATTATTATTATATTATTTTTATATCACATTTCCTTTTCCAATGTGACAGTAGAATGGTTGTTACCAGGAACAAGGAGGTGGGGGAAATAGGGAGATGTTGGTCAAAAACAAAGTTGTAATTTTGGAGGATGAATGAGTAAGTTTGGAGATCTAATAGACAGAATAATGACTATCATTTATAATATTGTATTGAATGCGGAAATTTTCTAAGAGAGTAGATTTCAAGTATTCTTGTAACTGAAAAACCTGTGAAAACTGAAAACTGAAAAAAAAAACGGAAAAACTATGTGAAAAGATTCTGTTAACTTGATGATAGTACTCATTTCACCATGTATATATGTATCAGATTATTGTGTTGTACACCTTAAATATACACAATTTCTATTTAAAGAGAATAAAAAGAGGAACAGGCTTGGGAGGTGTAGTGTAGCCAGGATAAAGTAAAACCTGCTTGACCAACCAATACAGCTACTCTAAGGGTTAGTGCTGGCTTAGGATAGCTAACTCTTTCTAGATGACAGCCTAGGAAGGAAATGCCCTAACCCAGCCTCCATGGATGGCTTATCTCCTCCCAGAGTTCCCATAAACATAATTCCTTGCTCCAGATCATATTGGCACAACCCCAAACTTTTCTTAGAGTGCGAATAGAGCATTCCTAAATATTTGTGGCAGATCCATTCAAATTTTATTAAAAACCTGAATATGCTGGATGAATCTCATTTTAGACATAGAAGATATAAAGTTACCTTTTAATTTTTTTAAAAGATTTTATTTATTTATTTGACAGAGATCACAAGTAGGCAAAAAGGTAGGCAGAGAGAGAGGAAGGCAAGCAGGCTCCCTGCCAAGCAGAGAGCCTGTTGTGAGGCTGGATCCCAGAGCCCTACGATCATGACCTGAGCCGAAGGCAGAGGATTTAATGCACTGAGCCACCCAAGCGCCCCAAGAAAGTTTATAATAGTCACTTCCTATGTCATTTCTAGAAGCCAAAGTCTATTAAAAAGTAACCTTTTTAATAGCTTGCCATAATGGTGTTCAAATTCCAACTGGCTTTGGTAGTATGACAGTAATGACTACAATTTAACACTAAATCCTGCCAATTGCATCTTGTAAATATTTTCTAAAGAAAACACTTTATTTCTCTCAAGAGCTTTTGCTTTATCTGTAGTTTAAGCCACATCTAATCCTACTTCAATTTATTTACTAAATATGATTAATTAAAACACTGAGGTCCACCCTGAGCTATTCATGGATGTGGGAATATTTACCATTTGCTAAATAGTCCCATAATGCTGAGCTTTCTGAGTGTTTTGTTTTCTGTTTTTGTGTCATATTGCTGCTAAGTACTGGTCTTTTCTCCATGTATCTACTTATAGTGAATCATCCCTTCTTTATGAATGCCTTTTTAACAGATCAGGGAGGCATATGTCTATGTTTGTTAAAATTATGCACAAATTGAGTTCGTAGATTGCAGGGAAGAAACACTGGGTTTCTTCAGTTAATAGTATACATAAGCTTTAGTGCCTGGATGCTGTTAATCTATTTGATTTTGGTTTTATAGAATCTTTGTTTTTTTTTTGGTTTTATAGAATTTTAACTTTGTTTTTTTATGCTTACCTCCTGAGGATAGGCAATGTTATAAAATAGCACATCTTAGAACAGAAACAACACTTCAGTATTGGCTATTTGTTATAACAAATACTTGCTTTGACTGGCAGTTTTTATATTACTTAAAAGAGGAAGCATACTTGGTAAAGTGAATGATTATCTTATTTTTATTTGATGGGTTTTGTTGTATCTAATAGTGGTATGTTCAATACTAGGACTTGAACAAAACTTTAGCAATAATTTTATTCCCACACCTTGATGTGGCAGAATGGGTCAGCCTGGGTGGCAAGCATACCCATTCCTCAGATCACAATATCTTCTTCCTACCTTCCTGGAACAGTAGATAAACTGCATGATCAGTGGAATAACGGCATCTGGTCAGAGCCCAAAGAGTTTTCATATATGACCCTGTGTTGTTGCATATTGTGGCTGCTTGCCTATTGCCAAGGATTAAGCTTTATAAGCTTTGGTTAAGGAAAAAATGTCCATTCACCACCACACATGAAGCCCTGAGATCTTTTTGAAAGAGTAAGCTGAAAATACTGCCAGATCAGTGTACCCAATGTTGGACAACAAGCATAAGTTTCCAAGTTGGCTAGATTTCTCAACAACAACAAAAAATCTAGAAATAACTAGATTTTCTTGTTACCAGTCTACCATTTAGCTTCTCTCATACTGCTTACCAAGGTAGATATATGGGGGGAAAGGATTAGTGCTCTGCTGAGTTTCATAAAAAATAGATTAATACAAAATTAGTAACATTAATAGATTGGGATTTTGGTTTCAGATATGTGACATACTTCATATGGTTTCAGTGTTTCTAATTTTCATGTCCTCACTTAATCTTTCCCTGTTTTGGCTTATCAGATATCAAATGGGACAATCAAATGTATCTTAATACAGTTCCTTAATGACACAGACCAATCTGATGATTTCAACAGCAGTAAAATAAATATATTTAAATCCTATTTGGGATAATTGTAATTTTTTTATTTTTATAGCCATATTATTAAAAACAAGTGAAGAAATGGAACCAGCAAATTACACAAGGGTGACAGAATTTGTTCTCACTGGCCTATCCCAGACTCGAGAGGTACAGCTAGTCCTATTTGTTATATTTTTATCCTTCTATCTGTTCATCCTTCCAGGAAATGTTCTTATTATTTGCACCATCAGGCTTGACCCTCATCTGACCTCACCCATGTATTTCCTGTTGGCTAATCTGGCCTTCCTTGACATTTGGTACTCCTCCATCACAGCCCCTAAAATGCTCGTAGACTTCTTTGTGGAAAGGAAAAGAATTTCCTTTGGTGGGTGCATTACACAGCTCTTCTTCTTGCACTTCGTCGGGGCCTCTGAGATGTTCCTGCTCACAGTAATGGCCTTTGACCGTTATGCTGCTATCTGCCGCCCTCTCCACTATGCTACCATCATGAATCGACGTCTCTGCTGTATCCTGGTGGCTCTCTCCTGGCTGGGGGGCTTTATTCATTCTATAATACAAGTAGCTCTCATTGTTCGACTTCCCTTCTGTGGGCCCAATGAGTTAGACAGTTACTTCTGTGACATCACTCAGGTAGTCCGTATTGCCTGTGCCAATACCTTCCCAGAGGAGTTAGTGATGATTTTTAGCAGTGGTCTGATCTCTGTGGTATGTTTCATTGCTCTCCTAATGTCTTATGCCTTCCTCCTGGCAATGCTGAAGAAACACTCAGGCTCAGGTGAGAGTACCAGCCGGGCCATGTCCACCTGCTATTCCCACATCACCATTGTGGTATTTATGTTTGGGCCTTCCATCTACATTTATGCCCGACCATTTGACTCTTTTTCCCTAGATAAGGTGGTGTCTGTGTTCCATACTGTGATATTCCCCTTACTTAATCCCATTATCTACACCTTGCGAAATAAGGAAGTAAAGACAGCCATGAGGAAGTTGGTCAACAGATATATTTTATGCAGAGAAGTGAAAGATAAGTGGGATATTCGATAATCTTTTGAGGGTCATTGTCCTAAAGTAGGAAGCATTTGCAGCAGTAATAATGCTTTCACTACCCTTTTCATCTGAGTTCTTAAATTCTCACCAAATTTTTCCCTCTATTTGGTGAAAAAGCAAAAAAATTAAGATAGAGATAAGTATCGGTCAGAACTCAAGATTTTGTCACATCCTAGAAGCAATTTTTATGAATTCATAGTAGAGTTTATTACATGAGCCTTCTCATTCCGGAGGAAGTTTCCAGCCAAGTAGTGGTGTTTATAGCCAGTCTCTACTTATATCCTCCAGTGTGAAAGCAGACTTGGAGTAAAGGGATTCTAGTTTGACTGGAATTCACAGACATCTAGCTATGTGATTTTTAAACATTATTATCTCTGTCATTTTTGGGTGTTTTCTCTATTTTATAATTATTTCTCATGTTAAAATTATGTTAGTAGGGTGTTGTTTTTGTAGCCCTATAATCCAAAGTTCTTTCCCATTAAACCATTTTTTTTAGTACATATGAAAGGGACCTGGATGTACTGGTTCTCACAATCCTTTAGTGAATTATTTAGTAGAGATCAATTTACTATTCCCTGACACTAAGAACCCAATTACTGACTTTGCTTTTCAGAATATAAAAGATAGGTTAGAATATTTGAGTCCACACAAATTTATTTGCTTAAATTAACTTTTAATTTCAAAACTAGGATTCTGTTCATCAAAGAGCAAGAGCATTTTGTGTTTTCTGAGCTTTAGTCTTATGTTTTCTTTGATAACATAATATGATTAGACTTTGAGAGGAACAGATATCTGTCAGCATCAGAAATGAAAAAATATAAATGAATGATGAAAACCTCAGGTACACAGGAAGAAATGATGGTGCATCAAGTTTATTATTTGCTTTGGGATTTTTTCTCTTGAATGATCCATTTTCATCTTCAAAGCTAGAGTGACTTCTCTTCTAAGAACCCAAATATACAGATTGAAATTATGATTCCTTAATTTTAAGTTGATTTCTCATTGTCTGGAAATGAATTAGACTTCTCTAATATTTTACAATAGAGCATGAAAAAAATACTATACAAAAGATATATACATACATAATAAAATGATTTATGTTTCTAGATTTTAGTTTCCTTATTGTAATTTCTCTGTATCTGAAATAGCCAGATTCTTCTATACATTTTGTCATGTATCCTTCATTTAGTAGGATTAATGTTTTTGAGGAAAAGATTACTAACTCAATATGCTCTTTCAAATATCATTATACTGCTATACAGAAGGGCATTTATTAAAAATATTGAAGCTAGTAATAAGAAAAACCATCAAACACAGCAGTGTAATGAAGATATTAACAATATTTCAATATTAACAAGATGGACTTTACTGTTACATTTGGTTAAAAAATATTTATTATCCAGGGGCGCCTGGGTGGCTCAGTGGTTTAAGCCGCTGCCTTCAGCTCAGGTCATGATCTCAGGGTCCTGGGATCGAGTCCCACGTCGGGCTCTCTGCACTGAAGGGAGCCTGCTTCCCTCTCACTCTCTCTGCCTGCCTCTCTGCCTACTTGTGATCTCTCTCTGTCAAAATTAATAAATAAAATCTTAAAAAAAATTTATTATCCAAACAAAAATAAAATTCTTCTTTTTTATTATTACAATAAAATATGTTCATTGCAAATTAAAAATATATGAATATGTAAGTAGAAAAACAATCATTACTGGCAATCTCTTTTCTGCAGGGATGGGGTTTTCATGTACCACAATTTGTGAAGTCCCACCTACCCAGCTCTACTGGAAGCAAGCTAGTTTGCCTGTCTGCATTGCTATAAAATATAATGAACTAACACTAAATGGAGGAGAGGTGGAATAAAAATCTTCAGACAAATAAATGTGAACTTCAGATTTAAATCTAGCAAAAGTGGCATTTAATTTAAAAGGCTACCAACTGTTTTAAACATTAAACAAATTTCTGGGAATGTTGTTTCCAAGAACTTCTTGAAGAAACTATCAGAATAAATCAGTAGTCATGAAGAGTGAGAAATTAGGACAGAAAGATGGGTACTGAATATTAAATACATTAAACTACATCTAAGGCTGAAACTGATGTGGTGATTTGCACGATAGAACAGTATGAAGTGCCACATGCCTTGATAATGCAGAAATGATAGAGCTGCATTCCATTTCCATCTGGTGGCATATTGGAGAGCTTTACCGAACCTGTCACTAAAAACAAATATACATGTTGGATGACATTTTTTGAAATACTTTGATAGCTAGTCAAAAAAAAATATGGTGTATAATATTAAGACTCTAGAAATCAAGTGAAAGTGGGAACCCAGAGAAATAAATGGTGAATAGAAATCAGCTTTTATTGTGAAAACTTGTGTTCTGTTTTTAAGGCCACCCTGTTGATGGTAGGGACAGAAATGGATAGGTAACAAAGCCCAGGGCACTCACAAGGATGTCCTCCACAACAAGCTGAGATCTCAAAGGATATGTTCTCAGGGTAGTGGTGAAATAGGGTTTTAAAAAAATCACCATCAGAAAAGGCTAAAAAGAGAAAAAAAGAATTATGAACTGTAAGTGGAATCACACATATTTTTTGAGTTTGAATTTATACTTGTGTGAGTCACTGCTAGCTGATAATTTTATTCATAGTTTCTGGTTCCAGAGAGGTAATGTCTCTTGATAGAAGGAACTACAAATACCCTACTGTGGATGCTGCCATTGTTCCAGGACTTAAAGTATTCCACAGATAAGAAATAAGCTTACAGCTTGACATCAATGATCACACAAGAAAGCAAGGTCCTGTGAGTGAGAGTCGGAAGAACAGCAGAAGGAAGAATCAAAAGCCCAAAAGAACTACAGAATATAAATCACATATATTTAGTATTTTTCAAGAAATAAAAAAAGGGCTGGGAATATGAAAAAGGAGGAGGACACTACAAAAACATATAGGAAAATTATATGAAAAACAAAGAACTTAGATTCAGTTTAAAAATTCTATAGACATGTCTCAATGCAAATTAGACACATTCAGAGAGAAACGGGAATATAGAATATAGATCTGGTAAATTACCAATAGTGCAGGCAGAAGCAAAATGGGATAGAAAGGATGAAAGAGAGGGTAAGAGACATTGAGAACTGAAAGTTCAGAGTTTCTGGAGGAGAGGATAGGTGGCAGAGGCAATTCTGAAGAGTTAAAGCTGAAAAATTTCCCAAACTAACAAAAGACACCAATCTCCATACCCAAGGATCCCAATAAAATATTAGTAGGAAAAGTTTTTAAAAACACACATTGAAATACATCATTAAATCCATAAAGACGACTCAACAGACGTTTAAATTATCTAATATAAAAGCAGACATTACTCTCTAGAGAAAGGCTGTTAAAGCAGTTAACAGCAGACTGCTTTAACAGCAAACATGTAAACAATGAAGAATTATATTCAATGTTCAGAGAGAAAATAATCATCAACTCTGTAAGAATAAAATAAAACTCCTTAGAAAAACAGAAACAAAGTTTGTTGCTAGCAGGCAATCAACTAAGAGAAATTTCACAGGATATCCTTGGAAGAAGAAAGTGATCCCAGCCAGGACATTTTATTATTTTTTTTAATTTTTTTTTTTTAGATTTTATTTATCTATTTGACAGAGATCACAAGTAGGCAGAGAGGCAGGCACAGAGAGAGAGAGAGGAGGAAGCAGGCTCCCTGCTGAGCAGAGAGCCCGATGTGGGGCTCGATCCCAGCACCCTGGGATCATGACCTGAGCTGAAGGCAGAGGCTTTAACCCACTGAGCCACCCGGGCACCCCCAGCCAGGACATTTTAAATGACAGAAAAAGATGGCAAGTCTATGATGAATCTAAACAGACATCTACTGTATTAACTGCCAAGAGCAACAAACGAACTTCTGAAGTCTAGAAACATGTTAAAAACTAAATTTCATGGAAATAATATTTACATAAGTCAAGAGTTGTGTGGTTGGAGTTAAATGTAGTAGTCTTTACATTTTTTCTAGAAGATGGTGAGGATACTGATTTACTTTTTAACTTTGGGTTGTTACCAGTTTTGATAGGTTATGCCATAGAAATAACAGAAAATTTTCATCGGTATTACATATCAGAAGTTTATGTCTCACATAAAGCCTGTTGTGAGTTTGGGTGACACTCCAGACACTGAAAAAACAAAAAGATTAAAGTGAAAAATAGCAAATAGATTACAAAGACTGGTAAATTAAATGAGGTAAGATTCTATTATTCTAGAGCTATGCTACCCAATACATTGGCTACATATGATTTTTAAAATTTTAATTAATAAAATTTAAGATTAATTTCCTCAGGTTATAGCCACATTTCAAGTGCTTAATAGTCATATGTGGTGGGTGGCTACCACATCAGACAGCACATTTCCAGGATTTTTATTTATATAATATAATAAAACCATTTCTGGAATTTTTAGATAATATCTATTAGGTCCAAGGTATGAGCAAAGATAAAATTAGTATATACCTTTCTTTTCTCTTCTTCAACTCAGATTGTAGTGATTAAAATTTTTTTCTTAAATTTACTTTCTATGACTTACACTTCAATTATTTAATTACAATTTTTTCCATTTTATTTTATTTCTTCTCAGTGATCCAAAATTCATTGTTTATGCACCACACCCAGTGCTGCATGCAATACGTGCCCTCCATAATATACACCACCAAACTCACCACCCTCCCAAACCCTCAGTTTGTTTCTCAGAGTCCACAGTCTCTCATGGTTTGTATCCCCCTCCGATTTCCCCCATCTCACTTCTCTCCATCTCCCAACGTCCTCCGTGTTATTCCTTATGCTCCACAACTAATTACAACTTTAATAATAGACTTTGGCTTCTAGAAATGACATAGGAAGCGACTATTATAAACTTTCTTGGGGCACCTGGGTGGCTCAGTGGGTTAAAGCCTCTGCCTTTGGCTCAGGCCATGATCTCATGGTCCTGGGATAGAGTGACGCATCGGGTTCTCTGCTCAGTGAGGAGCCTGCTTCCTCCTCTCTCTCTCTCTGCCTGCCCCTCTGCCTACTTGCGTTTTCTCTCTGTCAAATAACTAAATAAAATATTTAAAAAAAAAAGATAAACTTTCTCCCACATTTTTACTCCCCTAAATAAAATTTTGTTATAGGACCCCCCCCCATTTATGGAGTCTTATTATCTATTAGAAGATATGCTAAGCATAGAAATTGTAATAATATATTTTTGTATCCATGTTCATCAGGAATATTGGTCTGTAATTCTCTTTTGAGAGGGGCCTTTGTCTGGTTTTGGGATCAAGGTAATACTGGCTTCTTAGAATGAATTTGGAAGTTTTCCCTCATATTCCCCCCGCCTTCTATTTCAGAAGAATAGGAATGATTCTTGGAATGTCTGGTAGAATTCCCCTGGGATCTGCTATCAGGACCTGGCCCTGCATTCTCATTGTTGGGAGAATTTTGATTATTACTTCAATTTCTTTGCTGGTTTTGGGTCTGTTCAGGTTTTCTGTTTCTTCCTTAAAATTTCAGTTATGGTTGTTTATATGCTTCTAGGAATTTATCCATTTCTTATGGATTACCCAATTTATTGGCATGTAATTCCTCATAATATTCTAGTATAATTATATATTTTTGGTGTTGGTTGTGATTTCTCCTCATCCATTCATAATTTTATTTATTTGGGTCCTTTCTCTTTTCTTTTTGGTAATTCTGTCTAGGGGGTTATTAGTCTTAATTATTAATTATTAACTTATTAATTATTAGTCTTATTAAAGATATATTAAGTCTTTCAAAGATCCAACTCCTAATCTCATTGATCTGTTCTTTTTAAAAATTTCTCTATTATTGATTTCTGCTCTAATTATTGTAAAAAACATTTGTGCAGCAAAGTAAACAGTCAACAAAAGTAAAAGGGAACTGGCAGAATGGGAGAATACATTTGCAAATGACATATTAAACAAAGGGCTAGTATCCAAAATCTATAAAGAATTTTCCAAATTCAACACCAAAAAAACCCCTAAAAATCCAGTCAAGAAATGGGCAGAAGACATTAACAGACATTTCTCCAACAAAGACATACAAATGGCTAGCAGACACATGAACAAATTCTCAACATCACCCAGCATCAGAGAAATCAAAACCACAATGAGATACGACCTCTCACCTGTCACAATGGCCAAAATTAACAACTCAGGAAACAACAGATGTTGGTGAGGATGTGCAGAAAGGGGAACCTTCTTACACTGTTGGTAGGAATGCAAACTGGTGCAGCCACTCTGGAAAACAGTACGGAGGTTCCTCAAAAAGTTAAAAATAGGGCTACCCTATGGCCCAGCAATGACACTACTTGGTATTTATTCAAATGATACAAGCACAGTGATTCAAGGTGGCACATGCACTCCAGTGTTTATAGAAGCAATGTCTATAATAGCCAAAATATGGACAGAGCCCAGATGTCCATCAACAGATGAATGGATAAAGAAGATATGGTATATATGTATGTGGTGTGTATGTATGTATGTATGTATATGTATGTATATATGTATGTGTGTGTATACACACACACGTACATACTCAGCCATCAAAGAGAACAAAGTCTTGCCATATGCAACAATGTGGATGGAACTAGAGGACATTATGGTAAACAAAATAAGTCAGTCCAAGAAAGATGTATACCATATGGTTTCACTCAAATATGGAATTTAAGAAATAAAACACATGAATATAGGAGAAGGGAAGGAAAAATAAGATAAAAACAGAGAGACTCTTAACTATAGGAAACAAACTAATGGTTACTTGAGGGGAAGCAGGTGGGAAGATGGGTAACTGGGTGATGGTCATTAAGGAGGGCACTTGATGTAATGAGCACTGGATGTTATATGCAACTGATGAATTTAATGATTCTGTGAAACTAAATTCTATCTGTGAAACTAATAATATACTACATGTTAACAATATTGAATTTAAATAAAAAAATTTTAGAAAAGAAATTACAGTAATATAAATCCAGGCACACCTATCACATTAAAAAAAGGGTATTACCATTTCCTTTGGAATATGCTATATGCCCCTTAATCTCATTCTTTTCCCTCTCTGCTCAGAAGGATATTACTATCCTGTTTTATCCTTTTGCTGAAGATTCCTCAGTGTTCTCTTTGTTGGAAGAAATTTGTTCTCTAGAACATTATATAGGAAAAGTGCATGAATATGAGTTTCTGTGTTAGTACATGTTTAAAACTGTCTTGAGATTTGAGAGATAGCTTGGCTTAATATAAAAGCCTTGTAGTGTACTTTCTTTAAGTTTTTGAAAATATTGCTCCACTTAAAAAAAAAAAAAAACTTTTGATATTGCTATTGAACGAAGTCTGATGTTAACATGCAGAGGAAAAACCCTTCATAGGTAATTTCGTTTTTTTTTTTTTTTTTGATACAGTGGTCCATAGGACTTTTTCTTTATATTTGAAATCCTATAATTTTACTATGACATGTTTCAGAGTTGATTCTGGGCTATTTTTTTCCTTAATTCTCAGTTAATTTCAGGGAATACAATAACTACAGATTTAAGTATTTTTTCATAATTATAATATTGCTTTCATCTAATAAGAGGAAGCAAGACAACTTTTTTTTAATGTTCCTTTATTTTTTAATTGATGTATTTATTTATTTTATTTTTTTATTTCTTTTCAGCATAACAGTGTTCATTGTTTTTGCACCACACCCAGTGCTCCATGCAACATGTGCCCTCACTAATACCCACCACTTTGTTCCCCCAACTTCCCACCCCCCACCCCTTCTATCTAGTTTCAAAGCTTATTATAAAAGCTATGTAAGGATAGACAGATGGGTGGTCCAAAATGGAGTGCAGAAACATAATTCATTGGGAAAGGAAAGTTTTAAACGACATTACAGAAATTGAAGACTAATATGGAAAATAATGAACTTGGGCCTCTTTTTCACTGCATACACAAAATGAATTTGAGTCTGATCATGGACCTAAATGTAGTAGTGAGAAATATAAAGCTTCTAGAAGAAAACAAAATGTTTTCTTACATTATTGAGATAAGCAATGATTTCTCAAACAGCCCAAAAGAAGCTATAATCATAAAAAAGTGACAAATTGAACCTCAAAAAAATTTAAAATTTCTCATCAAAATATACCATTGCAGAATACTATGCAGCCATCAAAAGAAATGAAATCTTGCCATTTGTGATGACTTGGGTGGAACTAGAGGGTATTACGCTGAGTGAAATAAGTCAATCAGAGAAAGACAATTATCATATGATCTCCCTGATATGAGGAAATTTAGAGGCAATGTGGGGATTTAGGAGGTAAGAGAAGAATAAATGAAACAAGATAGGATCAGGAGGGAGACAGACCATAAGAGACTCTTAATCTCACAAAACAAACTGAGGGTTGCCTGGGGGAGGGGCATAGGGAGAGGGTGGTGGGGTTATGGACATTGGGGAAGGTATGTGCTATGAAGTGTGTAAACCTGGCGATTCACAGACCTGGACCCCTGGGGCTAATAATACATTATATGTTAATAAAAAATAAAAAAATAAAAAAAAATAGATACCATTGCAAAATTAGTAAATAAATCACACACTGGGAGGGAAACTTGGAATTTCATCATCATCATCATCATCTCTCTCTCTCTCTCTCTGCCCCCAACTAAAAGCTACACAAAATATTTAATTAAACACTTTGGAAGATATACAAATGATTGTTAAGCTCATGGAATGATGCACATCATTAGTGATCTGGGAAATGGCCCAGAATATGATGATTTGTTCAGGTAGAGCACTCACCACTATTCTGCAGAACAGCAAAGTTCAGAAGGAAAAGAAAAATTGGTTTATCACGTGTCTCCGGGAACACATAACATCCTCTATACTAGACACTGTCAGCTAAATGATACAGTTGCCCCACCACTTCTCAGTGCTGTCTGGTCAGTGGATGAGAACTGTGGGACCTGACAAAGAAGGTGGTTGGAGAATGGACTCTTGATTTGTTTGTGCCTTTGCTGGTGCCTTTGCTGGTGAGACATAAACTATCTCTAGGAATCTACTAACCCTGGGAGGGGCAGTCTCTCCAGAGTTGGCAGACTCTCCAGGGTCTTCTCCAGAGAGGCCTCAAGATGTTAAAGCATCAAAAATACAAAAACATGATTAACACACAACACCAGATATTGGTGAGTCGGTGAAGTAACTTGAACTTTTATATTGCTGCTGGGAATTTAAAATAGTTCAATCACTTTGGAAAACTGGCAATTTCAGGTAGATATAAACAGATATCTACCTTATGATCCAGTAATCCTACTGGAAAGTGTTTAGCCAAGAGAAATGAAGACACATATTCACAAAGTGACTTTTATTAGAATGTTCATGGAAACCTTATCACTGCCTAAGATCTGAAACAGCCCAAATGCTCATAAGAGGATAAAAATAGTAGAACCTTTGGATTATATAGCTACAATGGAACATTATTCCGTAATAAAAAGCTACAGCTACAGATAATGCAATGGCATTCATGTACCTCAAAATTATAATGCTGAGTTAAAAAACCCATTGAAATAGAATGCATGTCATATGATTCTGTTTTTGTAAAATCTGAGGAAATGAATAATCCATGATGTTAGAAACTAGAAAGTGGTTGCTCACTATGATGGTGGTTGCAGGGAGGAAGACAAGGATCACCATGCAACTTTTTGGAATGATAGATATATTCTACACCTTTTTTGGAATAAGTGGTTCTTTGAGAACCACAATAACAGAAGTCTAACACATCTGTGCATTTTAATGAATACAAATTATATCTTAAGAAATAGCAAAAATTTATTTTCATGCGTGTTTGTAAATACATATAATTTCTTGGTGGGCACAACAGAAATTAATAGTTCTTTATATATATTTTTATATAACCTTTCTGTTGTGTGGGGCAAAATGGACATATGGAGGACTGAATTGTGAAGGAAATTTCTCATTGTACAAGTTATTTTTTAACTTTTTATTTTTGAAACATGATTATATTATTTATTTTTAAAAGAAAAAAAATAAAATGTGTTTAAAGCAGAATGTCTGATTTCTAATCCTTATCTTTTCCAGTTATCTCCATATTTGTAAATTATACAATCATCTACCCAGTTATGCCATTAAAAATCTCAGGAGTTATCTTTGCTTCCTCACCTCTCATATCCAGTCCATCAATAAGTCCCCTTGACAATTTCTCCAAAATATATCTTTGGTGTTCAATTGTACCTCCATCTCTTGTTCCACCTCCTAGCCTAACCTACCATCATCTCTTGTCTATGGTACTTCAAATGCTCCCTAACTGGTCCCCTTGCTTTCACTCTTACCTTCTAAACGGATTCTTTACTAGTTACCAGAATAATCTTTTAAAATGTAAATACTCTTCTGTTTATAATATCTCAAATAGAATGATGATCAGTTGCCATTTGATCTATCTCTGGGCCTTCCTCTCTATCTTGCCTGTGGGTTTTTTTTTTTTTTTTTCTATTTGGCCACTACTCTTTTGCAACAGTGGCCTTTCTTTGTCCTCCTCCTTTCTGCTTCTTAGTGCACCATCCTCTTCCTGCTTCATGGTCTTCTATCAGCTCTTTCTTTAAATCTTCACATAGTGAGATTATTCCAGACACTTAGATATCTGTTGAAAGATCACCTGTTCAGAAAGGCTCTCTCTGGCTAGCTCACCCAGCACAGCAGCCTCTTCCCCAAACCCTTTCCAGCATAGCAATCACCACTATCAGAGTATTTCCTTTCTGGTGTGTTTGTTTAATGTCTTCTCCATGCATTTGAATGTAAAGTCTCCAGGAACAGGAACCTTTTATTTTGCCATGTTTGGTGCTACACTGCTGACTCTACAAGGGAAACTGGTTCATGATTTTTGTTTCTAAGATTGTTTAAAGTGATAAATTTTCCCCAGCAGAATAAGAAGTCTCCACTCAAAGAACTTGTGTGTGTGTGTGTGTGTGTGTATGATTTTATATATATACACACACAAACACACACACACACACACACACACACACATATATATGATTTTATTTATTTAAGAGAGAGAGAGTAAGTGAAAAAGAGAGAGAGCACAAGCAGTGGAGGAGGAGCTGAGGGAGAGAGAGAAGCAAACTCCCCAATGAGCAGGGAGCTTGACATGGTTCCGGGACTCCAAGATTATGACCTGAGCCCAAGGCAGATGCTTAACCACCCAGGCACCCCTTTTTCTGATTACTAGTTTAGATCATCAGGTTAATTATGAGTGTTGTGCCAAACATTAGGAGGAAAGGTCACTCATTATGTCTATATATGGTTATGAAAACACCTCACATCTTAGTCTTTGGTGGTAATAGACTGAAACATACTTTAAGATGGGGAGATTTCTGCCCATATTTTACTGTTTATTTCTTTTATTTCTTTTTTTTTTGAAAGGAAACTAATTGTTTATTAGATTTTACCTTATCATTTTTGCTGCTTTAAGGTATATCTTATAAAATTGTACAGTTGACTCTTAAACAATACTTGCTGAACTACGTGGGTCCACTTATATATGGACCTTGCTTTTTTTAAATTTAGATTTAAATTTATTAACATATGGAGTAGTACTGCCTTCAGGAGTAAAATTTAGTGATTCATCATATAACACTTAGTGCTCATCACAACAAATGCTGTCCTTAATACACATCACCCATTTAGCTCATTCCCCTACCCACCTCCTTTCTAGCAACCTTCAGTTTATTCTCTAAACAATGTTAAGAGTCTCTTATGGTTTGCCTCCCTCTCTGTTTTTATCTGATTCTATTTTTTTCTTCCCTCCCCCATGTTCATCTTTTTTTTTTTTAAAGATTTATTTATTTATTTGAGAGAGACACAGAGAGAACAAGCAGGGGGAGGGGCAGAGGGGAGAGGGAGACAGCAGAGAGGGAGCCCATAGTAAGGTTTGATCCCAGGACCCTGAGATCATGACCTGAGCTGAACTCAAGAGTCAGACATTAAACCAACTGAGCCATTCAGGTGCCCCCATCTGTCTTCTTTCTTAAATTTCACATAAGAGTGAAATCATATGGTATTTGTCTTTCTCTGACTGACATTTCACTTAACACAATACACTCTAGTTCCATTCACTTGTTACAAATGGCAAGATTTAATTCTCATTGATGCCTGAGTATATCGTGTGTGTGAGTGTGTGTGATATATCACACACACACATATATATACACACATACATCCACATATATATGTGATATATATATCACACACACATATATATTTTATATATATATATATATATTCTTTATCCATTCATCAGTAGATGGACATTTGGGCTCTTTCCATAATTTGGCTTTTGTTGATAATGCTGCTATAAACGTCAGGGTGCATGTGCCTTTTTGAATCAGCATTTTTATATCCCTTGGATAAATACCTAATAATGCAATTGCTAGGTCACATGGTAGTTCTATTTTAACTTTTTGAGGAACCTCCACACCATTTTCTAGAGTGGCTCCACCAGTTTGCATTCCCACCCATAGTGTAAGAGGGTTCCTCTTCACATCCTTGCCAACATCTGTTGTTTCCTGGGTTGTTAATTTTAGCTGTTGTGACAGGTATGAGATGGTATCTTATTGTGGCTTTGATTTGTATTTCCCTGGTGCCAAGTGAATTTGAGTACTTTTTCATATGCCTATTAGCCATTTTTATGTCTTCTTTGGAGAAACATCTGTTCATGTTTTCTGTCCATTTCTTTACTGGATTACTTGTTCTTTAGGTGTTCAGTTTGGTAAGTTCTTTGTAGATCTTGGATAGTACCCCTTTATCTGATAAGACATTTGCAGAATTCTTCTCCCATTTTGGAAGCCACCTTTTAGTTTTGTTGACTGTTTCCTTTACTGTGCAAAAGCTTTTTACCTTTTTATTTTTTAGTTTAATTTTTTTTAAATGTAAAACTATAAAATTTTTACTTTTTTAATTTTTTAACATCTTTTTTTTTTCTTTTTTTATTTGACAGACAGAGATCACAAGTAGGCAGAGAGGCAGGCAGAGAGAGAGGAAAGGAAGCAGGCTCCCTGCTGAGCAGAGAGCCCGACGCAGGGCTCGATCCCAGGACCCCGAAATCATGACCTGAGCCGAAGGCAGAGGCTTAACCCACTGAGCCACCCAGGGGCCCCAATTTTTTTAACATCTTAATTTATTTTTTTCATGTTCCAAGATGCATTGTTTATGTACCACATCAAGTGCTTTTATCTTGATGAAGTCCCAACAGTTCACTTTTGCTTTTATTTCACTTGTCTTTGGAGATGTGTCTAGCAAGAAGTTGCTGTAGCCAAGGTCCAAGAGGTTGCTGCTTGTGTTCTCCCTTAGGATTTTGATGGATTCCTGTCTATCAAAAGTTTTTCACCCTTTCTCTTGTGATGTGACATATCATGCTGATTGTTTTGTGAATATTAAACCATCCTGGCATCCTGAGCATGAATTCCACTTGATTGTGGTGTATGATTTTTTAAAATGTGTTGTTGAATTCGGTTTGATAATATTTTGTTGAGGGTTTTTTTGTTTGTTTGTTTGTTTGTTTTTTGTTTTTGACTTTGGTTTATTTAAAAAACAAAAAGCCAAAAAAAAAAAACCAACTTTATATACAAAGTCAAACTGAAACCACGGATTATGGAAAGAGGTGAGACTTATGGGGGAACAGGGAAAAAGGCTGGGCCAGAGCCAATACCACATTGTGAACATGGGGAGGTGCTGGTTTCTTCTGGCAAGTCTGGGGTGGCTGGAACACAGTGCTCTCTGGCAGACACAGCCCAACACCAAGAGTTCGCTAGCATGGACTCCATTCCTCTGACAGCCAAGGGGAGACCCTTCCCCCAAGAACCCGCTCCTGCACCTACCAGGACCTGTGCCATCCAGAGGGAGGGCTCAACCCCGGCCAGATTCCACGGCTGTTTCTTCAGTTTATTGGCATCAGACCTTAACGAAATTATCTGAAAAGCCTTTTCCTCCCGTCTTATTCTAAACTGGAAGAGGACAGGAGAAAGCACAAGACTAAAGGGCCCCAGGAGAAATCCCAAGGTGGAGGGCAAAATGACATTCGAGGGGTGCAGAAGGTGTTGGATTTAGTTGTTTGTTGAGAGTTTTTGCATCTATATTCATGAGAGATATTGGCTGGAATTCTTTTTATGGTGTCTTTATCTAGTTTTGGTGTCTGGCCTCACAGAAGGATTTTGGAAGTTTTCTTCCTCGTCTATTTTTTGGAATGGAGAAGAATAGGTATTAATTCTTCTTTAAATTTTTGTTAGAATTTGTCTGTGAAGTTGCCTGGTCCTGGACATTTTTTTTGGTGGGTAGTTTTTAAATTACTGATTTAATTTCATTGCTGGTGTTAAAATTTTCTATTCCTTCCTGCTTTAGTTTTGATGCATTATATGTTTTTAAGAATTCATCCATTTCTTCTAAGTTGTCCAATTTGTTAGCATATGGGTTTTCATAACATTCTGTTACAATCCTTTGTATCTCTGTGGTGTTGGTTGTTATTTTTCTTCTTCATTAGTGATTTTATTTACTTGGGTCCTTTCTCTCTCTCCCTCTCTCTTTGATGAGTTCGGCTAGAGGTTTATCAATTTTGTTTATCTTTTCAAATAATTAACTCCCGGTTTCATTGACTTGTTTTTTTTTTTTTTTTTTTTCAGTTTCCATATCATTTGTTTCTGCTCTAATCTTTGTTACTTCCTTTCTTTTGCTGGATTTATGTTTTGTTTTGTGTTCTTTTTCTAGGTCCTTTAGGTCCTTTTCTAGGTCCTTTAGGTTCTCTTTTTCTAGGTCCTTTTTGTGACAGTAGGTTTTTTTATTTGAGATATTTCTTACTTCTTGAGATAGGCCTGTATTGCTATAAGCTTCCCTCTTAAAACCACTTTGCTGCCTCCCAAATATTTTGGATGGTTGCATTTTCATTTTCATTTGTTTCCATATAATTTGTGATTTCTTCTCTGATTTCTTGGTTGACCATCCCTTATTAGCATATAATTTAACCTCCATGTATTTGTGGTCTTTCCAGATTTTTTCTTGTGGTTGATTTCTAGTTTTATAGAATTTTGGTCAGAAAATATACATGCTATGACTGATTTTTTTTTATTTGTTGAGACTTGTTTTGTTGCCTGATATGTGTCTATTCTGGAGAATGTTCTGTGTGCATTTGAAAAGAATATGTATTCTGCTGTTTTAGGATGGAATATTCTGAATATGTCTGTTAAATCCATCTGGTCCAGTTTGCCACTCAAAACTACTGTTTTCCTTGTTGATTCTTTGCTGGGATGATATGTCCATTGATGTAATGGGGTGTTGAAGTCCTACTATGATTGTGTGATGATGAAATGTCTTTGATTGTGCACTGTATTCTATAGAAAACATTTTATGTTTAGTATTTAAATTTTTAAAATAGTTTAAAAATCTTTCTGTTTAAAAAAAAAAACCAAAATTATCTAAAATTTAAGTTATGTTGCCTTCTACTACATTATTTTTAATTATTTTTTCTGTTTAATATTTAGTTAAAAAGAAATAAGAAATAGATCTTCATTATTGCTTTAGGAGAGCATAGGAGACAATTATGTCTAACATGGAAACAACAAATACCAAGGGTATAATAGGATCTAATTGGGAGAGCATCCTCTCTTTATGTGGAAGGACTGTGTAAAGGACATTTTGTGAGCATCATTTATTTTGCCTTTGCCTATCTTTTTGTAACCAGAAATATGTTGAATCCAACATATTTACTACCTACTTGACCACAATATTTTTTTTCTAGATTTGGCAATGATTTTCTATCAGTTTTACCATTTTCCTCTTTTTGAATTGTAATATAAAATATGAAATAATTTTCTCATTGAGACCTAATAAATATGCTTGCCATCCCATTGTTTCTGTCACTGATGGAATGTTGATTTTAAATCCCAGAAGTGGCACAGTGTCTGTTTAACTGATTTGTATTTGAACATTTGTACCTACAAGTCTCAAGTCTAATCTTTGATTGTATCTTGTTGGCATTCTAATAATTCCCATTGAAAGCATTCTATAGCTTGGTTAGCCTTCAAATTCCCAAAGTACTTTCTCCAATACATCACAAATTGGCTGTGTATTTCAATGTGTAAGAGACTCCTGTGTGAGGAGAGATATTTAAGAATAAAGGTAAGAATAATTAGTAATTGTTCCTCTCACTAGAAGGTGATGTCTGCTGTGTAAGAGTAGTGTTGGACTACTAGAGAAGTAAATCTTTTTACCTTCATATTAATGAATAATAGAAAGAAGGAATAAATGGAAAAATATTACAGTTCTTCAGGTGGGGCATTTACTGTCATGGAATGTAATGTCAGAATTATAGTGGAATTAGACTAATATATGAGTTCTGTATTGAGTGATACAACAACACTTTTTATTTGTTCTCAATAATATATCTCTAGTTCTCAGTATTTAAAATTAATTTATTGTGGATAAACAAAACCTTTGGTATAATGTTAATTGTCTTGGAGATGTTAATACTTGGTATTAAATTTACCTATCCCATAGTAACTGAGAGACATGAAGGATGTTAGAGGATAATGAATCCCATCTGTTAAAGAGTTAATAGAATAACAGAAGCTTATGATTGAAAATAAAACACAAGATACAGTGGAAGAGCCTGCAACTTTTAACCTTAGAGGTACTTAAAGTTTCCTCTCTCTCTTTTTTTTAAAGGGAGCCTGAAGCAGGGCTCAATCCCAGGACTCTGGGATCATGATCTGAACCAAAGGCAGATGCTTAACCAACTGAGCCACCCAGGTGCATTTCCCCCCGCTTTTTTGATGTCTTAAAGACAGCATCAATGTTTGAAAAACTATGAAATAACCACCATATAATAGTGTGCATCCCACACTACTTGGGAGTTAAATAGAGAGGGATTTCTGATTAATTTTTCTAACAACACATTTATGCACAGAAGGAATGATAAATGTTGAAGCCAATGAATGCTTAAGTAGAAGAGGGAGGAAGGGAGGAAGGGTAGAATGAAGGAGAGATAAGAAAAAGAAAGAAAAAAAAAACAAAAAGAAAAAAGAGGAAGAAAGGAAGGAAGGAAGGAAGGAAAAGGAAAGAACAAAAAAAGAAAAGAAAAAAGAAAGGAAGAAAACTGATTTGGATGGTGCCATTTGTACATTTTTGTGCTTAGTTTTGCTTAGGAAAGAATGCGTGTGCATATATATGGGCCTTTGTGATGTAAAGTACCTCTTTCATAATTTCCTATTTAGACTATACATGGAAATCTCTGTTAGTAATTAATCTATTTAGGTTTAGACAAAAAAAGCAGATATTTTTATGTTTTGAATAGATGTGCTGTTGTAAAAATTTCCATTAGTTTCTTGATTTGGGATTTTATTGCTTTTCTCTTCCTTCTGTCCCTCTTTCATTCTGTCTCATCTTACGTTTAGTTATTGGATCCTTCTTACCCTCCTTTCCACACTCTATATTCCACAACACTATTTAAAAACAGGTATACTATGTAACTGAAATCATGTGAAATACTGTTTTTTTTTTTATTTTTTATTTTCAGCATAACAGTATTCATTGTTTTTGCACCACACCCTGTGCTCCATGGCTGTGGACACTTTTTTTTTTTAAAGATTTATTTATTTGAGAGAGATAGAGAGAGGGTGAGTGGGAGGGGCAGAGGATGAGATGGAGGGAGAAACTCAAGAAGACTCCACTGAGTGCAGAGTCTGATGCAAAGCTTAATCTCATGACCCTGAGATCATGTCTGGAGCGGAAACCAAGAGTCAGAAGCTTTACTGACTGTGCCACCCAGGTGCCCCTGTGAAATATTGTTTTAAATAACTAATATTTTGCTTTAATTCAAAAGTCTTCAAACTTTTTAAGTTTTTCATTTCAGCAATAAAGAACATGCACAAGCAATATTTACATTTTATTTGTATATATTACTTTCAATCACACCATGATTCTATGTAAAGTATAAAAATTTCAAAAATAGAACTTCAAAGAATGGGATATAATAATATATGTATAGAATTTCTATTATTATTATTTTCATGCCACTAAATTATGCATGTTGAGTGACCACATTCCCAATTTAAAGGCCACTGTACAGATAAGCCTCAGATCTTAATTTCTCCAGAATGACCAGAATTTTATATTTAATTTAGACCACATAAATGGGTTGATATCCTACAGAGGAAAAGGAAATATTTCAAATAAGCAGGATTTTTTTTAAGTCATCATTCCTAAGGTATAATTTGCATATAGTAAATGTAACAATTTCTCGATAGTTTAGTAAATTTTGTGAAAGAACAGACACTTGTAACCATTATTGTCAAGATATGGAACATTTCTGTCACCTTAAAAAACTTGGCCATTTCTCTTTGCTTTTTTTTCCCCCCCAATCTCCACCTCAACTACCATTCAAATAAAAACTTAAAGAACTTGATAATTGAATTTAAGTTTTTTCTCAGTTAGAGACATTTTCTTTTGCCTCATGCAAATCATAAACAAGTCCAGGGCAGGGGCATTTCATAGTCCCATGTGAGAGCACAATTAAATAGAAGCACAGAACTGAAGGAGTAGAAGATTGTGGCTTCAAACCAGGGTGTTGGCAGATAGAAATATAGAAGAACAATGGGTAGAAAAGATTTCTTAGGTTGTGGGGAAGTGATGGTGTAACAGATGTGGCACATGCTGTTTTAGTTTGAAAAGAACTGTGATTGTGATCTAGACACAAGAGATGGAGATAAACTCTGTACTTCCTGGTTTTCTGTAGGCAGAGGAGATGGAAAATGACAACAGCACAGTGGTGAAAGAATTCATCCTTCTTGGTCTGACACAGTCTCGAGATATTCAGCTCCTGGTCTTTGTGCTAATTTTAATTTTCTATCTCATCATCCTTCCTGGAAATTTCCTCATCATCCTCACCATCAGATCAGACCCTGGACTCACAGCTCCCCTCTACTTCTTTCTGGGTAACTTGGCCTTCCTGGATGCATCCTATTCCTTCATTGTAGCTCCCAGGATGCTGGTGGACTTTGTTTCTGAGAAAAAAGTAATCTCCTACAGGGGTTGCATCACTCAGCTCTTTTTCTTGCACTTCCTTGGAGGAGGGGAAGGATTACTCCTTGTTGTGATGGCCTTTGACCGCTACATTGCTATCTGTCGGCCTTTACACTATTCAACTGTCATGAACCCTAGAGCCTGCTATGCCTTTCTGTTGACTCTGTGGCTTGGAGGCTTCATCCACTCCATTATCCAGGTGGCCCTCATCCTCCGCTTGCCCTTCTGTGGCCCAAACCAACTGGATAACTTCTTCTGTGATGTGCCACAAGTCATCAAGCTGGCCTGCACAGACACTTTTGTGGTGGAACTTCTGATGGTCTTCAACAGTGGTCTGATGACCCTCCTGTGCTTCCTGGGGCTTTTATCTTCCTATGCAGTCATCCTCTGTCATATACGTGGGTCTACTTCTGAAGGGAAGAGCAGAGCACTGTCCACATGCACCACTCATGTCATTATTATACTTCTTATGTTTGGACCTGCTATCTTCATCTACACTCGCCCATTCAGGGCCTTGCCAGCTGACAAGGTAGTTTCCTTCTTCCATACTGTGATCTTTCCATTAATGAATCCTATGATTTATACCCTTCGCAACCAGGAAGTGAAAACTTCCATGAGGAGGTTATTGAGTCGGCATGTGGTCTGCTGAATGGATTTTATAACAGAAAGTAAGGAAGAGGAAATTCTTGCTGTAAATCATACATTCATTTAATAAATAGTGTTTTTCACTGAGTATCTCTTATTTGTCAGGTAGTTTTGTAGGCAATGAAGGAGGGTTATGCATAATTAGAGAATAAACTTGGTATGCTTAAATGATA